>NW_028186752.1:75482-91942 GCF_003343005.1 Rhea americana
AGGTTTGTGGAAACAGTGTCCTCTCGCTTACGGAGACAAGCAACTCAGTCTAGGACCGTCTGACTGAAGGGGAGGGGGGATGTGTGCCATAGAACTAGCCTGTTCACTACTTATATTGAACAGAGATAGGCTTCGTTTATGATCAAATGCAAGATATTCACCCTAGTAATAATCATTTTAAACATGAATTTGCCTTACATTAGTCTTTTTCATTTACAGAGCCMGTTAACTAGGTGCCAGTTCTGCTCAGCAACATGAAAACGTAACAATGCAGTTACTATGTTCCATACTTACTGGACAGCATTTCTGCCACCGTTAAGTACCCAAATTATATAACTAGAAGATAATGGCAAAGCTCTGCCTGCTAATGGGCGTCCTGAAGACCCAGCTTGCCTGTATTTATTTGCAAGGAAATTACAAGTTTTAGAAAGATTATTCCATTTAGATGAAAAATGATGGTTCTGTAGCAGGCTTAAGTGCCTTTATTTAATATGTGTTGATCTCTGTGAATGCTCTACAAAGCTGGGCAGAAGTGGGACAAGGCAGCATATTTTTATAAGAAGGGTAGGTGTGTCTTTCACAGTCTATGGAGGGGTGGGGCAAATATTAGAAGAAGACAAGTGTTCCCAGAAGGAAGAAGAGCCGTGGCCGTGAACCCTAACCCTAAGCCCAACCCTAGCTGTCTAATTAAATTAGTGCCATGCTGCCAAGCCAATGGGCCAGCGGGGGCGGAGGGGCAGCRAGGAAGCGGCCCCGCGCAAGCCCCTCCCCGGTGGCCCGAGGAGCCGGGCGTGGCGGTATAAAGTGTCCGGGCTGAGCCCCGCTGCAGCGGCTGCAGGGGCTCTGCTGATGCAGCTGGGTGAGCTGTTGCTGGCCGCAGCACGCCCTTCTATCCGCCTGGACCTCGACAAGGGGCCCAAGAAGTTCCCAGCCATGCTGGGCRAGGCGGAGGTGGGCGAGCCGCCCTTCGGCACCCCGAAGCCCGACGGCCGCAAGGCCACCCCTTGCGGCGTGGAGGAGCTGCCGCCCGCCGCCGCCCACTACTCCATGGACGACCTCAGCCCCGAGCGCTACTACCTGCAGTCGCCCGGGCCACTGGGCGCCGACTTGGGGGGCGGCTACTCCCTCTTCCCCTACACGGCAGCAGCGCAGCACAGCGCCATGTACCAGCCGCCCGCCGCGGCGCGCTACCCCTACGGCTCGGTGCTGCCGCCGGGGGTCTTCGCCGGCGCCGTCTGCCTGCCTGGCGCCCGGGTGCAGTTTGGCGGCGGCRACGGCTACCAGTATGGGCAGGCGGCGGGCGATGGCCCCCTCTACGGCCCCTACCCGGAGGYGGCGGCGGCCGGCTCCTGGGGCGGGCTGGGGGCGCTGGGGGTGCCGGCGGCAGGGCCTGGGCTGCGGACGCAGGTTTTACTCTGCAGCCAGCCCCTCTGGCTCAAGTTTCACCAGCACCAGACGGAGATRATCATCAGCAAGCAGGGCCGGTAAGCAGGGCGGCGGACCGCCGGGGGGAGGGAGGCCTGCGGCGTGCGAGCCCGCCCGGCTGTGGCCCCGGGGACGAGGTGTCTCCGGGACCCGATGGGCACGGAAAGTGGCTCTCGGTGTCCCTGCAGTGGGCGGAGGGGGAGGCGAGGCCTGGGAGGGTGGTCCACGGACGGGGCGCCCCAGGCGGGCGCTTGGTGCCGAGGCGCGGGGCTGGCTGCGGCTCTGCCCCCAGCCCTCCTCACATGCGAGGTGCTTTWTTTCTCCCCTCCGCAGGCTCATGTTCCCTTTCCTGAGTTTTAATGTCACCGGCCTCAACCCCACGGCTCACTACAACGTGTTYGTGGAGGTGGTGCTGGTGGACCCCAACCAGTGGCACTTCCAGGGGGGCAAGTGGGTGACCTGCGGCAAAGCCGACAACAAGAAGCAAGGTACGTGCGGGCCGCAGCGACTCCCGGAAAAGCGTTCCTGCYGCCTCAGCATCCTGCCGCGGGGGCAGCCGGGGCTTGAGCGCTGCTTGCAGCTCGTTTCCCTCGCCTTGCTGCGCTGGGGCACCCCRAAGCCTCTGCGCACGGCTTCTYGGTTTTCTCTTACTAATTTGGGCCTTTTTCCTCCAGGCAACAAGGTTTATGTTCWCTCTGAATCGCCCAACACCGGGGCTCACTGGATGGGGCAGGAGATCTCTTTCAGGAACCTGAAGCTGACGAACAACAAAAGTCCCAACAACAACAACGCACAGGTAAATAGAGCGCAGCCTCTGGACGGCTTTGCCGGCTTTGCTAACCCGGCTGCCACGTCCTTGGGTTTGTGACTCGTTTCCCCACTCCCCCACCCGCTGCCTTAAAAGGGATTGTGAGCATTTATTTTCTAACTGGCTTCAAAAGAAGAGACAGCATCAGAAATAGAAGTGTATTTCCTTGTCTTCAGCTAACCTTTCTTCAGAGTAAGGCAGAAACAAGGGTCTAGCCTATATCTTTTGATTTTGTGCATTTGCAGAGTTTAGCATATTAATAACCTAGTTAAGGTGAGATCTACAGCTTGTGAGTTCTTTTCTGCTAAGAGTTAGAACTGTTTCATTCCTGAGTCAAAAGATCTGTTCTAATAGCCTGACCCTTCTTGTAAGTATTAACGTTAAACGTGATTTGTCTGAACAACTCCTCTTGTGTGGTTTCTTCTAGATGATAGAACTACGGTCTCTACACAAATACCAACCTCGGCTGCATATTGTAGAAGTGACTGAAAATGGCGTGGAAGATTTGAATGATTCTTCAAAGACTCAAACATTTATTTTTCCTGAAACGCAATTCATAGCAGTTACAGGATATCAAAACATTGATGTAAGCATGAGTGTATAAAATGAGAATTAATAAACCTACGTGGCATGGGTTCAACATCTCATCTTACTATATTCTGCTTTTTTTTTTTTTAAGATTTGCCAGCTCAAAATTGATCATAATCCTTTTGCGAAATGCTTCAGAGACACTTGAGAGACAACTATGTCTCGTAAGTACACTTCTGTGGGGTGTCAGACACCAAATTGTGCATAAAGGTATCTAATTAATCTTCCTAGGATGACACTGATAAACAACTCTATATTCTCAAGGAACTGGATGCTTCTTATTTGTTTACATTAACAGAAGATAGAGTTAACTACCCTTGCACTTTGCTTCGTAATGTGATTTACCGAGACAAACAGCACTCACTGGGTAAAAAGACCCAACCCTCCTCTGCAGATCCTTTATTGCGGGTTTGGATGGAGGGGGCGACCTCAAAGAAGATTTTCTCCCTTCCTCCAAAGTGGCTGCACAAGAGACTGACAGGGAATGAGCGCATGTGCTAAGAAATGTGCAAAGCCTCCCCAAACAGAAAGCTAGATGTACCCAGCCTGGGTCTGACTACACTATCTTGCAGCTTTCAGGCAGAAAAGGCCGTAGAATAATCTCTACAGCAGCCTCGTTGCTGTTATTTCAGTGGTTCTTACATTAAAACTATGTGCAACTGTGAAACCAGAGGTGTACTGGAGAGGAATAAGTTGAGGTAAAAACACAGCCTAGGAAAAAAAAATAGCTTGCACGATTGCAGGAGATACTGCGCAATAAGAGGCAAACTGTTTCAGTCTTTGCAGTGAAGCTGCAAAATCTAGTTCTCCGTCAAAGACAATTTGGACTTCCTCGGATGTTAACTGGAATTCACTCGCTACTGTCTTGCTTCTCAGGCAACTGCATGATCTGTTTTCTCGCCAGTTACTCTGGCCAAGTGAGAGAGTCTGCTCCCCAAGAAAAATTTTCCCCTGCAATTAGCTAGACCCAAATTTCCTGTGAAAGGGACCAACAGGATTTTTAACCATTCGAATCCGTTTCCTCTGAATTAACAACTAACTCGGTTATTTTCACGTTTTTCCGAAGGGAGAGGTTCTTCAAGCTACACACATCGCATGTATTTATTTTTAATACATCGACTCTAGGCGGGTAAATAACTGTAGCAGGGACAGGCTCTTCCCCGAAAGGGGATCGGCTTCATATGGCTCCTCAGAAAAATTTTTTTTTCTCGTTAACAGACTCTCTCCAAAAACTGATGACCTCTTCTGCACACTCTCTTGGCGCTGACACTTTGGGACTCCCTTTTGATTTTTCAACGAAACTTCATTCCTCAGCGCTAATCCCAAACTTCTGTGTGGATATTAAAGACCGAGGTAGAAAAATGAAATGACCCGCCAGCCCCTTCCCGTCGGCGTTTCCTGATGGTGGCGTTGTATTGATGATATATTCCTCTGAAAGACCAAGCGCAACCAGAAGGGACTCACTACGAATACAATTAAATCCTAATCTGGGGAGGAGAAATCCTCTACAGACTTTTAACCTCCTGTGCTCTCCCTCCTTTTCATTTTAGAACCAAATAAAATGTAGCAAGAGAGAAAAAGGGGGAAATGGAGTACTGAGAGACTAGCCTACCTGAACTACTGAATTAACACAGTGAGTGCTGCAGAGGAAGAAGATAGAACTGGAGTCCTGCAGATGAATCAAGGTCTAACTTCACTCACATGGGTAACTAGTTGCCTGCAGAGGGATTCCATGTGTGAGGGGTGTTAATCAAGTGCAGAAGGCTTATGTGACCAGAGGAAGAGTCCTCTTATCACTCAGGTTTTGACCACCGGTTAAATTCCAGGCTCGTGAGCAAAATTGAGTCTTCTATATGTCTTTAGTTTCTATCTGCAGGAGGGAAATGATTCTTGCTGATAATATTTTTTTTTCAGCAGATAGATTCTCTCTTTCTTCCTGCCTTTCCCCCAGCTGGTTCCTCTCCAGGGCTCACTACCACAATTTCAGGCTGGCTTCCAGTGTGAGTATGCTACTGAGTAGTGCATGCTGAAATGACTAGCATCAGTCTCCCTCTTCCCCTCGTGTGGTGAGGGGGATCAGATCACACTAGAAATAGGTTAGCTGCTGTAATAGGTGGACTGAGCCATTTTTGATCACTGTCCCCAGAAAGATGATCTGAGAAGACCGACAGAACAAGGCTCTACCTGTGTTGTCTGTAATGGCACTAAAGCCAGGCTGACTACTTTTCATTGCTTTTTGGGGGAGGCAGTAACCAGACACATTTTCCTAATGCATACTGCCTTTTAGCTTATATTGCTAAAATGTATTCAAACTATGAATGCGCAAATTCATACAATGGTTTTTAAAGCTCAGCTGTTACTGGAAAACCTGTCTGTCTTCTTCCTCCTGTCAGCATTTAAAACCAGGCTTCCTTCAATGTCTCAGACCAAAATTTGGTCTAATTTGGTCTAACATTTTTAGAGTTTTTTCAAAGTCAGACACTATTTGTTAACAAGATCAGGCAAAGAACAAGGCAAGTTCCCTCCCCTTGGAGTGTTCTCAGTGCTAAAAAAAAAAAAAGGCCCCCAAAACGATGTCCAGTTCTCTTTCAGTGGGGCATGATAGCCCTAAGTAAGGGAAGAATGTATCTGTGGAGCAGGAAGTCAGTTAACAAATCTGTAGAAAGAGGGCTGATACAAGCCCAGGTTCTCTTCCACAGACATTATAAGCTTTGGAGATCTACAGTTTGTAAAATAATAATAATAAAATAAAAAAAACAACAAAACCCTATCACTATTGAAGCAGGCACTTAAAAGATGGTTGTAACGTGTATCATTTTAGCGGTTTTTTAATGAAACTTTAGGTGAGGGTTAATCTGTTCTTGGATTGTATATACTGAGGCCAAAGAAGCCACTTCTGGCATGATTGCTCCCTGTTTTGCTCAGAGCTGGTTATGCAGTAGAACCAGATATGTATCCTGTTTTCATTTTGCAAAACAACAAAGAACCTAGTAATACGTATTGTGAAAAAGATGCTTTGCCTAACCGGTTTAAAAGATTAAAGGAACTTTGGCCAGTCACTTGGCTATACCATAAAAGGTCAACGATCGACCTCCAACGAATGAGAAGTTAAAGGAACTTTGGCCAATCACTTGGCTATACCCTAAAAGGTCAACGATGGACCTCCCAACGAATGAGAAGAAACTAGAACCCTAGCAACAGGACTCACATGCGCAGAATGCTGTTACAACAGGAAGACGGAATGATATAAAAAGAGGAACTGGGACCCACCTGGCGCGGCAGTTGGCAGAGCGAAGACTCCCGTGTTGCTCAGTGCTGATATTTGCCTATATCTTGCTTGCTGTATTTAATAAAATTCTTATATTGGCTACACTGATTGAGTGAAATTTATGACAGATTTTTTCAGTGGAGATAGGGCATAATTTTTAAACTTCATGTAACAGTTACAGTCCCATCTGTCCGTAGAGCAATACAGTTGTTTTGAGTCACTTGACATGGCCGCACGGCTCTTTTTCYGGGGTGAGGCTGCGGTGGGTTTCGTGCGCCTCTCTCACCCGGCCGGAATCACAGCCGACGCGAGCAGCTACGTTGCTCGATTGCAGCTGGCGAAGGGCCAGCTGCTGGAGGGGAGGAAGCTGCTGAGGCCCCCCTCCGAGGCCTTCGAGGCAAGGGCACGCTGCCCCATCGGTGCYGTGTGGCAGAGGGCCGTGAGAGGCCCGGGCGAGGTGGYGAGCAGAACACCAGCGAAGGCGAGGCAGAGTAACACCCGGCACGAGCTGGCAGCAGCTCCGCCGTGCAGGCATTGCCCCGCGCTGGCTTTTCGGGGGCGGTGGGGTGGCAGCAGCAAGGCCCTCATTCAGCCCCCAGTTCATTCCTGAGGTGTGCAGAAGTGCTCTGCAGGCTGGAGAAGCGAGTGGCCGGAGAGCACAGGTCGCTGTGCAGGCGTGCTTCGGCTCCTGCTGCTTAGAGCTCTTGCTTTGTGCTGGTAAGAGCTCAGTGAGGCCGGAGGCTCGCAAGGATGGTTTTTCTCCAGATACAGCACTGACCCCCGAACCTCCAGCAATCCCTTTACTTCCTCAGCAGAGTCCTCGGCCATCTGGCTGTGTGTGCGCATGCACACATGCATGTGTGTGCCTCTGGACGTGCGTGTGTCTTGCTCTCCCTCGCTTTCTTTTTCCTCCCTCCTGCCCCCTCTTTCCTTTTCCGCATTTTCTGCAAGGGCTCCAGGAGTTCTTTGGAACTTGCAAACATCGTGGCTGCTTCCTGTGTTTTGCGACTTCCCTTTCCAAAACCTCTTCTCAGGCTCCCTCTGCTCCGGCTCCTGCTAAGCAGGCATGGCAGTGCTGGGATGTGCCTGCCCAGGAGGCGCCTAAGAACCTGTGCTATGGAGTTGCTGCTGCCTGCTGCTCTGGGGCAGCCGCTCTTTGTCACTGCTGGAAAGCTGCCGAATAAAAGGGCATTTATGTGGTGCTTGAATGTCACCTGAAGAGTGCAGGGGCTTCGTAGGGTACAGTGAAGCACAATGAACCTGCACCTGCAGATCCCAGAGGAGCATCCTGCTCGGGCGGAGGTCGCTGCTGGCTCTTTGCAATGTTACAGAGTTGCTGTGACCGGCAAGAGGCCGCAGGGAGCGACTCTGCCGGGGAGGCAGCTCTGGGCGTGTCGTGTGCCCTATCCCCTCTCCACCGAGGTGGCTGTCGCTGGGGGGCTGTGGTGAAGGGGCTACGGGGCCCTGCAAGGGGGGCGAGGAGCAGGGAGGGCAGTTCAGGGGGTGCTGGGCAGCTAGGATTTTGGGGTGACTCTGGGTGTTTTGGGGTGCTGGGGGTGATTTTGGGGTGAATCCTGGGTGTTTTGGGGATGCCGGGGGTGATTTTGGGGTGACTCCCGGGTATTTTGGGGGCTGGAATGATTTTGGGGTGACTCCGGGTGTTTTGGGGGTGCCGGTGGTGATTTGGGGGTACTCCTGGGTGTTTTGGGGATGCTGGTGTGATTTTGGGGTGAATGCCGGGTGTTTTGGGGTGCTGGGGGTGACTTTGGGGTGACTCTGGGTGTTTGGAGGGCCAGGGTGATTTTGGGGTGACTCCCGGGTGTCTTGAGTGCCAGTGGGGATTTTGAGGTCACTCCGTGTGTTTTGGGGTGCCGGGAGGATTTTTTGGTGAATCCCAGGTGTTTGGGGGAGCCGGGGGTGATTTTGGGGTGACTCTCGGGTGTTTTGGTGGGCCGGTGGGGATTTTGGGATGAATCCCGGGGGTTTGAGGGTGCTAGTGGGGATTTTGGGGGTGACTCCGGGTGTTTTATGGGGGCCGGGGGTGATTTTTGGCTGACTCCTGGGTGTTTTGGGGCTGCCGGCGGGGATTTTTGGGTGAATTCTGGGTGTTTTGGGGTGTCGGTGGGGATTTTGGGGTGACTCTGGCTGTTTTGGGGGGCGAGTGATAATTTTGGGGTGAATCTGGGTGTTTTGGGGATATGGGTGGTGATTTTGGGTTCAATCTCGAGTGTTTTGGGAAGCCGGTGGTGATTTTAGGGTGACTCTGGGTGTTTTGGGATGCCGGGGATGATTTTGGGGTGACTTCAAGGTGTTTTGGGAGAACCAGGGTTATTTTAGTGTGACTCCGGGTGTTTTGGGGGGCCGGCGGTGACTTTGGGTGACTCCGGGTGTTTTGGGGGTACCAGGGTGATTTTGGCATGACTCTGGGTGTTTTGGGGCTGTTGGGAGGGATTTTGGAGTGAATCCCGGGTGTTTTGGGGTGCCGAGGGGAATTTTCGTGTGAATCTTGGGTGTTTTGGAGGGTGTTGGGGGTGATTTGGGGGTGACTCCGGGTGTTTTGGGGTGCCGAGGGAACTTTTGGGTGAATCTCGTGGGTTTTGGGGGTTCCGGGGTGATTTTGGGGTGACTGCCGGGTGTTTTGTGGGTACCGGCGGGGATTTTGGGGTGAATCCCGGGTGTTTTGGGGTGCTGCGGTGTTTTTTGGGTGACTCCCGGGTGTTTGGGGTGCAGGGGTGATTTTGGGGTGAATTCCGGGTATTTTGGGGTGGCGGGGGTGATTTGGGGGTGACTCCCGGGCATTTTTGGGTGCTGGGGTTGATTTTGGGGTGACTCCAGGAGTTTTGGGGTTCGGGCAGTGATTTTGGGGTTACTCCCGGGTGGTTTGTGGTGTCTGTACTGATTTGGGGGTGACTTCTTGGTGTTTTGGGATGCCGGGGGTGATTTTGGGGTGATTTCCGGGTGTTTTTGGGGTGTTGGTTGTGATTTTGGGATGACTCCCGGTGTTTTGCGGGGCCTGGCCGGGATTTCGGGCTGCCTGCGGGGTGTTTTGTGGTTCCGGGGGTGATTCTGGGGTGACTCCCGAGTGTTTTGGGGGTGTTGGAGTGATTTGGGGGTGAATCTGGGGGGTTTTGGCAAAGCCAGTGGTGATTTTGGGGCGACTTCCTGGTGTTTTGGGGGGGCCGGCGGGGATTTTGGGGTGAATTCCTGGCGTTTTAGGGTGCCAGTACTGATTTTGGGGTGACTCCGGGTGATTTGGGGGTGCCGGTAGGGATTTTGGGGTGACTCCAGATTCTTTGGGGTGGTAGGGGTGATTTGGGGGTGACTCCGGGAGTTTTCGGGGTACCAGGGGTGATTTTGCGGTGACTCCGGGTGTTTTGGGGGTGTCGGTGGTGATTTGCAGGTTACTTCCGGGTGTTTTGGGGGTGCCGGCGGTGTTTTTTGGGTGACTCCGTGTATTTTGGTGGTGCCAATGGTGATTTTGGGGTGACTCTGGGTGTTTTGAGGGTCCGTTCGGGATTTTGGGGTGACTCCCGGGTGTTTTGGAGATGTTGGGGGTGATTTGGGGGTGACTCTGGGAGTTTTGTGGTGCCGGGGGTTATTTTGGGGTGACTCTGAGTGTTTTCGGGGTTCTGGGCGGGGATTTTGGGGTGAGTCCCGGGTGCTTTGGGGTGCTGGGGGTGGTTTTTAGGTTACTCCCGGGTGTTTTGGGGGTGCCGGCGTTGATTTTGGGGTGACTCCGGGTGTTTTGAGGATCCTTTGGGGATTTTGGGGTTACTCCCAAATGTTTTGGGGGGTGCCGGAGGTGATTTTGGGGTGAATTCCGGGTGTTTTTCGGGTGCAGGGGGTTATTTTGGCGTGAATTCCGGGTATTTTGGTGTTCCGGTACGGACTTTGGGATGACTGCAGGTGATTTGGGGGGTCCAGTGGGGATTTTGGGGTGACTCCGGGTATTTTGTGGTGCCGGGGTGATTTGGGGGGGACTCCCGGGTGTTTTGCAGGGCCGGTGGGGATTTTGGGGTGACTCTGTGGGGTTTTAGGATGCCGGTGTGGATTTTGGGGTGAATAACTGGCGTTTTAGGGTTCCAGTACTGATTTTGGGGTGAATCCGGGTAATTTGAAGTTGCCGGTGGGGATTTTGGGGTGACTCTCGGGTGTTTTTTGGGGCTGTTGGTGATTTTTGAGTGATTCCCTGGGGTTTTGAGGTGCCAGGGTGGATTTTGAGGTGAATTCCGGGTGTGTTGGGGTGCTGGGGTGATTTTGGGGTAACTGCCGGGTGTTTTGGGGGTGCCATCGGTGGTTATTTTGGGGTGAATTCTGAGTGTTTTGACGGTGCCAGTGGTGATTTAGGGGTGACTTCCTGGTGTTTTGGGGGTGTCGGCGGAGATTTGGGGGTGAATTCTTGGTGTTTTGGGGATGCTGGTGGTGATTTTGGGGTGAGGCCCGGGTGTTTTAGGGTGCTGGGGGTGATTTTGGGGTGATTCCTGTGGACTTTGGAAGTGCCTTCGGTGATTTTGGGTTGACTCCGCATGTTTTGGGGTGCCAGGGGTGATTTTGGGGTGACTCCGGTTGTATTGTGGTGCCGATGGGTATTTTGAAGTGAATTCCGGGTATTTTGGGTGTGGTGGCAGTGATTTTGAGGTGACTTCTGAGTGTTTTGTGGGTGTTGGGGGTGATTTTGGGGTGAATCTGGGGGGTTTTGGCAGAGCCGGCGGTGATTTTGGGGTGACTGCCGGGTGTTTGGGGGGGCCGGTTGGGATTTTGGGGTGAATTCCTGGTGCTTTAGGGTGCCGGTACTGATTTTGGGGTGACTCCGGGTGATTTGGGGGTGCCAGTATGGATTTTGGGGTGACTCCGGGTGTTTTGGGGGTGCCGGGGGTGATTTTGGGGTGAATCCGGGGTGTTTTGGGGGTGCCGGTGGTGATTTGGGGGTTACTCCTGGGTGTTTTGGGGGATGCTGTTGTGATCTGCGGGTGAATGCTGGGTGTTTTGTGGTGCCGGGGGTGATTTTGGAGTGACTCTGGGTGGTTTGGGAGGCCGGGCGGGGATTTTGAGGTGACTTCAGGTGTTCTGGGGGGTGCCGGGGGTGATCTTTGGGTGACTGAGTGTGTTTTAGGGGCCAGGCGGTGATTTTGGGTTGACTCCGGGTGTTTTTTGGGGTGCTGTGTGTCATTTTGGGGCGACTCCTGGGTGTTTTGTGGTGCCGGGAGGGGATTTTGGGGTTACTGAGGGTGTTTTGGGGGTGCCGGTGGTGATTTTGGGGTGACTCCCGGGTGTTTTGTGGTGCCGGGCGGGCATTTTATGGTGAATCCCGGAGGTTTTGGTGGTGCCGGGGTGGATTTGAGGGTGAATTCCTGGCATTTTGTCGGTGCTGGGGGTGACTTTGGGGTGATCCGCGGGTGTTTTGGGGGGCCGTTGGGGTTTTTGGGGTGACTCCCGTGTGTTTTGGGGGTGCTGGGTGTGATTTTGGGGTGACTCCCGGGTATTTTGGGGGTGCTGGGGTGATTTTGGGGTGACTCCGAGTGTTTTGGGGTGCCTGCGTGGATTTTGGGGTGAGTCCTGGTTTTTTTCGGGTGCCGGGGTGGATTTTGGGTTGAATTCCGGGCGTTTTGTGGGTGCCGGGGGTCATTTTGGGGTGATTACTCAGTGTTTTGGGGGTGCCTGCGRTGATTTTGGGGTGACTCCCGGGTGTTTTGTGGTTCCAGGCGGGGATTTTGGGGTGACCGAGGGTGTTTTTGTGTGTCCTGGGTGTGATTTTGGGGTGACTTCCGGGTGTTTTGGGGGTGCTGGGGGTGATTTTAGGGTGAACCCCGGGTGTTTTCAGGTGCTGGTGTGATTTTGGGGTGACTGCCGGTTGTTTTGGGGTGCCTGCGTGGATTTTGGGGTGACTCCCGGATGTGCTGGGGGATGCTGGGGGTGATCTTGGGGTGAATCCCGGGGTTTTTGGGTTGCTGTTGGGGATTTTGGGGTGACTTCCGGGCATTTCGGGGTGTGCCGGTGGTGATTTTGGGGTGACTCCCGGGTGTTTTGGGGTGCCAGATGGGGATTTTATGGTGAATCCCGGGGGTTTTGGGGGTGCCGGGGTGGATTTGAGGGTGAATTCTGGGCGTTTTGTGTGTGCCGGGGTGATTTTGGGGTGACTTTGGGTGTTTAGAGAGGCCGGTTGTGGATTTTGGGGTTACTCCCGTGTGTTTTGGGGGTGCTGGGTGTGATTTTGGGGTGACTCCCGGGTATTTTGGGGTAGGTGGGGTGATTTTGGTGTGACTCCGAGTGTTTTGGGGGTGCTGGTGGGGATTTTGGGTTGAATACCGGGTGTTTTTGTGTGCCTGGGGTGATTTTGGCGTGACTTCGGTTGTTTTGTGGTTCCGGGGGTGATTTTGGGGTGACTCCTTGGTGTTTTGCAGGGCGGTGGGGATTTTGGGGTGACTCCCGGGCGTTTTGGGGGTGCTGGGTATGATTTTGGGGTGACTCCGGGCRTTTTGGAGGTGTTGGGGTGATTTTGGGGTGATCCTCGGGTGTTTTGGTGGGCCGTTGGGGATTTTGGGGTGACTGCCGGGTGTTTTGGGGGGTGGTGGTGGTGATTTTGGTGTGACTCTCGGGTGTTTTGGGGTGCCAGGTGTGATTTTGGGGTGACTGAGGGTGTTTTATGGGCTGGGCGGTGATTTTGCGTTGACTTCGGGTGTTTTTTTGGGTGCTGTGCGTTATTTTGGTGTGGCTCCCAGGTGTTTTGGGTAGGCGGCGGAGATTTTGGGGTGAATTCCGGGCGTTTTGGGGTGACTCTGGGTGTTTTGGGGGTGCTGGGTGTGATATTGGGGTGACTCCGGGGTGTTTTGGGGGTGCTGGGGTGATTTTGGGTTGACTCCGGGTGTTTTTTAGGGTACAGTGGGTGATTTTGGCTTGACTGCCAGGTGTTTTGGGGTGCCGGGGGTGATTTTGGAGTGACTCCGGGTGGTTTGGGVGGCCAGGCGGGGATTTTGGGGTGACTTCAGGTGTTTTGGGGGGTGCCGGGGGTAATCTTTGGGTGACTGAGTGTGTTTTAGGGGCCGGGCGGTGATTTTGGGTTGACTCCGGGTGTTTTTTGGGGTGCTGTGTTATTTTGGGGTGACTCCCGGGTGTTTTGTGGTGCCAGGGGTGATTTTGGGGTGACTCCAGGTGGTTTGGGAGGCTGGGTGGGGATTTTGGGGTTACTGAGGGTGTTTTGGGGGTGCCAAGATTGATTTTGGGGTGACTGTCGGGTGTTTTGGGGTGCCGGGTAGTGATTTTGGGGTGACTCACGGATGTTTTGGGAGTGCTGGAGTGGATTTTGGGGTGACTGCCGGTTGTTTTGGGGTGGCTACGTGGATTTTAGGGTGACTACCGGGTGTTTTCTGGTGCCGGAGTGGATTTTGGGTTGAATTCCGGGTGTTTTGGGGGGTACCAGTGGGGATTTTGGGTTGAATCCCGGGCTTGCTGGGGGTCCGGGCGGGCATTTTCGGGTGACTCCCGGGTGTTTTCATGTTCCTGGGGTGATTTTGGGGTGTCTTTGGGTTTTTTGTGGGTGCCGGGGGTCATTTTGGGGTGATTACTCAGTGTTTTGGGGTGCCGGCGGGGATTTTTGGGTGAATACCAGGCATTTTGGGAGGTGCTGGGTATGATTTTGGGGTGACTCCGGGCGTTTTGGGGGTGCTGGGGTGATTTTGGGTTGACTCCCGGGTGTTTTAGGGTGCCGTTGGGGATTTTGGGGTGACTCCTGAGTGTTTTGGGGGGTGCTGGTGGTGATTTTGGGGTGACACCCGGGGGTTTTGGGTTGCCGTTGGGGATTTTGGGGTGAATCCCGGGTGTTTTGGGGGCTGCCGGGGGTGATTTTGGGGTGACTGAGTGTGTTTTAGGGGCCGAGCGGTGATTTTGGGTTGACTCCGGGTGTTTTGGGGGGTACTGTGGGTGATTTTGGGGTTACTCCCGGGTGTTTTGGGTGGCCGACGGGGATTTTGGGTTGACTCCCAATTGTTTTGGGGTGCCGAGGTGGATTTTGGGGTGAATTTCATGAATTTTGTGCGTGCTGTGGGTGATTTTGTGGTGACTCCCGGGTGTTTTGGGGTGCTGGGAGGGGATTTTGGGGTGACTGCCGGGTGTTTTTGGGTGCCTGGGGTGATTTTGGGGTGACTGAGGGTGTTTTGGGGGTGCCAATAGTGATTTTGGGGTGACTCCCGGGTCGTTTTGGGGGCCATGCGTGATTTTATTGTGAATCCCGGGGGTTTTGGGGGTGCCGGGGTGGATTTTGGGGTGACTTCGGGTGTTTTGGGGGGCCAGGCATGGATTTTGGTGTGACTCCCGGGTGTTTTGGGGTGCTGGGTGTGATTTTGGGGTGACTCCGTGTGTTTTGGGGGTGCCGGGTGTGTTTTTGGGATGACTCCGAGTGTTTTGGGCGTGCCAGCCGGTATTTTGGGGTGAGTCCCGGGTGTTTTGGGGATCAGTGGTGATTTTGGGGTGACTCCGTGTGTTTTGGGTATGCTGGAGTGGATTTTGGGGTTACTCCTGGTTTTTTTCGGGTGCCTGCGTGGATTTTGGGGTGACTGCCGGGTGTTTTCGGGTGCCGGGGTGGATTTTGGGTTGAATTCCAGGTGTTTTGTGGGTGCTGGGTATGATTTTTGGGTGGCTCCTGGGTGTTTTGGGGTCCTGGGTGTGATTTTGGAGTGACTCCTGGGTGTTTTGGGGTGCCGTTCGGGATTTTATGGTGACTCCCGGGTATTTTGGGGGTGCCAGGGTGGATTTGAGCATGAATTCAGGGTGTTTTGTGGGTGCTAGGGGTGTTTTGAGGTGACTTCGGGTGTTTTGGGGGGTACTGGGGTGATTTTGTGGTGACTGTGTTTTAATGGCCGGGCAGTTATTTTAGGTTGACTCCGGTTGTTTTTTGGGGTGCTGTGGGTGATTTTGGGGTGACTGCCGGGTGTTTTGGGGGTGCCAAAGTGGATTTTGGGGTGACTCCTGGGTGTTTTGGGGTGCTTGTGTGGATTTTGGGGTGACTGAGGGTGTTTTGGGGGTCTCAGGGTTGATTTTGGGGTGACTGCCGGGTGTTTTGATGTGCCGGCTGGGGATTTTATGGTGAATTCCGTGGGAGTTCCAGTGGTGATTTTGGGGTGACTTCGGGTGTTTTGGGGGGCTGGGCGGGGATTTTGGCATGACTCCCGGGTGCTTTGGGGGTGCTGGGTATGATTTTGGGGTGACTCTAAGTGTTTTGGGGGTGAAGGCAGATATTTTGGGGTGAGTCCCGGGTGTTTTGGGGTGCCGGAGTGGATTTTGAGTTGAATTCTGGGTGTTTTGGGGGGTGCTGGGGGTGATTTTGGGTTGACTCCTGGATCATCTTGCCGTTCCCGACAGCGGACTGGATCGGATTGAGCTCCAGCGCGCACCGACCTGTTGATCAGGGAGTCCTCTGACCTCCCTCCAAAGTCGGGACGACAAGAGACTTAAAGGTGCAACGCTGACCAGAGATATTTGTGCCAGGGCGAAAGGGGGGTGAATCTTTGGGTTGGTGAGTATAAAATTTACTTATTTCCGCGGAATATTATGTTGGATTATGTCGCACATAGACGCTCGGCAAGGGTTGCCTTACTACAGTGCARGTATCCCTTCAAGTGTATTGGATGCGGTGATTCCCTTAGTTCGGGCCTCAACAAAGCCAGGTAAAGCAAAAACCGCGACTCCGGTCAAAATAGAGCTACAACCRGGAGCGAAGCCAGTTAGGGTGCATCARTACCCTATCAAGCTAGAAGCACRTAGAGGATTGGAACCCCTAATTAATGCCTTCTTGCAATATGGCTTGCTTAGAGAGTGTCAGTCTGAATTCAACACACCAATCCTGCCGGTAAGGAAACTGCGCTCCCAAGAATATCGACTGGTCCAGGGCCTAAGGGCAGTGAACCAAATAACAAGAGATATCCATCCAACCGTGCCAAACCCATATACTCTTTTAGCCTCGGTGCCTGAGACTAACAATTGTTTTACAGTGCTAGATTTAAAAGATGCTTTTTTCTGTATTCCTATRGAAGAACAAAGCCAGACAATTTTTGCCTTTGAATGGGAAAGTCCCACTACGAGGAGGAAGGAGCAGTTATGCCGGATGATTCTTCCTCAAGGGTTCAAGAACAGTCCTACCCTGTTTGGTGAGATCTTGGCCAAAGAACTAGCCCAATGGCAGGAAGGTAACAAAGATGTCACTCTTTTACAGTAAGTAGATGACATTTTGACTGGAGCAGATTCAGAGCAAACATATTTAGAGGCGACAGTGAGTCTGTTAAATTTTTTGGGGGGACTTTTTTTGCTCATGGAGCAATTTGGAAAGAACGAGGGTAATGGGTAGATGTATTACCAATGGCCTTGATGAGAACAAGAATA
>NW_028186753.1:0-2748 GCF_003343005.1 Rhea americana
GCCCTCACTCCCCCATGTCCCCACTGCCCCATGCCTGCATCGCCC
Source organism: Rhea americana (assembly GCF_003343005.1). Classification (NCBI taxonomy): domain Eukaryota; kingdom Metazoa; phylum Chordata; class Aves; order Rheiformes; family Rheidae; genus Rhea; species Rhea americana. The sequence continues at coordinate 46 of NW_028186753.1, forward strand.
CATGCCCTCACTCCCCCATGTCCTCACTGCCCCATGCCTGCATCGCCCCATGCCCTCACTCCCCCATGTCCTCACTGCCCCGTGCCTGCATCACCCCATGCCCTCCCTCCCGTATGTCCTCACTGCTCCACACTTGCATTGCCCCACGCTTGCATTGCCCCATGCCCTCACAACCACATGCCTGGACTGCCCCATGCCTGCACAGCCCTGTGCCTGCACTGCCCCATGCCCATGCTGCCCCATGCCTGCATTGCCCTATGTCTACAGAGCCCTGTGTCCCTGCTCCCCCATGCTGGTCCTGCCATGTCCTCTCCATGCCCTGTGTCCGTGCTGCCCCGTGCCCTCGCTTCCCCATGCCCATGCCACTCTGTGTCTTGGGTTTACTTTTTCTCCTCTCTGACTCAGAGCTTTGTCCTTTAGCAAAGGCCACCCACTGGGACTTTTCCCTCTGCACAGGGCTGTCATTTARGAACTGTGACCTGCTCCATGCTTGGGGATCACTTCCCTTTCCCAGCCCCTTGGGGGCAGGAAATTGCAGCCACAGCCCTCACCTCCACTTCCCTGCAAGCTGCTGTGCTGGGCAGCATCCCTGCTCCATCCCTGCTCCTCCCCTCCCTGGGTACTGGCCCCAGCCAGTGCCTGCAGCGCCTGCTCCCCATGCTGGGCATTGGCGGCCCCATCGCGGCCCTACCTTGCAGGTGAACAAGGACCTGGAGGGCACAGAGGAGATGAGCCTCCAGGAGGATGCTCGGCGAGTGCGCATCAGCTGCCGCGACCCCTATGCCAGCCCCACCTGGAGCCCCTGGAGTGCCTGGCAGGAGGTGGAGGTGGCCCAGCAGCGGGGACCGGCAGTGCACTGACACCCACCTGCGTGGTCGCCGCCCCACCATGCCCCATGGGGCCGGGGGACACCCAGCCCAGAGCCCASTGGCGTCCACAGGAGTTGGGGCCCCGGCGTGGGCTTGGCAGCACAACACTGCAGCAGACCCTGGCACCCACGGCTGGTAACACCTTYTACTTTGCAGTGGGATTTTCTCTCTCTATTAAAGAACCGCGCTTGGCTTTGCTAAGAAGAAGCTGGTTGAAGCTTTGCACGTGTGAAGTGGGGACACGGGTCCCTTGGGGCTGCCGGGCAGCGGGGCGGCTCAGCAACAAGGCCGGGCTCAGCCCGCTCACCAGGCGCAGCCAGTCCCGCACGGGCTCGTGCAGCTCTGGGCTCCCTCCCGCGGGGTCCTGCCGGGGCCCCACGGCCTGCATGGGGCCAGGCCAGGCCAGGCGGGCCCAGAGCAGTGCACAGAGCCTCACCCCCACCAGTGCTGACTGCCCATGCGCCGCAGCCCCCCAGCCCCAGTGTGCTCCAGCCGGCGGCGGGCAGAGCTGGCACCTGTACGGGAGGCTCCGGGTGCCCAAACTGGCCCATGCCCTACACGTGGCTGCTCACCTTGGACCCCCCTATTCCTCATCAGCTCCCCCCAAATCTCCCCTTGCTGCGGGTCACTGCGGCACCCTTGTTGGGCCCCATGTGCAGCATCCCAGGAGGGGATGTGCTGCCACACACCAAGGGCACGTGAGCAGGGCTGGGAGGAAGCACAGGCAGGAAACCTGCTGTCCCCACCRCCCGGCAGGCAGGGAGCCCAGGTGCCCCTCCGACACCTTCCACCCCGGACATGCCAGGCCCCAGGGCAGACAGAGACATGGCCACAGCACAGGGGCCAAGGCTCAGCTTTGTGCCATGGCCACAGAGCACCCCATGGCCGGGGTGATGCTGCCCCCCTCGACATCCCTGCAGGGCGCCCAGCTGGCAGCCCCTGTGTCTCCTGGCCAGCTCTGGGCCCTGGCTCCTTGCCCGAGACCTGGAGCACAGGGACCTGCCAGGGACACCAGCCCCATCACCACAGACTGCCCAGCTCAGAGTAATGCCATGGGACGTTTATTGAGGTGCTTCCACATGGGCCAGGGCCGGGACCCCAGCCCTGCTGCTGCTCCGGAGAGGCTGGTGAGAGTGTGCAGCCCAGCGGGCACTGCCCTCCTGGGGTGCCAGGGCCTCCCTGGACAGGGTCTGAGTGGTCCTGGAGTCTAGATGTCCAGAGGGGCCAGTGGTCCCACAGCTTGAGAGCCTGGGGGTCCCAAGACGTGGGAATCCCAGGGCTCTGGGGATCCTGCAGCACAGACGTCCAGGGCTCCCTGGGTGTGGGGGTCCAGGGGGACCCAGATGTCCAAGATCCCACAGCATGGAGATCTGGGTGGTCCTGGGATCCTGTCATGATGGGGCTGCAGAGCCCAAGCGCAGCTCTTCCCCCTCCAGCATCTCCCTGCAAGAGACATGGCCCGGGCTGAGCCCTGYGCCCGGCCTGGCCCAGCCCCCTCCCTCCCCCCTGGCCTGCGTACCGGTACGCGGCGATCTCCACATCCAGGGCCATGCGGAGCCGCAGCAGCGCTGGGTATTCCCGCAGGCACCGGGCCATCTCCTGCTCGGCCTCACTGATCTCCCGCTCCAGCTCTGCCACCCGCTCCTGTGGGCCCGGATGGTCAGGGCTAGCAGGCCCAGTCCAGCCTCATGGGACCCAAGCGTTTGGGTCCCCTCAGCCCCACCTGGACTCTTTTCCCCCTGAACTCCAGGCGTCCAGGCCCGCCCCTCTCAATCTCAAAACCCAGAAGCTGGGCCACCCTTCTCCATGAACCCTGGTGCCTGAGCCCCACCCC
>NW_028186753.1:3623-7590 GCF_003343005.1 Rhea americana
GCCAGCGCGCAGGCGGCGGCTCCGTCGTTCCGCCCGACGGGGCCGGGGCCGGGGCCGGGGCCGGGGCCGGCCGCGCTCATCCCGGTGGCTCTGCGGCGGCGCCGCAGCGGCTCCCCCCGGTAAAACGGGGCCGCGTCACGGAGCCGCAGCCAATCCCGACACCGGCGAACCGGCACCGGCCGCGCCCCCCGCCCCTTCCCGGGAGCACTGCCGGCGCCGGCGGGACCTGCTCCCGCCCGACGGGCCTGCGGGCGGGGACGGGGTCCTGCCGCACCCGGAGAGGGTCCCGCCCGGGGCCCCCTCCCCTGCAACGCCGGCTCCCGGTTCCCGCGCCCGCGCCCGCCGGGCCCCGCAGGTGCCGCCGGCCCGTTGAGCCCCGGGCAGCGCTGGCAGCACCATGGACAGCGGGGGGGAGGGTGGGGGTGGGGGTGGCGCGGGTTTGGGGGGGGGGGGGGGGTTAACGGCAAGAGTAGGGGTCAGGGTTAGGTTTGAGGCTGGGATGAGGGTCAGGGTTGGAGCCAAGGCTGAGTTTGGGATTATGGTAGGGACCAGGTCTAGGATTAGGGTTATGGTTAGAGTTAGGGTGAGAGCTGGAGTGGGGATTGGTGTTAGGGTTAGGTTTGGGGTGGGGGTGGGGTTGGGGTTATAGCTGTGCTAGTGTTAGAGTTGGGATTACAGTAGGAAGTGAGGTTAAGGTTGAGGTTAGAGTTAGGATTAGGTCTGAGTAGGGGTTAGGGTAAGGTTTAAGTTTGCAGTTGGTGTTAGGGTTGGGGCCACGCACTGCCGTGGACCATGGCCTGAGCTGGCCCAGATGGGGCTCCCCATGGCTGGGCATCATGTTGCCACAGTCAGGGGCATTGCCCCATCCTGGTAGTCTTGGCATGGCCAAGGCTGGCTGGAGTGGGTCAGGGCTGGGACCGTCTGGGATTGAGGGTTTCGCCCCTATGGCCTGGGRAGAGTAGGGCAGGGGACCAGCCTCATTCACCTTGGGGAGGTCTGCCCTGTGGTCCTGGCCCCACCACAGGAGAAGAGGGGACACTCAGGGGATAATTATGGGAAAGGATGCGTCACAGGCCAGAGTGAAAGAAGGTTGCTGGAGCAGGGAGATTTCTGCAGCTGGAAACCCCTGGCAGACACCTCTGCCTCCATGTGGGACTAATAAACTCCAGGTCATGCTAGGCCAAAAGTTCAGTCCTTCACCAAAACACAGGCAGCTTGGACAGGAGGGGAAGTGAGTCCTGGGAACCAGAGGCTCGCAGGGCTGGAGTGAGGCATGAGAGTAGCCRGTAGGCCACGCACAACTGCCCGATGTGGCCTGAAAGCTGGTGCAATCCTCTGACGTGGCTGGGAATCTTGTGTCCATCACCAGTGCCACTGCGGGAATGGCATGTCTGGGCCCATGAGCTGGCAAACCAGCAGGCACAGAGTCTGGGGGCACTGGGAGCCCAGGCCAGGCAGCAAACAAGCTCCATCTGTCCAGCCCCTCAGAGGAGAGCAGGGGCCATGCCAGCCTGGGAGAGGCTCCTCTTCCAGCCAGGTAGCTGGAAAACTCCAACTCAGATAAGGCATGTGTTTGCGAGTGATGTAATCTACCACTGGAACCAGCTACCAAGGGCAGTGGGAGATTTTCCATCACTGGGAATGTGTAAATCTGGGAAGGCAGGTTCCCTGTCTGCACTGGGATCCTCCCTCCCAGGACAGGATCAGCACTGGATCAGCCCTGTGGGGAGCAGGGCAGCCTGGCCTGGCCTGAGGATATGCTGATGGGGATCAGGCCCTGTGCTGTGACCTGCCTGGCGAGGGGAACCATCTCCACGCAGTGCCGGAGCCACTCCCTGCCGCAGTGGGCTGGGACTGGGAGCCCCTGGGAAAGGGGCAGCAGGAGGCAGGGAGAGGCACCCATGGCCTGGGGGAACCCCAGCCCTGGGCTCCCCAGCAGGATCCAGGCAGAAAAGGGGCCACCCATGGCCATGCAGCACTCAAGTCAGTGGTCGGCAGAGCCTCRGAGTCCACTCGCAGGGGCTCATCCACTGCCCCGGAGCATTGGGCGGTTGGGATGGCTGCTCGCTCCGGGACGGCGAGGCAGGAGCCAGGTGGGGCTGGCCACAGTGTGGGGAAGGCAAGGGGAGGGGGCTGCCATGCAGGAGCCTTCCTGGGAAACAGCAACCCCCTTCCTGCCACGGGGATGGAGGTACAGGCTCCGACCCCGCTGGCCGCCTCCCGCCCACCACCTCCACTGAGTCCGAGGCCCCCAGGGAGCAGGGGCCAGCCAGTCCCCTCTGCTCCGCAGCGGGCTCACACCACAGAGGCCACCCCTGAGACGGATGTCACCTTATTGTCCTCAGCCCAGGGCTGCAGGTTCTGCAGGGCGTAGAGGGAGGAGTTGTGCATGCAGAGCGGGTCCTGGGGCAGCGGCTGGCTCAGGCTCTTCTGGAAGGCCTCCTGCTGCAGGTGCAGCATCAGACGGTTGGCCTGCTGGCGCTCCGCCTCGCGCTCCTCCGCCGTCTGCCTCCTGCCAGCACAGGCAGCAGCTCCAGCCCCGCCACCCCCCACCCCTGCATCYGGCTCCCAGAGCCACGTCCCGCTCCCAGCACCACTGCATCCCGCCCGGGGCTGCAGGCACCAGGGCAGGGCTGGGCGTGTGGGGCTGCTCCATGCCTTGTGGCCCCTGCGCCATGCACACCGTGGGGATGGGGTCCTGCACCGCTCCAGCCCAGGCTCTCCACAGGGGTGGTGCGGGAGCAACAGATACTGGGAGCAACAGACGCTGGCCGCGGGGCTGGGGCTGGCCGGGAGGTGGCAGCGGGCGCCCGCCCCTCGGCTCGGCCCGCGACGCTGCCCCGGCCCCAGTACCTCCACTTGGTGCGGCGGTTCTGGAACCAGGTTTTGACCTGGGCATCTGTCATCTTGAGGGCCTTGGCCAGGGTGGCGCGTTCGGCCGACGCCAGGTACTTCTGGCGGTGGAAGCGCTTCTCCAGCTCGCAGATCTGCACCCGCGAGAAGGACGTGCGCGGCTTCTTGCGCTTGGGCGGCGTGCGGTTCTGGTAGGGGTGCCCGATCCGCCGGGTTGCCGCGAAGGGCGACAGCGCAGCTGCACCAGAGCAGAGCGGGGCAGGCGGGTGAGGGGGCTGTGCCAGGGACCCCGGCCAGGCAAGGGGGCAGCTCCCAGYATGGCAAGGCTCGGCCGGGGCCGTGGGGCACAGCAGGAGGCAGCGCGGGAACACGGATCAGGACACTCTGGCTGGGCAAACGGCAAAAGCGAGTGCTGTAGGGAGCAAGGGGCTCCGTGCAGCACGGCAGCAGGACGCTGGGTCGGGGGCTCCGGGGAGGGCAGAGGAGAGGAGGYGCCTGGTAGCAGGGACAACCTGGGTCACCCCAAAGCTGCTCACCCGGGCCCAGGAACAGCTCAAAACATGGTGGGTGTTTCCTCCTCAGCTCACTGTCAYGCTTCTGATGTGTCCTGCAGCCCCYGGGATCGAGGATCCCTGGGGTTRGGGTGCCTCTGGCCCCGCAGTGCAGTCTGCATYAGCCCAGTCCAAGGGCCGGTTGGGGTCAGCAAGGCCCCGGCAGCACAGATGTGCCCCTCCCCGAGCACAAAGCCACCGTCGCAGACCCTGCTGGTGCTTCCCAGGCCTCCGGACTGGGCTCAGCCCTCCCTGGGGAGGGGACAGCATCCCCAGAGACATCAGGAGGCAGCTAATGTCTCCCTCCGCACGCCACCACGTCCGGGCTGGCCACCCGCCAGCTGCCCGGGAAATGCAGGGGCCAGGGGAAGGGGCTGTCCCTGGCGCACAGCCAGCACGAGCCCGGGACAGTGCAGCCGGCCTGTGGGTCCCATCCCCGCAGGGAGCCGCTGCTGCCAGGTGGAACCTGGGGACGCTCAGGGCTCATGGCAGCAAAGGCACCAGGAGCCCTTGGTGGAGCTGGGAGCCTGGTGTGGAGCCCAGCTCCAAGGAGCCATCGCTGG
>NW_028186753.1:8548-10642 GCF_003343005.1 Rhea americana
GGGAACCCGGCTGCAAGGAGCCATCGCTGGTGCACCCAGCACAGCCGGCACAGGGGAACCTGGCTGCAAGGAGCCATCGCTGGTGCACCCAGCACAGCCGGCACAGGGGAACCCAGCACTCAGGGACTGCAGCTGTTGCCCAGCAGCGATCACCGGCTCCGCACGAGCAGAGCTCGGCATGGCGGAAGGGAGGCCCAAAGGGCGGCAGCGCCCTGCGTAAGCGGAGCCCTGGCCAGCCCCAACTGGCCCCATGCAGCCCCTGGGTGCAGCCCGGCACCCGGCTCAGAGCCCCCATGCACAGCCAGAGCTGCCTCCCGCCCAGCACCCACGGCTCGGCGGCACGGGGCGGGACGCCAGGCTCCCCGCCGGCGAGGGGTGGAAGCAGTTGACGCAGGTGGAGCCGCGCAGTCGGGGGGAAAGACGCCCCTGCGCTCCCCTCCCTGCAGCGGGCGGCCCCTCGCCGCGAACAGATGCTGACAGCCTGGAGACCACCCCAAGGCCGGCGGCGGAGGCGCTGAGTGATGGCCATGGCTGGGAGACCCCGTGCCGGGGAGGGGCCGCCCCATCCACCCACCACTGGCGCCAGGCAGGAGACGGGGACGTCACCCACAGCTCCTGCACGGGGATGGTGCTTCGTCACCGCGGGGGCAGATGGGTGGGCCAGGAGGTGAACCCGGCTCTGCTGGCGCCCGGGCTGGGGCTCTGCAGGCTCCRGCGCCTCCCGCCACCTGTGCCGGCAGGGCCCCACTCCCTCCCCGGGGACGCACAACCGCGGCGCTCGACCGGCCTCGAGCACCCGCCGTGCCCGGCGCCCCAGCCATGGTGGTCGAGGCGGCCGAGCGGCTCAGCAGGAGCAACACGATGCRGACGTGGCAGCGCCGCCATCTTGGGAAGGCGCCTCTGGCTGAGCCGAGCCGAGCCAAGCCGAGCTGAGCCTTTTCCGCACCAGCACTTCAGCCTCGGCACTCAGCACCCAGCACCTGAGCACCCAAGCCCAGGCACTCAGCACCTTCTCCTCTTCATGCAGCATTCAGCACCCCGGCCCTGTCTGCAAGCACAAGGCACTCCAGCTATGTCCACAATCAGCACCCAGCCCTGAACACAGCACCCGGGACCCCACAGCCTCCTCCTTGGACACCTGCACACACCAGCTTGCTGTCCCTGACTCCTGCTGCACAACCAGCCCCAGCTCTCCCAGAGCACTGACTCACACGCAGGTCTCCACATCCTGTGCAGCCCAGTTTCTGCAGCTCCATTTCTGCATGCAGTGGGTCTCTGCAAGCCCCATCAGCAACAACATGGCACTCTCCTCCTTGTGCATGCATGGGTGTCCACACAACCCACACCTGGCCCAGCAGCACCCCATGGTCCCAGCCTCACACACACTTTGGTCCTGTCTAGCTGCACCCAGTGCAGCCCAGTTCCTACAGTCTCATCTCAGCACACATGGGTTTCTCTACAGCCCCCCCACACAGCCGGGTCCTGGCACACCCGTCCCCGGACCGGGTGTCTGCACCCCACACCCCGGGCTCTCTGCAGCCCAGTGCCCCGGCAGCCCCCATCCTGCACGCGGGACGAAGCGCGGCAGTCGGTGCCCCCGGGTCCAGAGAGGGGCCTGCCCGGTGGTGCCGAGCCCGAGCCCAACCCGAGGCCAGGCAGGACAGGACTTCCCAGTGCACCTCGCAGAGTAGACTCCCGGCCCGGCCCGGCTCGGCCCGGCCCCTGCCCCGAACTGCCCCGAAGCCGGCTCCGGCACCCACCCATGCACCACGAACCGGAGCGGGCCCGCGGGGGAGCTGCCGCTGCCGGCCCGGAGCCGCTGCCGGCGGGCCCCGATGGCGGCTGCTTCCCGGTGTCCCATACCGGGACGGGACGGCGGCGGGACGGGCGCCGCCTCCAGCCCGGCCCCGAGCTCGGCAGCGCTCGACGGGCGCCTCCCCGCACGCTGCGCTCCGTGGCCCCCGCCCGCGCCCTGCCACCGCCGGGCGCCCCGGGAACCAGCCGCAGCGCTCGCACCGTCCCGTCCGGTCCCGACGGCCGGTGACGGCGGAGCAGAGCCGCGGCGCCCGCCCGCTCGAAGGAGCCCGGCGCCTC
>NW_028186753.1:12137-22416 GCF_003343005.1 Rhea americana
AGCCGACCCGTCGCTCCCGGCCGGGCACCGCTGCGGCGGCCGCGGACCCGCGCTCCTCGCTTCGCCGTTATCCGACCGAGGGAGCCGGCCCCGCTCTGCCCTTCCCGGCGGGCGCACCCGGGGTCGCGCCCGGCAGCGACGGGCGCGCCGGCTTGGCTCCCCCGCAGCCGCCGTTATCTGGCGCTCCGGCTCCGCCCCCCCGAATCTGCCGTTCCGGAGCAAACGGACCCCATTTACTGGGATCTGCCGCTCCCGGGGGCACAGACTCCGGTTCTCCCGGTTCGACCGTTCCCGGGGACACGGACCCCAGTCGCCTCTRTCCTCCGTCCCCGAGGGCACGGACCGCGCCTCTCCTCGGTTCACCCGATCCGCCGTTCTCGGGGATATCGACCTCGTTTCTCCCGGATCCGCTGAATGGGAGACATGGACCCCCATTTGCCAGGATCCGCCGCTCCCTAGGACACGGACCCCGGTTCCCCCCGTCCCCCCGGGCCCCCCGCAGTGCTCTTACCTGGCTCCGCGGCGGACCGGGGCCGGTTTGCCAGGCGCGGCTGTCCCGGTGCCCGGCTGCGCCCCGGGCGGGGGAGCGGCGCTGCCGCGCGGGGTCCGACGGTGCCGGTTCGGGCGGGCTCTGCCCCGGGCGCTGCCGCCCGCCCCGCGCCGACCGGCCTCCCGAGTCGCCACGGCGATCGCAGCTAGGAAGGGTGAGAGGGGTCGGATCGTGCCTCCTGGCGACTACCGCGATAGTCGCGCYGACACTGCTGGGTCCGGGCTGTCTGGAGTGGGTGTGGGGCGGCGGGGCTGGCCCCCGGCACCCCGCGGGCGTCCCGGGCTGTGATTGCCACGGGGGTCGACCCCAGCTCCGAGCAGCATGGTCCCGGGATCCCGGGACTCCCGGGCCGGCAGCGGTTCAGGGCGAGGGCGGCCGGGTCACRTCTCTGGGGCTGGGGCCGGCAGGGGAGGCGGCCACCCTGGCGCCACCGGTCTGGGGCAAATGACATTACTGGGGTCTGCGCCTGTAAATCATGGCGGCACCCGGAGCCGCAGCTGCCGTGCCCCAGGGCACCCGTGCATCCCGGGGGCACGGCCGAGGGCACACAGCCAGGACCCGGGCTTGGCAGGGCCCTGCACGCCCCGGGGGATCGGCCCTGTGCTGGTGGCTTCTCTGGGACGTGGGGCGACAGGCACCCGGTGCTGCATGGAGCACATGCTCACCCCACGGCGCAGCACGGCTGCACACGCCCCACCCCCGCAGCACGGCACAGCTACACACACGCACTTACATACACACACACCGCAGCACGGCTGGGCTGCACATGCACACACGTGTGCACAGCATGGATACACGCGCTGTTGTACATTCAGAGCATGGTACAGCCGCACACAAACACAGCTGCACCCCACGGTTCAGCATGGCTGCACACACATACACAGACCCAGCGGCACAGCATGGACATGCATGTACGTCCCACAGCCCAGCGTGCGTTTGCACGCACACCTTCCAGGCAGCCCAGCCTCACGGAACAGCTCACCAGAGCTCACCCCGTCCTGAAGTGTGCACACAAACACGGACATGCACACACCGCGGGTTCACAGCACAGCTTCTCTGAGAGCTGCACCCTGCCCAGTGATGTGTGCACACCCCGCACATCCACGTCCCATCCCACTCAGCCCCAGGCTGGGTGTGCACAGCTGCCATGCACAGCTCTCATGCGTTGCAAGGCTCATGCCCAGATGTGCTGACTGAGCCAGCGGCCATGCAGTTGCCCCCACAGAGCTGCCCCTTTCCATGCTGGGGGCCTTTTGCCTTCCTGGGATGCTCCCGAGTGGGAAGGCGGGAGCCACTCGCATGGGGCCCCTGCACATTGCAGCAGGGCAGAGTGATGCTGCACAAGGACGCACAGCACCAGGCTGGAGCCTTGGGATTTTTCCGGCAATTCTTGCTCCAGGCCTAGTGGTGCAGGTGCTAGGAGAAACCCTGCACCACTCTCCATTGCACAAGCACAGCAAAGCTATGGCTTTCCCAGCCCCAGAAACATGCCGAAGTGAAGCCGTAGGCTCCCGGGTCTGCCATGAACGAGGGATCTCCACAGCTCAGCCGACCGCAGGGGCCCGGTGCAGGCGTGGAACCGCTTTGCGTGCAGGGAGCTGGCGCTGGCCCAGGCCCCGCGGCGCCTGCCCTGGGCCAGAGCAGGGTGTCTGGGAGGAAATGCCTTGTGCTGGGGGAGGGCCCCGCGCCACGGCAGGTTAATTAAACCTAGAGAAGGAGGCAGATGTTTGGAAGTGCCCAGGGGCTGGAATGCTGCACGGAGCCTGGGAGATGGATTGGGGGGCAGGTGACATGGCCAGGGGCGGCGGGAGGCTCGCACAGTGCCTGTGTGCATCCGGGGCCGCCCTGCACTCACGGCAGGGCTCTGCTGGGGCCCTCGCCAGCTGGGTGCTCGCCCTGGGTCTGCGGGGATCACTCCTGGGTCCTGTCYGCAACCCAGTGCCGGGTACTCACTCGAGGGAAGGCATGGGGCTGAGGCTGGGCTGGCCAAGGGCAGAGCCACGAGGCCGGGACAGCCTGGYACCGCCGGCCCCACGACCAGGCACGGTGCCTGGGGCAGAGCCCCGGCCCAAGGACTCGCTCCCAGCCCCGTGGCTGGGTGGCTCCGAGCAGGCTGCAGGGCAGGGAGAGCCCCAGGCAGCAGCGGAGCAGAGGGCACATGGGGAGCTGACATGCCACCCTGTGCCCGGCTCCGGGTGCAGGGATCACCCTTCATGAGCCCCATCTAGCCACAGACCTCCTGCCCCCACAGCCAGGCTGGTGCCGTCTCCCTGTTCCCAGGCTCCTGAGAGCTGCCGTGAAGCCAGGGGTTAGGGCCGGCAGGGACGGGGCAGAGGTCTGGGCCAGGCTCCAGGCAGAGGGGGCCTCCCTCGCACTCTGCACTGGGATGTAGCTGGAGATGCACCAACGGATGGGCAAACGCACTGGCCCAGCATGGGGCAAGGCAAAGGAGTCAAGATTTCCAGCCACGCTTGCACCCCCACATCCCCGATTTGCATCCCTATGCCGAGGAGGGGCTGGGGCTCCCTCCTGGGATGGCCCCGCCGCYCCGCTCGGTGACGGGGGGGCCTGCTGCCCCCGCAGCCGCGTGGGTGGCCGTGCTGCCCCGTCCCCTGCAGCCGCCCCCTCCCCCTGCACCGCGGCCCCGGGTTACATGGGGCATCGCAGCCCCCTGCCTGTGGGTCAGCCCCACGCTGGCAGCTCCGGCCCCACAGGGCCCCGAGCCAGGCTCAGGCGCTGCTGCTGGGGGCAGGAGCTATGAAGCGGGTCCCTGCCGGCCCCGCACCGCCCACGGCAGCGCTCCCGCGCGCCGGCCCATGCACGCCACTTACACAGCGAGGCCTGGTAGGGCCCCGTGTTACCACCAGCAAGATGCTGCCAAGCTGCCCTCTCCCGCCTGCTCCCCCCCGTAATCTCATTATTGCTGGACGTCCCCTTCTTCCTCCCGCTTCCCCCCCAAACCCGCTGGCAAACTGTAGGGACAGTCAGCTCCTCTCTGGCTGCTGGGTTAATTCTGGGCTAATTAGATGAAGCCAGCCCAGATTGGATTACTTTAGCCTGCATTTGGTCCTCCAGTCCTTGACTTGCGGCTCCCGGGGGAGCTGCTGGCGCCTCCTGCCTCAATCAGACACTTCTTAACTGCATGAAACACTCCCGGTGCCCCGCACCCGCCGGCCCCGGGGCGGGCGCTGGCACCCGGGCAGGGTGCGCGGGGTGACGGGGCGGCCGCCGGCGGGCGCGCGCTGGCCACCGCCGCTCCTGCCAGCCCCGCGGAGAGCTGCGCCGGGGTGGCCGCCGGCCCTGCACCGTGGGCAGAGCCCGGGCATGGCCGCAGGGATGAGAGGATGTGGGAATGTGGGAATGTGGGGATGCAGGGATGAGGGGACGCGGGGATGTGGGAATGTAGGGATGCAGGGATGAGGGGATGAGGGGATGAGGGGATGCAGAGAGGTGGGAATGAGGGGATGTGGGAAAGCAGGAAGGTGGGGATGAGGGGATGTGGGAAAGCAGGGATGTGGGAATGCGGGGATGTGGGAATGCGGGGATKAGGGGATGCRGRGATGTGGGAATGTGGGGATGAGGGAATGTGGGGATGCGGAGATATGGGAATGCAGAGATGTGGGGATGTGGGGATGTGGGAAGGCAGGGATGCAGAGACACAGGATGTGGGGATGTAGGGATGTGGGGATGAAGGGATGTGGGGATAAGGGGATGCAGGAATGTGGGGATGAGGGAATGCAGGGTTGCAGGGATATGAGTATGCAGGGATGTAGAGATGCAGRGATGTGGTGATGTGGGGATAAGGGGGATGCAAAGATGCAGGGACATATGTAGGCAGGGGTGCAGGGATGAGAGGATGGGGGGATGCAGGGATGTATCGCTTGAACCTCGTTATCAAAGATGAGAGGATGAGGGGATGCAGGGATGAGGGGATGCGGGGATTCAGAGATGTGGGAATGTGGGGATGCACCCTGGCCTCAGGACGCCTTGGCCCTGCGGTGCACCTTGCCCAGCGGGACGTGGCCCCATGGTGCCAGCGCTGCTGGCCCTGCCGTGGGGAGCCCACTGGAGCAGCAAATCCAGCCCCGACAGCTGCTCCCCGGGGCCCAACGGCCCGTGAYGCTGAGGCTGGACGTCAGCAGCACTGGCCACGTCTGCGCAGTGTCCTGGGGGTAACGGCCGGGCTGGTGGCCGGGCTCAGGGGAGGAGCCGTGCCGGGCTCGGGGCGCGGGGATGTGCCGGGTGGCTGCAGCACAGTTCCACACTGCCTGGTCACTCCAGCTCGGCTCCCRGGGGGATGCCTCGAGGGTGCTGCCCTGCAGGGGCTGCAGCCAGGCTGGGGCTGCAGTGAGACCCCCTGCTGCGAACTGCCCCTGTGATTGCTGGCACCAGCAGCACGGCCATGTCTGCAGGATGAGGCCGGGTCCAGAGGCCCCCATGCCACTCTGGGGCCTGGGGTGGAGGTGGAGAGCAGTGTTTGCTGCGTGCACAGTCCGAGCCCTTTGCAGAGAGCCCATGGCGTGCACRTCCCCATGCAGCACGTGCTCAGCGCAGCGCTGGGCCCTGGGAGCACCGCAGCAGCCGGGACCTGCCGTGCCCGGCTCAGCCCCACTGATGCCACAACCTCTGGCCACGCAGCCGAGGCYGGAGCCTGCAGTGGGGCTGGCAGCATGGGGAGGACACCCCTTCCCCACAGCGCAGGCCCAGACCGGGCCTGGGAGCCATGGGGCAGCTCCATCCTGGCCTGGACGTCTGGTGGAGCATCCTCTCTGGAGCCTCTCCTGCCTTCTTGGCCAGGGCCCAGCGGGTGCACAGCTGCTGGACGGGGCCGTGCGCCGAGGCATCCCCAGCCCCAGCCCTGTCCCGTGGCCCGCTGGTGCCAGCCGGGAGCAGTGGGTGCCTGGAGCCGCAGCTCTCACTGCTGTGGGGCCGTTGACAGAAGCCGTCGCTCAGAACCTCGTTATCAAAGGCCGAGGGCAGGTAATTGGATTCTGCAAATCCAATCAGGTGCATTAGGCAGGGAGTTCAGTCCATAACTGCCCAGCCCCCCGACTGCCGCAGCCCCGCGGCCCGGCATGAGCCCGCGAGCCCGGCCGTGCGGGGCAGAGCCTGGGCCGGGACGTCCAGCAGTGCCCGCAYGGGTGACAGCACGTGGCGCATGTGCCCACCGTGGCCGGCACCAGCTGCGGTCACGAGCGCGTCAGACCTTGGCCCAGGGTCCCCAGCCCACCGGGCCCGGGTGTGGGGCAGGGCTGGACCATGGATGCTCTGCACCCCGGCGTAGGGAAAGCCCACAGCAGGCGCTTACCAGAAGGAGCCGCCCAGGCCCCACTCAGCTCCGCAGCGGAAATGAAGCTGAATATTTGAGCAGGTCTCCGCTAAAAGCCCTGGCCTGCCCAGCCCCGGGAGCCTCTCTGAAGCGCAGAGAAGTGCCGGCTGCAGCCCAGGCATTAATTATTTACCGGGAGATGGAGCTGCACGGCCCCATGCATGCCAGGCTGGCAAACCCATGGGAGCCCCAGCTGCTGGCTGCCCCAGCCCGCATGCCCAGTACCAACTGGGAGCACAGAGTGGGCATCTGCCCACTCCTGTCCCCAACCTCCCTCCCGCATCTGCAGTGGTCCCATGTCCAGGCTGTGCTTTGCAGCCCTGCAGACACCACAGTGTCTGAGTGTGTGCACCACTAGTGTGCCAGGCCGGGGAGCACGTGTGGGTGTGAGCAGGGACAGGCACCACGTGTCACGTGTGTTCTTGCACAGCAACACATGCATACAGCTGGAGTGGTATGTGAGGACAGTGTGACTGCGTGTGTGCATGACRGAGCACATGCAGGGACTGTGTATCATCTGGCATGACCATGCAGGGTGCATGCAGGCAGGAGTACATGGACATAATGTGTCAGTGGTGGCAGCATGTGTGTGCTTATGTGAGCAGGCACAAAAAAGGATGTGTATCACAGCAGTGCACGTGCATGCCGGTGGCACTCAGCATGCACAAGGACCATGTAGCAGCAGGCACAAGTGTGTGCAGTCACTGTGGGGTGGGATGGGGACAGGGCCCAGTCTCCACTGCTGGACACAAACTTGTGCCTGTCCTGGTCCCGGTGTAGCCTGTCCCATAGGGCAGCTCTGTCCCAGCAAAACCACCCACCTACCAGGCCTCGGGTCCCCGCTGCCCCGACCATCCCACTGGCCTGGGCATCCAGCAGTGCCTGGGACATCTGAAGGGCTGTTGGGGCTGCAAGGGTGTGTGTGCAGGGTGTGCACGGCAGGTGTGCAAGAGTGGGTGTGCAGGACACACATGGAAGGTGTGCAAGGATGTGTGTGCATAGTAAGCATGCAGGGGTGGGTGTGCAGGGTGTGCAAGGCAGGCACACAAGGGTGAGTGTGCACAGCAGGCAGCTGGACGTGCAAGGGTGTGTACGCAAGGCACACCAGAYGGGCGGCCGGGCAGTGGGCAGCCTGTGCTCGCTGCAGCGCCTGCGCTGGTGCTTGCTGCTTGCTGCGGTGCCAGTGTTTGCTGTGTAGCTGGTGCTCACACCAGTGCCAGTGCTGGTTCTTGCTGCGGGGCTGGTGCTCGCTGCGGTGCTGGTGCCTGGTGCTTGCTGTGGTGCCAGTGCATATTGTGACACTGGTGCTTGCTGCAGTGCCAGTGCTCACTGCTTGCTGCAGTGCTGCTGCCTGTTGCGGCATGGTCGGTGTTTGGTTCAGTGCTGGTGCTTGCTGCAGTGCTCCTGCTGCYGGTGCTCGGTGCTTGCTGTGGTGCCAGTGCCCGTTTCTGTGCAAGTGCCTGGCGCAGTGCTGGTGCTGGGCGCTTGGTGCTGGCTGTGGTGCCAGTGCTGTGTTCAGTGCTGGTGCTGGGCTCGGTGCTCGTGCTGGGTGCTCGCTGCAGCGCTGCGCTGGCAGTGAGTGATGCTGCCTGCCCCAGGGCTGAGCTGGCCCGGCTGTGACCCCCGCAGCCCCTCGACACAGCCGTCCCTCCCAGGAACTGCTGCTGGCAGGTACAAATGGGGGCCGGGCCCTCCCGCGCCCTCCCCAGACATGGGGCAGGCGCCCCGGCCCCAGCCTCATTTCTCATGGCCAGTGAGGATGGGACTGCGGGGGGGGGGGGTAGGCCCCAGCAGCAGGGGGGGGGCGCAGGAACCACCCACTCACGCCCCTCCTCCCCCCACAGGGCTGCTTSCCTCGACCCTGGCCCGTGGGGTGCTGGGTGTCCCTGCCCAGGATGGGGGGCCAAGGGGGCTGCTGAGCCGGGGTCAGTGCCRTGTCCGGTCCCGCTCAGCAGCCCACGGCCGGGATCCACGGAGCCACCCGGTCACACGGCGGGAGGCAGGGACGGAGCAGCTGGCAGCTTGAGGACATGGCCAGGGCCTGCCGGAGCAGCCGCTGGAGTGCACCAGGCCTGGCTGTCCCGCCCCCATTGCCCAGGCAAGCTGGACCAGACTGGGCCAGCAGGAGCTGAGATGACCAGGACTGGGACCAGAACCAGGACACCAGTGGACTGAGCAGTACCCCGAGGGGCTGGGTCAGGCCAGCTGTGCTGGGGGAAGGTGCCAGGTCACCCTCTGCCCCTGCCCAGCGTCGCCCTGGCCAGGGCAGCAGGGGCAGAACTGGGGCTGGCACCGGTGCTGGAGCTGGTGCCAGTGTTGGGGCTAGAGCTAGCATAGGTGCAGGTGCCGGAGTCACTGCTGGAGCCGGTGCAGGTGCCGGCACCAGTGCTGGAGCCACTACGGGTGCTGGAGCTGGTGTCAGTGCTGAAGCTGATGCAGGTGCCGGTGTCAGTGGTGGAGCTGGTGTCGGCGGTGGCGCTGGTGCCGGAGCAGGGCTGGCAGCGCCGGGCCCCTCGCAGGCTGCCCCAGCCCCGGCGGTGGCACCGGCTCGCCCTTGCGGGCAGTTCGTTGTGGCCCGGCAGGAGGCGGCGGCCCCGGCCCATCCCCGGCCTGGCCCGACCCGACCCGCTCTCACTCCGGTCCGGCCCCGGCCCCGCTCCGGCCCCGCTCCGGCCCCGGGCCCGGCCCGGCGCGGCCCCGTCGGGGCTCGGCCGCCCGCCCCGCGCCGTCTCGCCCGCGCCGCGCCCGGCTCCGCGGCCGCTCCCCAGACAGCACTTGTTGCCGGGGATTGGAGCAATAATCGTAACCGTAACGAGCCATTACGGCCCTTAACAGCTTCTGCTTTGCATTAGCGGGGCCGCTCCTTCCCCTCCAGAGCCCTGATCCAATCACCCCCATTAGCGCGGCTCCAGGCTCCGGCGGCTGCGCCGCGGAGCGCGGCCCGCGCCGCAGCACCCGCGGCCCCGCACCCCGGCACCCCAACCCTGCACCCCGGCACCCACCCACCCCGCACCCCGGCACCCCCATCCTGCACGCCGGCACCCCAGCACCTGCGGCCCTGCACCCCGACACTCCCACCCTGCACCCCAGCACCCCGGTACTCACCTGCCCTGCACCCCTACACCCACCCAGCCTGCACCCCCCCACACCCTGCACTCCCCACCCTGCACCCTGGCACCCTGCACTCTCCACCCTGCACTCCCCACCCCTGGCACCCTCCCAGCCTGCACCCCTGCACCAACCACCCCATGCGCCCACCCCCTGCACCCAGCCACCTTGCACCCAACCACCCTGCACCCTAGAGTGCAGCACCACCAGCACCCACCACCTCCAGCCCTGCACCCCAGCACCACGGGCACTGCACCTCAGTCCCCATCCACTCTGCCCCATTGCACTCACCCACCCTGCACCTTAGCACCCACCAACCCTGCACCAAATGCCCCCATCATCCACCCACCCTGCACCTCTGCACCCASCGCCACCAGCACCCGCTGCCCCTGCCCTGCACCTCTGCACCCCAACTCTTAACACAGCGCCTACACCTGCACCCCCAAGCCCAAACATGGCCTCTGCACCCACACCCCCTAGCACAGCCCCTGCACCCACCGCACCCCCATCTGGCCCCCCAACACCTCTCTGCATCCATGGCTGGCACAGCCCCAGCCCGGCCTCTGGCAGCGTCTGGGGCAGGGGGGTGCTGCCCGCTCATGGGTGCTGTCCTGCTGGGGAAGGGGCTGCAACAGCGGCTGCACCACCCCCTCAGCCCGGCACCCACACKCTGGCCCCGACCCCGGCGTGTCCCCAGCCCAGCGCGGCCCGCAGCGCCCCAGGGCTGCGACATGTGGGACCCTGCAGGCACCCTGGCAGTGACTGCCTGGGTGGGGGTCGCAGGGGGCTGGGGGCCACAGCACACTTCCACCTGCCCCACAGCCCCTCCTCCCTGCCCCCTTCCTGTGGCTCCCACCAGCCATGTGTTGCACCCCGGAGCTGCCTCCCCCCCCACTGAGCTGCCCCATTGCCCCAGCACAGGATGAGCTGCCCCGTGAAGAGCAGGAGCAAGGGCTCCGGGGGGCTCTGTGGAGGGGTCCCACCCAATGGTCCTGCCCATATCTGTCCAAGGGGGCAGCGATGGGACCACTGGGGTAGGCAGCCCCCAGGGCCCCTGCAGCCCCCTGCATCCTTGGAGCCCCCACACTCCCCCAGCCCCTCGAGTCCCTGTCACCCACCCCCAGGGTCCACAGGACCCCGGAGCCCCTGGCACCCCCAGCCCCTGGCACCCCTCCAGCCCCAAAGGGTCTTGCATCCCTGAAGTACCTGTCACTCCCTAGGGCCCCTGGAGCCCCCCAGGTCCCTTGCACCCGTAAGCCTCTGGCCCCCTCAGAGCCTCCAGCACCACCCAT
>NW_028186753.1:25066-31036 GCF_003343005.1 Rhea americana
GCGGTGCCCAGGTGATTTAGGCCCAGCCCCAACCGGCCGCCGCTCCGGGCTGCGGGGTTGGGCTGCGGGCTTGGCGTGGGGCTGCTGGTGCCGGAAGCCTGCTCCCTGCGGCGCTGTGCCCGCGGCTGGGCGGCGGGCGTCGCTGCAGCCGGCAGCCCTCGGCTCCGCTCTGCCCCCGCGCGCTGGGCCGTGGGGCTCTGTCGCAGGTGAGCCGGGGACGAGGGCTGGGGCCTGCCCCGGCGGCTCCGCTGGCCGCTTCCGGCAGGCTGGGGCTGGAGCCCTGCGTGGCCACGCTCCCAGCACGGGGCCCCCAGCCCCACGGTCTCCCGGGTTGGAGCGCTACCTGGCTTCCCYAGGCCAGGCACTAGGTGCCACAGGGCCCAGCAGCATGGGTGCAGTGTCTACGAGCTGCCAGGGCCGGCAGGGGCTGCCGCTGGGGGGCAAGAGCCTGCGGTAGCAGGGAGCGGTGGTGCAGGGCACCCCTTTGCACCAACCGCCGYGTGGGTTTGGGGTGCTGCGGAGCCTCGTGACAGGCACATGTCCTTGCAGGAGGAGGTGAAGGTGAAGATGAAGGAGCTGAACGAGCACATCGTGTGCTGCCTGTGCGCCGGGTACTTCATTGACGCCACCACCATCACCGAGTGCCTGCACACGTGTGAGTCCCCACGCGGTGGCGGCAGCAGCCTGCCGCRGGTGGACACTCCAGCCCTAGCTAGGTGCCTCTGGCCAGGCACGGGGCCCAGCCCCACTGCCCGGGAAGCGGGAGCCAGCTCGTGCTGTGCCCTTGCTGGGCTCTGGGCACAGCCTCTGCCAGTTGCCGGCAGGTCTGTGCTGCCCTGGGACTGTGACTCCTGCCTGCGGCAGATGTCTCCCAGACCAACCACCAGTTGACACTCAGTGTCTGGGGGTGCAGGGCCATCCCACAGTCCCAGCTCCTCTGACATCTCATCTGTCTTGCTGCAGTCTGCAAGAGCTGCATTGTGAAGTATCTGCAGACCAGCAAGTACTGCCCCATGTGCAACACCAAGATCCACGAGACGCAGCCTCTGCTCAACCTCAAGCTGGACCGTGTCATGCAGGACATCGTCTACAAGCTGGTGCCTGGCCTGCAGGAGAGTAAGTGACCCAAACGGGAGTGCCTGGGGTGAAGGAGGGRAGGGCTCTGCAGCGCCCCACAGCAGAGGGGGCCAGTCAGCTTGTGGAATCTGCTCCCTGGCACCAGTCTCCTTCGGGAACGCAGCGGGGAATGGCCATGCTGAGCTGCGTGTGGGAAGTGCCCAGAGGAGAGGCAGATGGAGGAGACTGCTGGCTCTGTCGTTCTTGGGAGATGCCTCCCTGCAGGGTGCAGCGAGAGTGCTGGTGGGTCTGGATTTTCAAGATATTTCTGACTGCCTCTGTGGCCTCTGCTAGCACGTGAGCAGCCCTGGGAAGGGGTGGGGGGCAGCTTCATGCATAAAAGCAGTTTCAGAGCAAGGAAAAAGAAGGCAGGAACAAATGGCCAGYGCTCACAAAAGAGGGAGGTGGCAGGGGCCCTGCTGGGTTGTGCCGCTGGATACATGCGTGGAGCAAAGGAAGGCGGCAGTTTGCTGCTGGCTCCATGTTGTTCAGGCACTTTACAGGTGTGGAGACCTGCAGAAAACTCTCATGGCCTAGAGCAGCACTCTGCCTGTTTGTTTGGTGCTGCTGAGTTAAGTAGCTGCTGCTCCCACCCAGGGACTGGGTTGCTGCAGATTGGAGAATRGAGCTGGGTTTAGAAGTCCGTGCTTTATTAAGGAGGTGTTTTTAACCCTGCTCAGCTCCCTGATCTCATCGCTCCGGGTCTTACAATCAGTTGTGTTTGGCACAGTGGGGTCTGAGCTGTGGGAACAAGAGCTACTTTAGCCGGGACTGCCTCTGAGAGGAACGTCCCTGGAGCCAGAGTGTGAGTGACTGYGCGATTAACCCAGCAGCGAGAGTCAGCGGTGATGAATGCAAAGCAGCGCACATGGGGAGAGCAGCCCCGGCGCTGCAGGCACAATGGTGGCCTCGAGATTAGCTGCTTGCTCAGGGCAGAGATGGGGAAGGCTCTGGGGATATTTTGCTGGAAACGTCAGTTTGCCGCTCAGCAGCAGTGAGGGAGCGAACGGGTGTTAGGCATCGTCATGGAGTAATGCAGAATAAACAGAAAATGTGATTATGCTGCTGTAGGAATCCAGTGCAAGCGTGCAGCCTGGTCCCTGGCCCTCCACCCTGGAAAGGAGAGAAGAAAAGCAGGGAACAGTTTGGAGAGGAATGATGAGCATGTGGATGGTGTCTGGGTCAGAAGAGAGTAACCAGGCGGGGCTCTGCAGCCTGCAGAGTGGTGGGGTTTGGTGGAGATCTGCAGGGTGGTGCAGAGAAGGTGAACAGGGAAGGAGGATTTGTGGCTTTTTGCTGCACAGGAATGGTTGGATGTTTGCTGAACTGCCAAGCCGTGGGAAGGGCAGCGTGGAGCTGGGGGACTCCCCGCCTCTGGGAGTCACGGGGCTAAACCTGGAGGAGTTCAGGGATCAGCCGGGGCTTGGGGTACAGCCGGGGAGCGATGTCCTGGCCTGACTCCTGCCCTGAAGGCTGGGCGTGGGGGCCATGGGGTGCGGGGCCGGCCCTCAGCACCGCTCGCCTCTCTCCCCACAGGTGAAGAGAAGAGGATCCGTGAGTTCTACCAGTCCCGTGGCCTCGACCGGGTGACGCAGCCCAGCAGCGAGGGTGTGCTGCTTGCGGGGAGCTGCTGGCTCTGCGCCGCGCGAGGGGCCGGTGGGCGGGGGATCGGCCCACACCAGCTGATTGGGGGGTCCTGGGCGCAGATAGAGGGGACGGACCCGGGGGGGCACTCGCTATGGCACCTCTAGGCGAGACCAGCTGCTGGCTCCGCGCTGCCCCACTGCCAGCCCCAGCTCCCAGCCCTGGCTGCGGGATGCGGGGTGGCTCGCTGGCTGCGCTGGGCCCTGGCCGCCGCAGCCGGGCCATCGGGACCGCGGCGTGCCGGCGCTGCAGGGGCGGCAGCAGGCTGACTCCTGCCCCGCTCTGTGTGCCTCCCCAGACCCGGTCGGGGGCGACCCCATGGGGCTCCCCTACAGCAGCTTCGATCACTCCCGCGCCCACTACTTCCGCTACGACGAGCACGTCTCGCTCTGCCTGGAGAAGCAGAGGTGAGTGCCGCTGGCCCTGCGTGGTCCGTACCGCAGGTGTGGAGCGGGGCGGGCACACAGGCGATTCACTGTCCCTCTCTTGCTGCTGCCTGGGGGCAAGGGGACCCAGCTGAGGCCTGGGGCTCCCACCGCCCCTCTCCTCTGGAGCTGCCCGTGCTGTGTGCTCCCCTCCCAAGCAGCAGCCCCTGCCGCATGGCTCTGAGCTTTAATAAATGCAGGGAGGGTGCGCTGCACAGCTGCCTGCTCGCTCCCGACAGCAAAGTCAATAAGTGGCAGCTCTGGGAGCTGTAATGGGATCGATGGCTGCAGCTCAGCTGCCAGCCCCAGCCGCGGGCCAGCGCGTGAGCCAGCGGCCTGTCCCGGTGCTGCCAAGCGGGCCCAGCTCCACGTGTGCGTGACGGGCAGAGTGAGGGGAGCGCCTGGGCAGGCGGGGAGGGAGATGCTGAGGGGCCGGACCTAGCCCGGGGCAGTGCTGCGCTGGGGCCCGAGAGCGGGCGGCATGCCCACGCCAAGCCGCAGGAGCCGCCAGCCCTCGGATGTGAGCCAGAGCTGTGCCTGGGGAGGGGGCAGCGGTGGCTTACGGACCTTCCCTGGCGAGTGGGGGTGCCGGGCAGCGCAGGGCCCCCGCCTCCCTGCGTGGGAGCTCTCGGGCTGCCCCTGCTTTTCCTTCCACAGCTCCAGCAAGGACAAGAACAAGGCTGTTCTGCAGGTGAGCGCAGGGCTGAGCGGGCACTGAGCGACGTCTCTGCCGTTTGGCCGTGCCCCTGAGCGCTGCGAGTGCCCTCGGGCATGGCCTCATGCCTGAGTGTGTCCTCGGAGCAGGGAGGAAGGGCAGAGCCCTCCCTCCAGGCTCGTGTGCGACGCTGGGGYGTGGTTCGGCCTGTTGGGTCCCAGAGGGAAGGGAAGGATGTGCAGATCGTGCCTTGCCGTGTGGGTGCCGGGCCCGGTGCAGGGGTCCGTGGGGTCAATGGGGCTCCTGCGGTCCCCCCTGTGACCCACTCTGCCCCCTTGCAGCAGAAGTACGTGAGATGCTCAGTGCGGGCACAGATCCGGCACCTGCGGAGGGTCCTGTGTCACCGCCTGGGGCTGGCGCTGCAGCACGTGAGTGTGGCCCGGGGCCGGGCTGGGGGCCGGGAGCGGGGCCCGCAGGCCCCCGGTGACGCGGCGTCCCCGTGCCTAGGTGCAGATCCTCTTCAACAATGAGATCCTCCCCGACCACATGACGATGAAGCAGCTCTGGCTCTCGCGCTGGTTTGGCAAGGTGGGTGTCTGCGGCGCGGGGCCACGGTGCCTCCTGCCCCCACTGCTGAGGCTGTGCYGCCCCAGTGAATCCGGCACAGCACTGGGCCACCGAGTTCCCATCCTGGGCTGGGAACGGTCAGAACGGGTGGGAAGAGGGTCTGGCAGGGGCCAGGCCTCCCGGGAGAGGAGGCTCGGTCAGGGAGCAGCGTTCACCGAGGAGCCTGCGGAGCGGCAGGGAAGTGGTGAATCAAGGATGATTAATGTTGTTGGTTGTAACGAGGACCTGGGGCACCCGCCAAAACACGCAGGCAAGCAGCAGGCATAGAGCAAAGCCAAGGCAGTGCTTTTCCACGCGGGTCAGAAGTGTAAGCAGGTCCCAGAAGGGGTTAGACAAGTTCATGGAGTGCAGCCCCATGGCTATTAAATGCTGTTTGGGGCCTGATGGGCCGGGGAAGGATGGCTGTCACCCACATGCAGGATCTCCTGGCAGGGTCTGGGAGGGGACGGGGTGGCAGGTGAGAAGGCTGCGAGGTGCTGCCCTGAGGCCAGCGTGGGGGCACGTGCCCGGGGGGTGAGGGGCCGCTGCCCTGACTGTCGCTCCTTGTCTTGCAGCCCGCACCCCTGCTGCTGCACTACAGCATCAAGGACAAGAGGAGGTAGGGGCTGGGTGCGGGTGCTGCCCACCTGGAGCGCAGCCCTGCTCCGCGCCCCCAGCCCTCCCCACTTCCCCTAACTTAATACCCCCTCCTGCTCGAGTTTATTTTTTGAATAAAACTGTTGAAAATCTYCTGATTGGTCCCTCCTCTGGCAGGAGGGAGTGGGGCTGGGGCTCCTCCAGTTGGGGTGAGCAGAGGGCTGCTGCTGCCCTGGCCCCTCTAGGAGGAAGGTTGCATAGGGGTCAGGGCAGTGCCCCTCCTCCCCCCCCCAGCCCCCAGTGCTGCCAGGATGGGGTGCAGCATGGGGCTGTGCTGCGGGGAGCAGGAGTGCAGCACTGGGGGCTTGCACCATGGGCTGTGGGGCTGCACTCTGGGCTGCAGTGAGGGGACAGGGGCTGAGTTGTGGAGTGCGTGTGCTGTGGGTGTTGTAGGGGTCAAGGAGGGGGGCTGTGGGGTGCAGCGCAGGGGGGACGAATTGCAGTGCATCATGGCCCAGGGCTGGGCTCATGGGTGCGGTGCTGGGGGGGCAGGTGTGGTGCAGCAAGGGGTGCCACGAGCAGGGGAGAGGGGCTGGGGGCTGCCGGAGGTGCAGCGCAGGGGACGAGGGGCTGGAGGTGGGTGGTGCGCTGGGGAGCGCAGTGTGGGGACGAAGAGCTGTCTGTGGGGCGCGGGGCAGCGCCGTGGCCGCGGCCCCACGAGGGAAATCGCCTGCTGCCGCCCACGCACACTGAGCCCTACTGAAGTCGGGGCCCTTCGGGGGCCGCCCCCTCACCCACCCCCCGCTCCGCTAATTAGCGCCCCTGCGGAGGCCGCGCACGACGCGGCCCCCGGGGTGCTGCCGTGGGAGCCGCCTGCAAACGTGGTGGCGGCGGCGGCGGCCCCCTCCCCGGAGCAGGAGCAGGTGC
>NW_028186753.1:32042-34081 GCF_003343005.1 Rhea americana
GGGTGCACCCCAGAGCTCCCCAGTCCTGCAGGGACCCCAGGAGCCCCCAGCCCCATGGGGACCCCGGGAGCCAGGCCGGGTAGGCAGTGATGGACATGCTCAGCTGGGGGATTAACAGGGCCAGGTCTGCCGGGTAGGCTCAGCCCTCTAAGGGTGGTGGGGACCCCTCGGCCGCACGAGCGGGGCAGCCCGGCACTCCTCRGGGACACTGGGGAATGGAGCAGCTGCAACCGTTCCTGTGGGCTCTGCGCACAGCAGGGACAGTTCTCAGCCCCCCAATCCCCTCCGAACTGCCACCYTCCTGCTGTCCCCCTCAGCCCCACTGCCCCTTGCAAGGGCTCACCCTCCTCTCCCTGTTCCCCCTTCCACTGGACCCCTGGGTGCTAGCTCTGTCCCGCAGCATGGGGATAGGTGATACTGTGGGGCTGTTATCCCCATGGTGGATGCTGTTGGGCTGCAATCRCTGTGGGGGGGTTGCTGTGGGGCTGTGGGCCCCATGGGGGATGCTGYGGGGATGTGGTCCCCCTGCAGGAGGCTGTGGGGCTGTGGCCRGGTGGGGGCACCCCTGCACCCCACCCGGGGTCGCCAGCACCGCTGCCTCTAAATACCTCCCAAAATGGGGCTGCACCATGGGGCGGGGGGCACTGCTCTCCTTGCCCAGCCCCTCGTTCCCAGCACCATGGGGCGTCCGCCCATCCTGACAGGCGCTGGGGACCCCAACGCGCTGCTCAGCACCTGCCAGCGGCAGCCCCACGCCACCGCGCTGGGGCGGCCCTGGCTCCTGTGTGCCCACAGCCGGGCCCCACACCCCAGCCCCACACCCCAGCCTCACACTGCAGCCCCACAGCTCGGCCCTGTGCCCCAGCCCTGCACTGCAGCCCCACAGTCCAGCCCCATGCCCCAGCCCACACTGCAGCCCCACAGCCTGGCCCTGTGCCCCAGCCCTGCACTGCAGCCCCACAGTCCAGCCCTGCACCCCAGCCCTGCACTGCAGCCCCACAGTCCAGCCCCATGCCCCAGCCCACACTGCAGCCCCACAGCCCGGCCCCATGCCCCAGCCCTGCCAGCTGCACCAGGCCCCGCTGGGGCGTGCAGCCAGCACCCTCCCGCTGCCGCCGGCATGCCGGCACGGGCAGGCTGGCATATGGCTGTCATGGTGGGTATGAGCTGTCACGTTGGAGCGGAGAAATTACCTCGTAACGAGGCGTGCTGCAGATTAGGCTAATGAGAAAATCAAAACACAATTTAATTCCTGTCACCGCCTGATCGTCTTTAAACGACTCCGTGCGGTTCTGACGGGCCAGCATGCTGTGCCCGCACGGCCTCCGGCGCCGTATGGCGCCTGCTCCTGCCGGCCCCACGCGCCCGCCCTGGCGGCGCTCCATGCACTGCTCCCACCCCACGCGCCTGCCCCAGTCTCGCTCCATGGACTGCTCCCATCCCATGCGTCCGCCCCGGCATCGCCCCATGCACCACTCCCACCCCATGTGTCTGCCCTGATGTCGCTCCATGCACCGCTCCTGCCCCACGTATCCACCCCAGTGTCGCTCCATGCACCGCTCCCGCCCCACGTATCCGCCCCAGTGTCGCTCCATGCACCGCTCCCGCCCCACGTATCCGGCCCGGTGTCACTCCATGCACCGCTCCCATCCTGCACGCCCGCCCCGGCATCGCCTTGCCACATTCGTGCGGAGGCAGCCTGTGTGTAGCCGGGTCCCTGGCCCCGCAGGACAGCACCGATGGGAAGGCCATTGCCCCTGCCTTCCTGCCTGCTTCCGCCAGGATGTGGGCACCGGAGACTGGCACCGCGATGCCCAGGCACCGCCGCGGGGCCAACATTGTCTTGGAGGCGGTGGATCAGGGGGCCGGCACCTTCCTGCCGGACGGAAGGGCCACGGTGGCCCTGGGGATGTGGCCTCGGGGGCCTGGGAAAGCGGCGCTGCCGCGTGGAGCTCCTTTCCCGCCCTGAGCAGCGCAGCGCAGTGCGGTGGCAGCGGGGCGGGAAGGGGCGCGGGGGCCGGCGCCCGGCTCGGCCACCC
>NW_028186753.1:34688-42301 GCF_003343005.1 Rhea americana
CGCGTGCATGACGTGCGCGTGTGCAGGGTGCGCTTGCACAACGCGTGTGCCCACCGGGTGCGCTTGCATGATGTCTGTGTGTGCAGGATGTGCTTGCATGATATATGTGTGTGCAGGGTGCACTTGAACAGTGTGTGTGTGTGTGTGTGTGTGTGTGTGTCCACATGGAGTGCCTGCATGTGCATGCACACACAGGGTGTGCTTGCACAATGCATGTGTATGCAGGGTGTGCTTGCAGAATGCGTGTGTGTGCAGGATGCACTTGCATGATGCGTGTGCGCAGGGCACCCGCGCAGGGTGCAGCACCGGCAGGTTGCCTGCATGTTTTGCGGGCGCCCAGTGCCTGCACGGGCTGCGTGCAATGCTGCAGGCAGCCGGGGCGCTGCGGGCCCCGGGGCGCGGGTGCCGCGGCGCTCGGCCCGGGGCCCCGCTATTGTTGTGGCCCCGTCCCAGCGCTGCCTTTGAAGTTGGCGCGACTTCCTGCCCCGAGGTTTTATGGCCCGATCTGTCTGCACTGCGCGCTTCCCCCTGCCCATAAATCACTCGGCGCTGGGAGGCTCGGGGGAGCGCCGCGTGCACCCGCAGCCCCGGGCGGGCGGCTGTGGCCCCGCTGCCGCGCAGGGCCGCGGGGGGCCGGGGCCCTCGTGTCGCTGGAGGCACGGCCCCAGCCGCGGCTCCTCACCGGAGGTGCCCAGGGATGACGGCAGGACTCCCAGGCTCGGCCCGCGCCCGTGACTGGCACCGCACTGCCGTGGAGTGCTGCTGCCTGTGCCCGCAGGGCAGCGGCTGCCGGRCACCGGCGGCTTCAGGGCCTGGCCAGGTGACAGCCGAGCGGGAGCCCTGCGGCCACGAACCACGGTGCTGGCACTGGGGGCCAGGGCAGGGGCAGCACTGCCAGCACCCCAGTCTCAGGGGGATGCTGCTCTGCCGGCCCGGCCCGCAGCCCCATCCCTGCCGTCCTCCCCCGCTGCCTCCTCGTGCAGTAAAACAAGCCATGGTTTAACTAGGGGGCCGAGGTCAGGCTTTTAGGGCCAGTCGCTGCAAGATTGGAAACACCCGTGACAAGGACARCTGAGCACAGGATCAGCCCTGTCCTGATGCACCACGAGGTGCTACCCTGTGCCCAGGAGCACGATGGTGCAGCACGGTGCCCAGGGTGCAGGACGGTGCTGGGGTGCAGGATGGTGCCAGGATGCAGGATGGTGCCTGGGCACAGGATGGTGCATCGTGTGCAAGGACGGTGCCAGGACGCAGAACGGTGCCAGGATGCAGGACAGTGCCGGGGCGCAGGATGCTGCCAGGATGCAGGATGGTGCCAGGACGCAGGACGGAGCCAGGGTGCAGGACGGAGCCGTGGTGCAGGATGGTGCTGGGTGGGCAGCCTCGTCCCTGGCCCCCGCGCTCCCGCGCTCGCTCCCGCGCTCCCACGGCTCCCCGGCCCCRGGCGCTGCCCCGGCTGCTCCGCCGCTTCCGCCTTGACTCAGCGGCGCGGCGGCAGGCGCGAGGCCTTGCCCAGCAGTTACCTTTCCTATTCAGAGCGTTTCCTGGGTTTTATTGTCTTCCCCTCCTTGTCCCACCTTCCTTGCAGGAAGCCCTGGGTCCCGGCGGAGCCAGCGGCTCCGTGCCCGGCAGGACCGCGCTCCCAGGCCCGGCGGAGGCTGCAGCCGCCCTGCACTGCTGCTTGCACCCCGTCTCTGCCGGTTGTGCGCAGGCTGCAGCACGGCGGGGTCCCGGAGCCCCGGGCAGCTCAGCCTCCTCGAGGCGGCGTTTCCCACGCCAGCGTGCTGCCGCGGCCGAAGCGCACGGAGGGGAGCGGGGGGTTGGTGTAGCCCCGGGCTGCCCCGTGCACGCCGCAGAGCTGGGCTGCTTGCAGCCCTCAGGCTGGGAGGAGATGCAGCCGGGCCGACGCCATGCGCTGCCGCCCGCGTGGGCAGCGCCGTCTGCGTGGAGCCGCGTGCCGAGCCACCATGCGCCGGGCTCTGCCGCCACGCAGGCTGCAAGACCCCCGTTAGCCCTGGGAGGGCCTGCAGGCTCCCACACCGCAAAGGGGGCACGGCACGGCGCAGGTGGGAAGGCACGGCGCAGGTGGGAAGGCACGGTAATGCAGCCGAGGGCAGATGCCGCTGTCCCGGGGGGCAGCGAGCCCTGTTTCCCAGCCCTGTGTTCATGCTACCCCCCGCCCCCCACCAGAGCACGGGGGCCCAAGCGTCCGGACGAGGCCCCAGCCCGGCCGGGAGCGGAGGGAGGGCTGTGCCGCGCTGTGCCTTGTGGCAGAGGCCGGGCCGGAGGAAGACGAGCCGTCGCAGAGGAAGCCCCATCCTTCCTCCCGCTCCCGCTCCCATCCCGGCTCTATTCTTAGCCCTGGTCTGTCCTGCATCCTCCCTGTGCCGGGCCAGGGGCCGTTCCCCATCCACGCCCGGAGCCGGGAGCCTTTGGGAGAGCAGCCCCCTCGGGCCCGCGGTGCTGGGAGAGCCGAGCCGTGGGAACCCTGCCCCGTTCCTGCACCCCCGACCATCGTCCCCTCTCCCGGCCCAGCCACAGCTGGAACTCGAGACCCTGACAGCTGTGCCACGCTGGCCAGCTCCACCGTGCTGCGTGGCATGGTGCCACACGGCACTGCTTGGCACAGTGCAGCATGGCATGGTGCAGCACGGCGTGGCACGGCACAGCACTGCATGGCACAGTGCAGCATGGCATGGTGCAGCACGGCGTGGCACAGCATGGCATAGCACAGTGCAGCATGGCATGGTGCCACATGGCACTGCTTGGCACAGTGCAGCATGGCATGGTGCAGCATGATGTGGCACAGCATGGCATGGCACAGTGCAGCATGGCATGGTGCAGCATGGCGTGGCACGGCTCAGCACGGCATGGCACAGTGCAGCATGGCATGGTGCAGCACGGCGTGGCACAGCATGGCATAGCACAGTGCAGCATGGCATGGTGCCACACGGCACTGCTTGGCACAGTGCAGCATGGCATGGTGCAGCATGATGTGGCGCAGCATGGCATGGCACAGTGCAGCATGGCATGGTGCAGCATGGCGTGGCACGGCTCAGCACGGCATGGCACAGTGCAGCAGGGCATAGCACAGTACAGCATGGCACAGGGCAGCACGACATGGCATAGCACAGTGCGGCACGGCACGGCACGGCATGGCGCAGTGCTGCATGGCACAGGGCAGCACGACACGGCATAGCACAGTGTGGCATGGCATGGCGCAGTGCTGCATGGCACGATGCAGCCAGTCATGGACTGACCCCAGGGAACTGCGCCGTGGGGCTGGGGGAGCCGGCACAGGGGCCCATCCGCCCTCCTGGCACCTGGGGGGCCGGCTGCGCTCTGCTGCACCCCTGGGGAGGATGGGGCTGCTGGGACACCCGCTGGTGCGGCGAGCCGGGGCGCGCGCCGCTCTGCGCGCCCACCGAGCCAGCCCCAGCTCTGCACGCGGCTGCGGACAGGGCGGTCTGCCGCGGGCACCGGGGCTGCGCAGGGGCATGCTGCCACCGAGGAAGGGGGGTGGGCTGCCTCGGGAGCTGGGCGCCTTAGGGACCCTGAGCCAAGGCGCTGGGGTGGGACAGCGCGGYGGGAAGGGACGGGACCCGTCCTGGTCCCGCGACCCCGGCACCGGTGCTTCTGCTGCAGTGAGGACACCGGGGCCGTGCGGGGCCCTGGGCAGTGCCGCAAGCCCCGGGCAGGAAGGCGTCTCTCCTGCTGCGGCTCGGGTATGGCACCTGCCCCGGAGCGGGTGTCCTGGTGGCATACCCGAGCCGCGGYGGGAGAGGTGGCGGCAGAGCCTATCGCTGTCCTCTGGCCCCGGGRATGGCGGCTACTGAGGGGCAGGCGCTGGGGACAGTGTCTGTGGGGGATGAGGGGCAGTGGGGACCGTGTCCCCCCAATACGGGGACCCAGGGATGCGTGTCACCGGGCTCGGGGGCCCAGGACGGTGACTCCGGGGGCCAGGGACCGCACATCCTGGTTGGGGTCACACGCGACCCGCCGCGTCCYGGGCCTGCCCTGGGGCCGTCCCCACGGCGCAGCGGGGTCAGTGCGCCGGGAGCACYGCATTCCTGCTCCCCGGCTCGGCCGATCGGGTTACCTGCAGGCATGAGCCCGGCCCGGCCCCRCCGATTAATCTTCCCCTTGTAACACTTTGTAATTTGCCATTACAAAGCCCATTAAACGCGCTGGCCGGTCCCCGGCCGGGCGCGGGGGGGCTCGTAAATCTGGGCCGCGTCAGGAGGCAGGTACTTAGAGCCCCTGCACGGGGGCCACGGGAGCAGGCTAAGAAAACAGCATGATGGATGGGGACGGGAGCGCTCCCCTTTCATCTCCGGCCCGGCCCTGCTGGGACTGATTACGGCCCGGCCAGGGGGAGGCGGCGGGGCCGTGGCCGGGCATGCACCCCCCGAGCTGGGCGCGCTGGAGCCCGCGGGCACCATGCCGGGCGCCCCGAGACGCGCGGAGCCAGGGCGGGTGCTGCAGAGCCGCCGGGTGCCGGCGGTGCATCCGCGGGGAGCGCGAGCGGGGCCGCGCCGGCGGGGGATCACGCGCAACGAGCCGCAGGCGGAGATGTGGCATTTCAGCGACGCACAGAATCGATTTAAGGAGAGCAGGACCGGCCCGGTGTCGGGAACGGCAAAACGATCCCCCACCGCCTGGGGCCCCTGCCCACCCGCCGCCTTCGTCCCGCGCGCCCACAGCACCAGGGCGGGAGGGCTGCTGGCCGGTGCACAGTGCCAGCGTCCCCCGGCTGGCTGGGGGCAGAGCTGGGCACAGCCAGGCCCCGGCGCGTGGGGCTGTGGGCAGCGGAGCTGGCGCAGCCCTGGCCAACGCGAAGGGCTGGCAGCAACCYCCGTGCTGCTGTATCTGCGTGCACGTGCACAGAGGCCCACGCGGGAGTGTGCACACAAGTTCACATGCACCCATGGATGCACGCACCATGGTGCATACAAGTGTGCATGCACAAACCTCTGCAGCATGCACACTCAGCTGCTCACAGGCATGCACACACATGCCCTCACCACGTGCACGTACACAGCATGCAAACACATGCACGGCCTCAGGCATAA
The DNA here is from genome assembly GCF_003343005.1 of Rhea americana. NCBI lineage: Eukaryota > Metazoa > Chordata > Aves > Rheiformes > Rheidae > Rhea > Rhea americana. Next base: position 39,761 of record NW_028186753.1, read on the forward strand.
ATTCATACACGTATGTAACCGTGCATGGGCAAACACCTCTGCACATTCATGAACACACATAACGCCATGTGCTCACCTGTGCAAAAAGCCCAAACACRTGCACAGAGATGTTGACAGGCATGCACACCCTCACACGCACAAATACCACGGTCATGCATGCACATGTACGCACAGATTCCCACATGCAGGCATGGAGGCTCACAATACCCCCATGCATCGCGCACAYGTGTACCCACGTTTGTGCACACATGCACTTGCAGAAATCACTCCCCATGCATGCACACATGCACAAGGCTGTGTGCATTGCTCCGCGTGTCCGGAGCGGYGGGGGAGCCTCTCCCTGCGGCTCAGCCGACGCCCTGCACCCCAGGRCGGCCGGGCGCCCCGACCACGCACTTGGTGACTGGGGAGCCCGCGGGCCGGCACGGGGCCTGCGAGCCCTGAGCCCTGCTGGCCCCGTCCCTGCCCAGGCTGATGCTGAGGGCAGGGGCATCCTTGGGGCAGAGCGAGGGGGCTGTGCCTCCGGCAGCGGGACAGGATGGAGCCAGAGGGGCAGCGGGACAGGACAGAGCAGGACGAGCAGCAGGACAGGACGGAGCCAGGTTGGCAGTGGGACAAGATGGAGCAGGACAGACAGAGGGAGCAGGATAGGTAGCAGGACAGGATGGGCAGAGGGAAAGGACAGAGCAGGATGGGCAGGGGGACAGGACAGAGCAGGATGGAGCAGGACGGGCAGCGGTATAGGACAGGCAGAGGGATGGGACGGAGCAGGATGGGCAGGCGGACAGGATGGAGCAGGACGGGCAGTGGGACAGGACAAAGCAGAATGGAGCAGCATGGGCAGCGGTACAGGACAGGCAGAGGGATGGGACAGAGCAGGATGGAGCAGGACGGGCAGGATGGAGCAGCATGGGCAGCGGTATAGGACAGGCAGAGGGATGGGATGGAGCGGGATGGAGCAGGATGGAGCAGCATGGGCAGCGGGACAGGACAGGCAGAGGGATGGGACAGAGCAGGATGGAGCAGGACGGGCAGTGGGACAGGACAGGCAGAGGGATGGGACGGAGCAGGATGGGCAGGGGGACAGGATGGAGCAGGATGGAGCAGCATGGGCAGCGGGACAGGACAGGCAGAGGGATGGGACGGAGCAGGATGGAGCAGGACGGGCAGCGGGACGGGACAGAGAGGGCTGCGCTGCCGCCCCGCCGCTGCCCGCAGGCYGCGATGCTGCCGGCTGCAGCCCTGACCCGTCCCCAGGGCTTCCTGGAGCAGGACACCCCGCTGCCGCCTCCGTGGGGCTCCCGGCCCCCCGCCCGCGGCGGCACCCCTGGGGCTGCGGCAGGGCAGAGCCATCCACCCGTCCGGCCGGGGGATGTCGGGCTCCGGCCGGACCCGCCTGCCCCCGTCCCCCGCCCCACGCCGCCGCCCTGAGCGACAGCCCGCGCCRGGAGCAATCGATGCCCCCCCGGCGGCGCCGTGCCCGCAGCCGCGTGAGGCGCCCGGTCCCCCCCAGCCGCCGCCGCTGCGTTTCGCTGAACTTTTCTTTTTAATTAACCTCTTGGCGGCGCGGCCYGGCAGCCTTGTCGGGGTTAATGATATCACTGACCCGCCGCGTAGCGGCCCCGATCGATCCCCCCGCCCCGCGCGCCGCCAGCCACTACGCCGCTGGAAACCCAGCACGTGCTGCGCTGGCCATGCCGTGCTGTGCCACACCATGCCGTGCCGTGCCATGGTGTGCTGCACTGTGCCACGCCATGCCGTGTTGCACGGTGCCATGCTGTGCTCTGCTGCACCGTGCTGTGCCGTGCTCTGTTCCGCTGCACCGTGCTGCACTACATTGCCCTGTGCCGTGCCGTGCCATGCCGTGTTGCTCTGCACCATGCCATGCTGTGCTGYGCCATGCCATGTCATGTTGCACTATGCCATACCATGCTGTGCTGTGCTTTGCCATGTGACGCTGTGCCATGCCATGCCATGTCATGCCGTGCTGTGCCATGCCATGCCGTGCTGTGCTGCACTGTGCCATGCCGCGGGGTGATGGCAGGAACTGCACCACGTCCCGATCCTGTGCCAGCAGCAGGCGAGGGGGGCACCTGGAGCCCCCCCCCCGGCGCTGCCCCTGCCCCGGCGGGATAAGCCATGGCAGTGGCAGTGGGGGAGGGTGCCAGCACCCCGCACGGGAGGAGGGTGACACTGGGGGAGGCTGGGTGACGCTGGGTGGTGGTGGATGACGCTGGGTGACGCTGGCACCGTTTGGGTCCTGGCTGCTGCGCAGCATCTGTCCACAGCYGCCGGGAGCTGCACGCTGCCCACATGGGTCCAGAGGGGTCCGGAGCAGGGACAGGCGGCCCGTGGCCAGCCCTGCTCTGCTCTCCCACGCGTGGCCCKGCGGCTGTCAGCGGCTCCTCGCAGGCAGCCAGTGGCTGAGCCGAGCTGCCCCAGGCTGAAGCAGCGTGTGGGGGGAACGCAGTGGCCATCAAGGCGCGGGACCAGGGCTCAGCAGCTCCCGCAGCGTGGGGCAGGAGCCGGGATGTCCCCACT
>NW_028186753.1:43360-45933 GCF_003343005.1 Rhea americana
CTGCACGTGGGTGCTGAGTGTCGGTGTGCGTCTGCAGCCACGAGCCTTGTACATCATGCACGGCTGCAGCTGCACGTGGGTGCTGAGTGTCGGTGCGTGTCTGCAGCCACGAGCCTTGTACATCATGCACGGCTGCAGCTGCACGTGGGTGCTGAGTGTTGGTGTGCGTCTGCAGCCATGAGCCTTGTACATCATGCACGGCTGCAGCTGCACACGTGGGTGCTGAGTGCCTGTTGGGCTGTGTGCTCGTGCACACACACAGGGTGTGAGAGCCTCCCTGCACACATTTGCACACCCGTGTGGATGCACGCGTTCTGAGTACGTGTGCAGGGCCCTGCATTTCACGGGCTGCCCCAGACCGCCCCGCTCCGCCGCCTGCGCCGCTTCGTTAAGCTGCAGGTCAGCCCGGCACTCCTGCGTGCGAGGTCAGCGCGTGTTAATGAATAGATCATTTGCCAATAGCCCCTGGCTGGGGATCCCCAGCGCCCCCCTCCCCCGGGGCTCCCTGGGAACATTAATATGCCGTTTACCCGGGGCGAGGTGTAATCGCATTAGTCGTCACTTCACACGCATCCACCCCGGTGTCGGAGAACAGGCTGAGGATTTATTGCCAATAATTGGCCCAGCCTCCTCCCCCGGCACAAGGGCGCAGGGCGCTCGGGGCTGTGCACAGCGGCGCCTCCCTTAATGCCCCGCTTGCCTCCGCTACTGACAGTTTAATTTTGCACCGAGCCGTTCCCCTTATTAAAGGAAAATTCATTTGCAAGCAATTTCCATGTGCAAACTGCTGCGCACTGCCGCGCGCGGCGCGGGGCCGGAGCGCCCCTAATGCAATCACTGCCAGGCGCTCGTCACGGAGCCGCTGCATTATTGAACCGCGGCGCTGCATAATGGATGGGGGCAGACGGCGGCGCCTCCCCGAGCGCGTGAGAGGGCTGAGCCGTGGCGCCCCGGCCCCGCCGCTGCACCCACAYGGCGAGGGGCACCCGAGCGCCCGGCTCCTAGAGCAGCGACCCGCTGGGCAGCACCGGGGCCGGGCCACAGTGGTGCATGCGGCTGCTGGGGGTGCAGAGCCGAGGGTGTCCGGAGCCGTGGTGTCCAGAGCCGTCGGTGCTCGGAACCGTTGGTGCCCTGAGCKGTGGGTGCCCTGAGCTGTGGATGCTCTGAGCCATGGGTGCCCGGAGCTGCAGGTGTCTGTGCTGCAGGTGCCAGGCTCCAGGCGCAGCTCCTCATGCTGCTCTGCCCTGCCCTCAGCTGCTGGGAGCCCGGTCCGGGCAGGAGCCCAGCGGTCTGGCCCAGGATGCTGCCTCTGGGAGCAGCGAGGAGAGGGGCTCCCTGCCCAGCTCTGCAAGGACCCAGTGCCGCTGCCTCCGTGCTGGGCTCTGGGGATGCAGGCACTGCCTGGGCAGCTCCCAAGAGCCAGAGGTGCCAGAGGCACCATTCCGCTGGCTGGAGGGTCTGTGCTGGGCTCATGTCCGGGACTCGGCCGGGCATGGGGCTGGCCCAAGTCTGATGGGATAAGGGCAGCCCCAAGCCACTGTCACAGAATCAGTAAGGTTGCATGGACCCCCCATGCACCCCTCCTGTCCCGTGCCCTGCAGGCACTGCCCAGGCCCTGTGCATTGTGCCCAGCCCTGCACACAGTGCCCAGATCCTGCACACAAGGCTTAAACCAGGCATGTGGTGCCCAGATCCTGCATGCAGTGCTCAGACCCTGCACACAGTGCCCAGACCCTGCAGACAGTGCCCAGATCCTGCACGCAGTGCCCAGACCCTGCACGCAGTGCCCAGATCCTGCAGACAGTGCCCAGACCCTGCACGCAGTGCCCAGACCCTGCATGCAGTGCTCAGGCCCTGCACGCAGTGCTCAGACCCTGCACACAGTGCCCAGATCCTGCAGACAGTGCCCAGATCCTGCACGCAGTGCCCAGACCCTGCATGCAGTGCTCAGACCCTGCACACAGTGCCCAGCTCCCACATGCAGTGCCCAGATCCTGCATGCAGTGCGCCATCACTAGAGGCGGTGCACAGCCCCAGAGGAGCTACAAGGGAGACGGGCTGGACACGTGGTGCCAGGGCAGGCCGCGGTCACCCCAACGCCATCCGAGCACCCGTGCAGGCCGATGGCTGCCCTGGACCCCAGGCACCTTGCCAGCGCAGGGCCGGTGGCCAGCCAGAGCGCTCTGCCCCGCTCAGCAGGAAGCTGAAATTTTCCTGCAGAAATTCGTAGCGCTCTGTTTCGTTTGTTTGCTTTCCACTTTGCGTCCTGCTTTGGGGTGAAAAGCGTTTCCCATCCTGTGTTCCTGGCAGCTGGAGCTGACACTTCCCCTGCCTGGCGGAGAGCCGGGTGCCACGGCTCTGCCTGCGCCGTAGTGCGGGGGGTCCTGTCAGCCGCGGGCCGGGCGGGACAGGCTGGTGGAGAAAAGCAGAGTGCAGGATTTACCCCAAACCCTGCTAAGCCACCAGCCAGGCAGCAGCTGGCGCAACCTCCCTGCCAGGCTGCATGGGCAGGGGCAAAGCTGCGGCAAGGATGAAGCTGCAGCAGGGTGATGCTGCAGCAGGGATGGAGCTGC
>NW_028186753.1:46139-49329 GCF_003343005.1 Rhea americana
GCCTGCGAGCAGCCCAGGTCTCAGCCTGCTCCTGCTAGCCCAGCCTGTCCCCAGCYCGGCTGAGACACTCTGAATGCTCCTGGGCCAGTTCTTTCTTCCTTGGCAAAGTTTCCTTCCCCGTCCCCAGAGCAGATGGAGTTGCAGGGAAAGAACCATCGAGCAGGGCAGGGTGGCTGCAAACCCCACTCRGCGCAAGAACAAGGAATTAGCCTAAGCAGCAATTTCCTGGTGTGTGTCACAGGGCATTAGCTGAGACAGAGCGCAGGGCGCAGGCGCCAGCTGGGACTCGGCCGTCGCGATGGGGCGGGGGACTGGGGCAGAGCGGCCACATGCACGGCGGGTGCCTGCGCTGCGGGCGCAGCTCTGGCTGCTCGTGGGAGTCACGGCACCAGCCTCCCCAGGGCACGAGCCCTGCTCTCCCTCCGGCGCGCACAGCCACGCTCGGGGGCTGTTCTTGCAGATGAGGCCCTGCACRGTCCCCCTGGGCAGGAGGAGTCAGGTCTGGGCACGAGTCAGACTGCAGGATCCACCAGGCAGCACCCTGCAGGGCCGGGAGCCCTGGGAGGGACCGCGGGGACAACGGCTTCGCCCAGGGACAGGTGCTGGGAGCCGGCAGCACGCGCGGCGAGGACGGCACCGCCAGCTCCCCTTGCCGCCCTGTGCCTCCTCTATCACCGCCTGAGGGAACCCTCCAGGAAGCAAAAAAGACGGGTGCAAAAACCAGCCAAGGGAGCGCAGCCACCCTCAGCTTCYCACGCCCCACGGACAGGCGAGGGGCCACGTGCGCCTGCGCGTGGGGCTCTGCTGGCAGCCACGCGGCCAGGCCCAACGCACGGGCAAGGACCGCCCGCCGCGGCTGGGCAAGTTCCCGGGAGCAGCTTTAAAACCTCTCAGAAATATGTTAAATCTCATGCTAAAGACCCGGAGCGGCGGGGAGCCCCCACCCCGCCCCCGCCCCGCAGCCTGCGCCGGGGTTTAATTGCTCCGGCTGCTAGGAAATTTCAAGGTTGAATTTGTCTAACTCCAATTTCCAGCCAGGGGATCGCGTTCTGCCTTTGTCAGCAACATTGGCGGGCCCCCCCGGGCGCCACTCTCCCCACGCAGGCAGCACGCGGGTCCCCTGCACCTGCTCCCCGGCAGCCCCCGCTGCTCCCACCGGCCCAGCCCGCAGCCGCCTTTTCCTGTCCCTTCCGTGCCGCAGCCCAGTTCTGGCGGTGCCGCCTGGYGCGGGGCTGCTCCCGTGGGGCCTCCCCGGGCCGTGCAGGGTCCCTCGTGCACCCCGCGCACATGCCGCCCGGGGCGGTGGGGCGACTGCTCCCGCGGAGGCCGCGGGGTCCCATCCCTGGGTCACTGCTCGCTGGCGCCAGCAGGTCCCGCGCCCTCCCCGGCCCCAGGCCCAGGCTGCTGGCCGGCCCCCACGGAGCGGTGCCCACCCTCGTGCCCGCGCCAGGGGGATCCGCTGCCACGGATGCTCGGGACGCGGCTGTGCCGGCTGCAGTGTGCACACCACGACCAGCCCAGCTCCACTGAGTCGCTGCTCTCCCGGCCAGCCGCAGAGAGGATCCTGCAGCAACGGCCTCGCTGCTGTGCCCAGCACTAGCTGCCAGGCCTGGGCCTCCCTTGCACTAGCGCTTGCTCCTCTCTRCTCCCTTCAAGGCCCCACAGAAGACCCAGCAGCTTGCAGAGCCCCGCRGCCGGTTCCCTGCAGGCTCCTGGGGACAGTCTCCAGTGCAGGCTCCCACAGAAGTGTCTGCAGTGCCCTGGGGGAGGCGGGCACCAGGAGGGGGCTGCGGGGCACAGGCTGTGCTCACACGAGGCCTCTCGGTTTGTCCCGGGTGCAACACTGGTCTCACACCCTCAGCCACAGCCCATGCTGCACGGGTGCTCCCCCACACAGCGCCCTGTCCTGCCTGGAGCAACRTTGCAAGGACCCTGTCTCCTGTCCACGTCCCTTGTGCTGAGTGGGTCCCCCAGCCCCACCGCACCGGCCTGCGCACTCCAACCCTGCAGGAGCCCCCTGCCCTTCCTCTTCCTGCTGCAGGGCACCTCCRAGCCAGCCCTCTGCCCCTCTGCCACCCCACAGCTCTGCAGGCGGGTACCAGGGTGGGTGCACGCTGGTGCAAGGACGATGCCAGGTGCTGCCACGCTCCTGCAGTAAGTTGCTTGAGTGCACACGCATCACCACCATGCGAGTGCTCGTGTATTTGTTTGTGTGTGTGCATGTGTGAGCATCAAMATGTGTGCAGTGATGTGTGCACGTCACTGTGTGTCACTGTGTGCACGTGCATGYACACACATCAGGATCTGTGCACGGAGATGTGCAGGCTGTGGCACTGTGCGGGTGTCCCAGCATGCATGTGTGTGAGCGTGCAAGCAAGCCTCTCCGCACTGAGCTGTGCACATGCCACGCAGTGCAGTGTGCATGTCACTCTCAGTGTGCATCATCTCCCCTTTCCCTGCTCCTGGCGGCCAGTGTAAAAGACCCGTCTGGGGGAATAGAGATGCGGCTCTGGTTTAACCGCTTCCACACTGAACCTGGGCAGGAGGAGCCTGAAGACTCAGCAGGGAGCTGTCATGGGGGCTGGGGTGCAGAAGCACACAAAAATGGAGGGGTGCTGGCACACGCACACACACATGCTGCCTGTGACACCAGCACTGGCGCCTACCACTGCCTTCCTGCTGCCTCTGGGTGTGAGGGTGTGTGAGCATCCATGTCCCCAGGGCTGTCCCTGCCCTGTGYGTATGGCTCACGCCCATGTGAGTGCATGAACATGTGTACTGGTGTCCCTGTGTCTACCTGTGCATGTCTGCACATGTGTCAGTGTCCCCCTGTCTGTCTGTCCCTGCCTGCTCCCTGTGCATGTTTGTATCTGTGCCTGCCTGTCCCCCGTGAGCATGCACATGCATACGGGTGTCCCCATGCCCCCTCCTCCCCCCCATGTACATGCACATGCATGCTGGTGTCCCCACTTCCACTTGACCCGGGTGTGCATGCACATGTGTGCAGGTGTCCCCATTCCCAAGCATACTGGCATCCCTGTCCCCCACGCCCAGTGCCCCATGCCCCCCCCCAGGGCCCGGTGCCAGTGTGCAGTGCCCCATACCCACCCCACTGTGGCCCGGGGCCTGTGCACGGTGTCCCGCGGCCGCCCCCCGGGGCCCGGTGTCCCGCGGCCGCCCCCCGGGGCCC
>NW_028186753.1:51029-52569 GCF_003343005.1 Rhea americana
CCGCAGTTAGCGCACAGGCGCTTTCGGCGAGCGGAGCCGCGAGCGGAGCCGGCCCCGAAGCGCAGAGCGGCGGCGGCGGCGCCGGGAGCCCCGGCGACCCGCGGGGACAAGCCCGTTACGGGGCGCACGGAGCCGCCAGGGAGCGGGATGCCGCAGTAAATCCCCCACGGGCTGAACGGGGCCGCGGGCGGGCGCACCGGCGCCGGGGGCACGGCGGAGCCGGTAGCGGGCGGAGCCGGGGACGGGCCGCCGGCAGCTCCGGGCTCGGCGCCGCGGTAAAGCGCTACCGAGCGCGCACGGAGGCCGCGGCCGCGGGCGGATCGCTCCCGCAGGCGACGAGAACCCGTTAACGGAGGGGCGCCGGGACGGCCCCGCTGGCGGACCGGGACGCCGTCGCCAGTGCGAATCCGTTAGCGAGCGCGGAGAAACAGAGCGGCCGCGAATGGATCGGTCCCGTCGATAACAGCAAGCCTTTAACGAAAAGGCCCGCTGTCCCGTCGTTTTTCGGGATCTCGGCGCTCACGTGAATTCGTTGCATCGGAAACACACGCACGGACCGTCCCGGGCCGGGCTCCGCGTGCTCAGTGCCGAAATCCCGTTTGCAGGGCCACGGGGGCCCGGCGCCCCGCGCTCCCGTTACCGGCGGCGGCGGAGAGGCGTCCGGCGGCCGCCCTAAATCCCCACCTGTCTCGCGGGTGGAAACGGGCTAGGGGAGCCCGCGGGGCCGGCGGGGACCGGGCGCGGTTCACCGCGATCCCCGCCGCGGGCCGGTGGGGGCCGAGGRCAGCGGCGCCCGCGGCCGGTGCCGGCGGCCGCAGCCCCGCGGGGCCGGGCCCGTCGCGCTTCCGCGGAGCGGGACAGAGAAATCCCGTTGTCACCGGACCCCGGACAGCAGAGCRTAAACGGGATCTTGTTGCCACTGTATTAAAAAATCCTTTGTCGAGCGGACACCGCGCACCGGCCGGGCCGATCGGCGATCCCCAAGCTAGTGAAATAAACCGTTACTCGGACGGACACATGGACACAGCCGGGCCGATCGCCATTTTCGTAGATAACGAAAAATAAAACATTTCTCCAGACGGACACGGCCGCGCCGATCGCCTTTCTCGTAGCTAACAAAAACCAACCCCATTTCCCCGGGCGGACACACGGACACGGCCGCGCCGATCGTCTTTCTTGTAGCTAACGAAAAAGAAAAAAAACACCATTTCCCCTGAAGGACACACGGACACGGCAGGGCCGATCGCCTTTCTTGTAGCTAAGGAAAAACAAAACGTTTCTCCGGAGGGACGCAGGGACACGGCCGGGCCGATCGCCGTTCCCGTAGCTAACGAAAAGAAAGCATTTCACCGGACAGACACAAGGACATGGCCGGGCCGATCGTCTTTCTTGTAGCTAACGGAAAATAAAAGCATTTCCCCAAACGGACACACGGACACGGCCGCGCCGGTCGTCTTTCTCGTAGCTAACGGGGAAAACAAACAAACGAAAAAATTTCTCCGGACGGACGCACGGACACGGCCGCGCCGGTCGTCTTTCT
>NW_028186753.1:56478-62028 GCF_003343005.1 Rhea americana
TTTTCTCTTTTTGTCTTTGTTTCTTTCTTTTTTTAATTTTATTTTCTATCGTGTCTGTCCTGTCGGTCTGTCTGTGCCGGCCTCGTCGCCCCCAGCTGCCCCGTGGGGCTGCCCCACAACGAACCGGGCCCAGGGCGGGGAGGGGGGGGGGAGCCGGGACGCAGGGGCCCGGCCTGGCCCGTGTGTATATATTTTGAATAAAGGAGACACCTTATTAATGAGGAGCAGAGGGACTCACTGGGGCAAGGGGGCCTGGCCAGCACGGGACATGAGACAGCAAGGGATGGACGGACGGACAAGGTGGACCCCGAATAAGGGCGTGGGAGGGGTGTGCACATACCACACAGTCCGTCCCCCTCCCCCCCCCCGCCCCCTGAGCTGTGCACACACTCCCGTACCAGGACAGCGGTGTCCCTGGTGCCCTCTCCAGGTCCTCGTGTGGGTGCATCGGCAGCCCCTCCAGGCCAGGCACCCCAGTCCWGGGCAGTGCCCCCCTCTGGGCTGGGCCAGCCCAAACGGTTCAGTCTGGGCCATGGCACCATGTATTACCATGTCCAGCAGTGGGGGCTGACAGAGGAGCTGTCCCTGGAGCCTGCCCTGGCTCAGGTGCTGCTGGAGCACTGGGACCCCCAGCTCATGCTCCCCCCACCTCATACTGTCCCCACCCCAGGCAGCCCAGCGGTGCCCTGTCCTCGGGCCCCCGGCCTGTCGGGGCACTGCTGTGAGTGGGCCAGCTGCTTCGGGTCTGGCCAGCAGCCCAGGGCCGCAGGTTCCCTGGGCCACATCCCCATGCAGTGCCACGTCCCACGGCACCATGCCCCACATCACACAGTCTCTACTCCCACGGGCACAGTGGGGCCAGCCCACACCCAGTGACAGAGTGCAGGAAACCAAGCACTGTCGAGCGATGCACCAGTGACAGAGGTGGGCTGCAAAGTACTGTGGTCATCGGGCTGGTCAGCACCCGGGCAGAGGGTGAGCAGGGGGATGCCACGGGTTGCAGCCCCCAAACCACCCTCTGGTTCTGTCCCCTGCCTGCCAGGCTGATGTGCCAGCGGGTGAGTGCTGCCAGGGCAGCAGTGGGCTTGCACGAGTGAGTGCAAACACATCCCACGTGGGAGCATGCCACCTTGCCAATGTGCCCATGTGCGTGTGYGACAGCAGTGGCATGGACGTCTGTGTGAACGCACTTACACGTGCGTGTGACCCTCTCCAGCTGCCCACACACGCCGTCTCACGTCTGGCTGCAGAGGGACGGTGGGCGGCCAGAGGGACAGGGCCTGGAGAGCTGGGATCAGCGCATGCTGCCRGGCGGAGGGCAGAGCCCAGCCCCTCCGTGACGGAGTCGGTCTGGCAGCGTTTCCAGCACAGCATGCCAAAAAAGTGATTTCAGCCGGGCTGAGAAGCTGCAGAGCCCGTATGAGGCACATGTGTGTCGAGCATCTCAGCCCCTTCCTGCATGGCCCTGCCACAGAGGCACCTGCTCCGACGGCCTGCGAGTCCATGCCAGCTGCCCGTGACGTCATGCTGCTGTGGTGACCTCACTGCCGAGTGATGATGTCAGCTGGAGAGGCTCTGGCTTTGCCTGCRGAGGAGCAGGGAAGTCCCCAGGCAGCAGGGGGAGGCACTGGGGGCCTGCGTGGGGTCTTGCGCATTGGGGTGCATGCTGCAGTCTCCAGCCCCCTCCYGTCACCCCCAATGTCCAACATTTCCTTTGCACACAGGCCTGGAGATGGGGCAAGTGCAATCACCTGGGCTTGCCATGGGACACAGCCAGTGCCGCAAGCAAGGAGCCCAGACACTGCAGGGATGGGCAGCCATGGGGAGGTGTCAGGCACTACCACCTCCATGCCCTTGCAGGAGGTCCCTGGAGCCTCCCTCTCTACAGTTATATGTGTCTCTTGCCTGCAAGTCCCACCAGAATCCATATGAGGCCTTGCTGATCTAATTACGCTGGTGYAAACTTCCAAACGGAGACCGCTTCTTCCATTATTTACTCCGTTTTTAATTGCATTGTCCTTCCCTTCCCCCAGCACTGCAGCAGAGCTGGCCGAGGGGGAGGGGGGAGAAATGAGATTTAGCCCTGAAAGTGCCTTTGAGCATACCCCCGTAGGGAATTGCTTTTAATTTGACAGGTAGGAGGCCTCAGAAAGGCGTACGTGGTGCATGCGCATGGCCGTGCTGCAAACCTTCCCCAGAGCTGGGGCGGGCACGTGGCCTGTGCCGCCGGCCTGGCGCCTCGCAGGAGTGCCCCCAAAGCAGGACGGCTGCCCGCGGCAGCGTGTTCCTCCGGGGAATGGACTGGGATGAGCTCTGGGCGGCACACCGAGGGCGCAAAGCAGTGGCTGGGAGCTGTTGGCATGCACGTCCACGAATGCCAACATCGGGCAAGATGCCCCTGGCCAGAGCTCTCCAAAAGACGGAGGCAGAGGGCAAAAGCTGGGAAAGGATCCCGGACATCCCTCCCTGCCTCCCTTCTCCCACCTCTTCCCGATTTGCACCACCCAGCTCTGCTCAGAGACCACCAGGGAACACCAGCCCCAGGCAACATCTCCAGCGTCAGGAGTCCCACTCTGCACCCACACTGGGGCTGCCCCTTCCCCCCCGACTTCCTGTGGGCCCCCGGAGGCTCTGAGGACAGCCCAGGCCAGCAGGATCTGCCCACAGCACTGTGGGGTTTGCACATGCAGCAGTGGCACGTGCAAATGCTGCGATGGGATCTGTACACGCAGAAGTAGGGCTGGCACATACCACACTGAGGGGGTGCACGTGTCTTGGTGGGTTTTGTACATGCTGCAGTGGTGTTTGCACACACAGACTTATGGTTTGTGTACATGGCAGCAGGGCTTCTGCACACTGCAGGGGGGTTGCAGATACCACAGTGGGATTTGCACATGCATAAGCAGGGTTTGTGCATGCAGCAGTGGGGTCTGTGCATGCAGCAGTGGGGTTTGCTTATGTAGCAGTGGGGTTTGTTCATGCAGCAGTGGAATTTGCACATGCAGCAGCGAAGTCTGTGCCTGCAGCTGTGGGGTTTGCTTGTGCAGCAGCAGGGTTTGTGCACGCAGCACTGTGGTTTGCACACAGCAGAGGCTTTGCACACACAGGGCACGAGGCAGTCATGCTGGCAGCACAGCAGTTGGAGCACACCCCCCTCACTGAAGGCAGAGAAGCAGCATCAGGCGGGGACAGGCGTGATGGCAGTCACGGCTGCACTCTCGATCGCTCTGCGAGAGTGCAGGGGCTTTGTCAGCAGCAAAAAGGAGCAGAACCGGGGAAAGCTCAGCATTGCCTGGGAGGAATTGTCTGGTGAAAAGGGAGGACCACCCACCCCCATCCCATGGGAGCATCCCTCCCAGAGACCCCGAGCAGGTCAGGACAGTCCCTGGGGCCAGAGCCAGGCGCTGCCAAGCACCAGGGCAGCACTGCCTACTGGGCACTCGCAGCCTTCGCCACTCATTTGGTTKCCAAAAGCAAAGGCTTCACCCAGGCCCCAGCAGCTCCTGCAGTGCAACCGCAGCCAAGCGAGTGAGATAGAGAGAAGCAGCCGCCGCACTCGCCGCCCCCACAGCCGCTACGGGCAGGGAGCCTGCTCCGGCGGTCTCTTCCTGGGCCAGCGGCACTGGGAGACAGCCCCAACCTCCATGGTGGAGCGGAGCTGCGGCGCCCRGGGAGCTGCTGGGGCCCCCATGCAGGGAGCAGGTGTGCACGCACAGACACGCACATGCACACACAGCTACTCCCTTGCACACACACTGGACACAAACAGAGGCAAAAACAGTGTGCGCACACACACCACATCCCCGCTCTGTGCAGTGCAGCTTTGGGACACCAAGTGGCCCCAGCATGGCTCACTCCACCAGCGCCCCTCACTGTGGCCTCTGGGCTGCAGCTCACCGAGCCCCTGTCCTGGCCCCAGCTTTGCTGCCTCCTCTCCTGCCCCATGCCAGGCCATCCCCTGGGTGCTGCTAATCACGGGGAGGAAGTGGCTGCTGGGCCAGGCAGCGTCTGGAGTCGCCCTTGGCCGCCCCGCGCACGATTCTGCTCTGGGAGACGGCGCAGGCGCTGGGCAAGCTGCCATCAGCTGTGCTGCACCCTGCTAGTTCCCACCGCCGCCGTGCGGCCACACAGCGGGGCCCGCCAGCAAGCGGGAACGGCTGCCCCCACGCTGCCCCATGCCGCCTGGGTGGGCGCAGCATGCAGGGATCCATGGTGCAACACCCGGCCACGGGCACSGGCCCACACAGCACCACTGGCACACATGTGCACACAGGGCACTACTGTGCACAGTTTCACATCCATGCAAATGTGCACACGCAGACATACACACGTGCACAGGTGCACACAGGCATGTGCAGGCTCCCGGGGTACAAACATGGGTACAGACGCACGGTGGATACAGCACAACCATTCACTCCCAGGGATATGCACGTGCCAGTGTGCACACGTGCCAGTGCACACACATGCTGGTGTGCACACATGCCAGCGTGCACACACACGTGCAGGGCACACACACCATGGTGCATAGCAGACACACRGTATCTGCACAGCGTTACCACTCTGCAGGGCAGCAGTGCACACGCGTCCCAGCACACGGCACGGACGCGCACTGCCAAACAGCAGTGCAAAGCAGAGACCTGTCCCACACGACCCTAAAGCATCGTGTGCACACRTGTGAACATGCATGCTGCCAACATGTGTGCTCCCACTGTGTGGGTCTCGCCAGGGACCCCCAGACCATGGGCCTGGTGTACGGAGGGACACAGAAAGCCCATCCGTTTCGGCTCAGCCCTGGGGRTGCCGTGCTGCTGCCGTGCTCCTTCCCCACAGGAAGGGACCTTAAAGCACAGCTTAAACACRATGGCTCTGCCGCAGCCCCCAGCTCCTCGCGCCCCAGCGGGCCATGCCCATCACCTGGCCTCGGGGCAGCTCTGGCGCCATGGGCAGGCAGGCGCTGCTGCAGCGGGGGACGTGTCAGCCCCACACTCCGCTCCTCCCCACACATTCTCATCTTTTTCCTCTTCCAATTTTCTGGATGATTAACTCTACTGCTGTTTCCTGACAACCTCTGCTGTTGGTATTAATTTCTTTTAACTAGTGATTAATTACTCGCTGTCTCCTGCGCGCCTTCTCCCTGTCGCCTATTTGCATATTAATCAAATCCTACTTGATGGGCTGCCCGTTACCTTCTTGCCACCATGGTCCCTGTGAGTCTGTCACCGGCGAGGGATGGCAGAGCGCAGACTCCTGTCCCCGCACTTGCCCCACATGTGTGGGGCAGCGGAACGCCAGCACACTTTGGGCCTGCCTTGAGGCTGGACCCCATGCAATGGGAACCCCAGACCCCCAGCCCTGACCTGCCCCATTGCTCGACACACACCGACCCTGCACAACCCGGACCACCAGCCCTGACCCACACCGACCCTGCACACCGGACCCACAGCCTTGACCCACATTGACCCTGCACACCGGACCCCTAGCCCCAGCCCACACCGACCCTGCACACCGGACCCCTAGCCCCAACCCACACCGACCCTGCACACCGGACCC
>NW_028186753.1:63389-76468 GCF_003343005.1 Rhea americana
ATACCACTGCTGGGACTCGGGCTCTGCTCAGCTGCAGGTGCTGGCAGCCCCCGGTGCCGGGGGGCACTGGCATGAAGAGGGGCGCAAGGTGGGGGGGGAGCACGTCAGGGCTGGGGCAGCCGTGCTGGGTGACCGGGACCACTGCATTGGAGGACCTGGACTGCTGTGTTGGAGGACCGGGACCGCTGCGCTGGAGGACCAGGACCTGGGGGGCTGGTGGCTGCTGGGCCCCCGGTGCTCTGTCCGCCCTGGCTGAGAGCRGGGCTCTGAGCTTGCAGCCATGCAGAGACTGGCCCCACGGCAAGGAGCACGAGAGGGAAGTGGCGGGGGAGACATTCCGGAGGAGTTTCCCCTCTCCACCCCGGCTGAACGATGGGCCAGCGCATCACYGGGGAGGCAAAAACACACAAAAATGCAGATGCTCTTTCCTCCCTTCCCGGGTGCCTGAGAGTGACCTGTTCCCACAGCCCCAAACCTCCTCCCAGGGAGGGGCTGGGCCTGGGCAGGAGGGTGCAGCCCGGCGCCCAGGGTCTTGTTGTCCTCTCGCAAGTTTGTGTGCATTATTCAATGTGCTGCTTCCTAAATTGACAGGCAATTGCACGGAGTCCTAAAACGCAGCTTTCCGACGGCCGTGCAGGCCGGCGTCGACGTCTGGAGTCTCTGCGTCCACGGGGCAGTGGCTGGAGCAGCTCCCCGCAGGCAGCCGGCCCGGCCCCGGGCGGCACAGCCCTCCCCAAGCACCGCTGCAAGCACGCCCGGCTGTGCAAGGTCCGGCTGCGAGGGGCCAGTGCTGAGACCCCCCAAACTCATCTCACACAGGGCCACCGTCCTTCCCCTGTGGGAGATGGGCAGCCCCAGCCCCAGCTGCACACGTTTCCTGGTGATCCTTTTGGGGCGAGCCCTCCCTGGCAGCACGCAGGAATCGCGGCAACACAAATATAAGTCCCAAGGGCACCATCAGTGCCGTCAATATTGTGGTTCTTTCATAAAAAACTCAGTGACCTTTGGCAAAACCTTCGGAGCGGAAAGCACGTCGGGGCCTCGCTCAGGCCGACGCAGCCCGGCAGCGCCGTAGCTGGCCCTGGCCTGGCCGGGAGGTGGCTGTCTGGGTTTAAATGCCCCATCAAAGTAATATCTCCAAAATACAAAAACATTGAAAAATACCAATTGCAATTATTTAATCCTGTTAAATCCTCTTACAAACAGCAGGAAACATGTATAAACTTCAGTTATTTACCTCAATAGCAAGTGAACTGAGGTTGCCCTGGTGCCCGGTGCACATTCCCAACGCCCAGCGTGTGCTCCTGGTGCCCGGTGTGCATTCGCAGTGCCTGGTGCACGCTCCCAGTGCCCAGTGTGCTCTCCCGGTGTCCGGTGCACATTCCAGGTGACTGGTGTGCACTCCCAGTGCCCGGTGCACACTTCTGGTGACCAGTGCACACTCCTGGTCCCCAGTGCACACTCCTGGTGACCAGTGCACACTCTTGGTGCCCGGTGCACACTCCTGGTGACCAGTGTACACTCCCGGTGCCCAGTGCCCACTCCCAGTGCCTGGTGCACACTCCCAGTGCCCAGTGCACACTCCTGGTGCCCGATGCATGCTCATGGTGCCTGGTGCACACTCCCGGTGACCAGTGCACACTCTTGGTGCCCGGTGCACACTCCTGGTGACCAGTGCACACACCCAGTGTCTGGTGCACACTCCTGGTGCCCAGTGCACACTCCTGCTGCCTGTTGCACACTCCTGTTGCCCTGTGTGCACTCCCAGTGCGCGGTGCACACTCCTGGTGCCTGGTGTGGACTCCTGGTGCCCCCTACACCTTCTGGGGAAAGGCAGCACTCGGGCAGGGCTCTGCAGCTGACAGGAGCCGGGGCCCTTCATGAGGCAGTGGGAAGGTCCCCGCCGGGGACACGCGAGGACGCCGGCCTCCCCGCCAGGGGCGAAGCACCCTCCCGGCATGAGCACCAGGCTGCCCTTCCCGCGGCGATGTCGGGCACCTTCCCGCAGCCYGTTCACCCTGGCTGACTGTGGGTCTCTGCTCCTGCGGCACCTGAGMGCCTGGTGCCCGCCGTAAGACCCGCCACGGCTGTTGCTGCCCAGGGCGCCCTTGCACCCGTCCCCAGCATGGCCACAGCGGGACATGTGTGCCTGGCCCTGGCCCCTGGTCCACGGCTTGTCCGCATGTGCGCGCTGCCCAGCTCGTGGCCCGGCAGTGCCCGGCTGTACCTGCTGCTGTGCCGGAGCTGGAAGGGAGCGGGGCTGCCATCGTCACCGGAGCCGCGGCGTTTCCTCGCGGCACCGCGGCCGGCGGCGTGGGGAGGGCGCCGGGCTGCRGGAGGCAGAGCCGACCCTGCCGCACGGTGGCTGTGGCAGAGGCTCCCACGCTGAAACCGCTCCACAGATAACGAAACGCTCCTGCCCCAGCCGGCCTTTCCTTGGCCTGCACAGGACCTGCACCGACCTAAGTGCTGCGAGTGATCAGTTTGATCCTGGTCAGACAAGCGAAGAGGAACGCTAGACACCAGCGCCGCTCCGAGGAGGGCCGTTCCCGCGGCTGGGCAGCCGTCACGAGATTTGCCATGGGCAGGAGCAGTCAACGCTTCGGATCAGGTTAGGGAGCTGCAGGAGACAGAGCGAAGAAACAGCCCTGCGCTTAGCGGAGAAAGTCCCTCTGTAAAGCCAAGCTGGTGCAA
This sequence comes from Rhea americana, assembly GCF_003343005.1. Taxonomy (NCBI): domain Eukaryota; kingdom Metazoa; phylum Chordata; class Aves; order Rheiformes; family Rheidae; genus Rhea; species Rhea americana. The sequence continues at coordinate 66,084 of NW_028186753.1, forward strand.
AGAGGAAGCAGAGGCCGGGGAGAGCCGAGCCGTGGCACTGCCAGCACCTCGCACCTCCGCCAGCAGCTGGGCCCAGGGCTCCGGGGGCTCGTCCCGGCTCGTCCACGGCCTCTCCCACGCCTGCAGGAGAGCAGAGATGTACTCGTGCCTCCGCTGTCGTGACACCCGAGCGGCACCATGGCGAGGACTCGGGGTGAGGTGGGGCGGACGCTGCGGCGTAAGAGCCTGGCGAAGAGCCTGGCTAATGCTCATTCCTCTCCCACGTGAGAGCCGCTGAACACAGCTTCCCTCAGTAAATCATGCGAAGCCCTCAGATGGCTCAAAGGGCAGCTCCATTAGAGATAATCCTGCTAAAAACCCACAGATGTTCGATGGGAAACTCAGCCTCCCCTTGTGCCGCGGGTGCTGCTGCAAAGTGAACTTTAATAGAGCTTAACGGCAACCCCAAATGCTTCAAAGGCAGCAAGTTAGTCCCAGACAATCAATCGCTTTTTAGTCTTGAAGGGACTGAGAGACAAAATACATCCATTGCACCATGCATCTTCTCTGGGAAAGCTTCCAGCTTTGAAATGAAACACCCCTTCCCCCCTGGGAGCCGCTGGCTGCTGTCGCTCACATCCCCGTGCCAGACAAGGGGAGGCTGGTTCCCGGTGTAGGGTTTCCCTGCGGTTCAGGAAAACCGACTCTTTCTGCAGCGAGACAGATCCGGGGCGATGATTGAGGCCGTATGGGAGCCGCGGGCCAGCCCGCCGCCCCCCCCACCCCGCAGGCAGCGGGCGCTGGGGCTCGAGCCGTCTCTGGGCACCGGGGACGCGCGGCAGGTTCCAGCCGTCCCTGACGGCAGCCCCACGGCCAGGCAGGAGCGGGACGCGCTCAGCCGGTGAGGGCCCGCGGCTGCCCGCAGCCCCCAGCACAGCACATCCCGCGAGGGCTCACGCGGCACGCAGAGGCAGCTTCACATTGACGCGAGAAGTGGGGAAAGCCGCCGCTCAGACAGACCCAGGCAGGCGGGAGCGCCGCCCCCCCGGAGCCCCAGGAGGCCGGGCCAGCAGCTCTCGCTCGGAGCGCTGGCCTGGGCGCACCCGAGCCCCCAGCGATCCCTGGAGCGCAGCCTCAGCCCCCGCAGCCCGGCGGGCTGCCTCCCCGACGCCTCCGCCAGGCACTGCCGGTGCTTTGCCCCGCGGGATGCTGCAGCTCCGAGCCCCGGAGCTCGAGCACCCCTCCCACAGCACGTCATGCAGACTGAGCCCTTCCTCGAGCCAGCAGCACCTTCTCCCCCAGGGCGGGCGGGGGGGACGCTGCCAGCACCTGCAACAGGGACAGCAGCAAGGCAGGAGTGCCGGGGCCCAGGCGGGCCGGGTGCCGGGGCCAGGTGCTGTGGCCTGCTAGCACAACGCAGTGGCACAGCAGGCACGGAAGGATATGCACAAGCTCAGTGCGGGATCTATTTTATTGAGAAACYGAAAGCAGATACAAATCCCTGAAAGAGCTGAAGGTAGCAGCTGTCCCTGCAACAGTGCCCTTCCCCACTGCAAGCAGCCAGTTCTCCCAGGCCACCGGCTGGTGGGGCGGCGAGGAGCTCCAAGGTGAGCACAGGCCCAGCCCAGCCTCCCAGGGCACAGACAGCCGGGACAACGGCCCCAAGGCCAGAGCATCCCCCAGGTTACATGTGCGGTGAGCAAGCCCTGCGCCCGCAGCAGAGCCCTGTCACCCAGCTAGGGGAGAGGGCCACACCACGCTGTGGTGATACCGTAAAAAATGCCCAGACAGGAGAAGAGGGGGCTGCATATAGACCCTCCCTCTCTGCCAGGGGCTGCAGACCCTACACAAGACATGATCCCACAAGGCACAACCACTCAATGTGGCACGAGGTAGAATGTGCCCCAGCCATGGGGCCAGGGCGAAGCCCGGCTCACAGAAGTGCCAGGACAGGCGCAGGTCCTGCTGCACTGCACCCCGAGCTGTGGGCTTCGCTTAGTGCTGGGCCACGAGAGCGCCAGGGCCCTGCTGYGGGCCAGACTCCTGGGGCAACCTCAGCTCTGCCAGGCAGGGAGCCTTAGCCCTCCYGCAGCAGCAGGGAAGGCACTCTTAGAGCTGGTGCCCCAGCTCCTCCCTGCTCCAAAATCCCAATGCAAGGTCACAAGCCACTGCCGCAAGGGCAGACCCTGCCTGGTGCAGGATGCCCAGATGCCACTGGCACCAGGCTCCCAGGGAATGCTCAGATGCCCAGTTCGGGGGAGCTGAGTAAAAAGCCCCAGTTCCCACAGAAACATGATGGGAAGGTCCTGAAACCACTGTGCCTSCTTCTTCGCCAGTCCACAGCTCAGGGGCAAGGGGCTGTTGTCCTCATTGCTGCAGCTCCACGAGGAAGGGCTCTCCAGGTCAGCAGGCACTTGAGTCAGCTCCCTGGGGAGCAGGGACTCAGAGCTGCACACCCTCCTGGGACAGAATGCAGCCCAGAGCTGCACACTGTCCCACCATGGCAGTCCACTGGGGCTGGCTGCCAAGGACATGGGGCAGCACTACTCTGCGTTGTCCCAGTGGTGCAAGACGTACAGCGCTCAGCTCCACTCCCCATACTCCCYGTCCTGGCTAGGGGAGCCCCCGTGGAGGCACCTACTCCACAGCAGGTCTCTGGGTGCTGCCGGGGGGYGGTGTCGCGTGAGAAGGGTGTTTGAGCTGCAGCACCAGCTTGGTCCCTTCCACATCGGCATCCTGGTGAGGAAGGGCTGTCAGCACTGGCCCCCACCCCAGGCCTAGGCACTCCCCACACAGAGACGGAGGACAGCAGCAGGGCTGCAGTGCAGAGCCAACGACAGTCACCACCTCACTGCAGGTTCCTGACGTATCCTGTCCTTCCCCTGCACCCAAGGGGCTGCAGGGTCCCCACGGCCTTTCCCCAGCCCCAGAGCTCACCATCATCGTCCTGTAGGCCGCTTCTGCTGATTCTTTCTGCGTGAAGTTGATAAAGGCACAGTGTCTCCCCTTAAGCACCCGGATAAAGCGGATCTGCCCAAACCTGCGGGGTAGAGAGGGTCTTGGCAACTAACTCTGCTGCAGAGATGTCCCTGCACCTACATTTTGCTCTCACTGTTTGGGGAGGGTGAAATACAGCATGAAGACACAGCCAAGATGTGATGCAACAGACTGGGGTCAGTTCCTGGAGGCAGTGAACCACCAGGCAGTCTGGGGTCTCACAAGCTGAGTGCCTGCAGGCCAGGAGCACCAGGGAACGGGGACACAGCCAAGGGGCAGTCATGTGGGACAGGCACATGTGGAGCTAGCAGAGTACCATGGGCACAGGGCCTTGGGCTCRAGGATGGTTATGAAGCATGGACGCAGTGCTGACCACTTCAGAGAAAGAGGGTCTCAGCTCAGTGACAGTTATGTGGGACAGGACAGATACGGGACTGGCAAGACACTGCAGCTGCAGGGTCTTGGCACAGGAAAGGTGACATGGAGCAGGACAGACACAGGGGTGGCAGGGCACAGGGTCTCCAGGCATTCAGCCTAGGGAAATACTCACTGGCTAAATGAGCTCTGCAGCACCTTCTCAGTGATCTTGGCGGTGACGTTCCCAACCCACAAAGGATAGCAGTCCCTGCCAACCACATCAGTATCACCAACAGCCAGCTTCATAGAATCACAGAATGGGTAAGGTTGGAAGGGACCTCTGGAGACCATCTAGTCCAACCCCCCTGCTCAAGCAGTGGCACCTAGAGCACATTGCACAGGATCACATCCAGGCAGGTTTTGAATATCTCCAGGAAAGGAGATTCCACAGCCTCTCTGGGCAACCTGCTCCAGTGCTCTGTCACTCTAACGGTGAAGAAGTTCTTATATTCAGCTTCATCCTGTGCATCATCTCGAAGTCTCTCCAGCATCACCAGCTCCGTGTGCAAGCTATGGGATTCACCCATTCCTGCCTACTGCCTCCCACGAGCAGTGRGCACCCTCCACTGCCAAGCCCAGCACTGCACAGTCCTCATCAGCCTGTTCTCTGCTCTGACCACCCCAGCCCCTACCCCTACCTGGCTGGATGCTGTGGCAGCAAGGTCTGCTTGGTGCTAGCTGGAACAGCTGCCTGAGCCAGGCCTTTCGAATGGCTCTTCGAGTTTGTGACAGTCACAAACCCATTCCTGTCCATTTCACAGCAGCTTCCATTCATCTGCTCCCCTGCCGAAAGGGAAGCCAGGGCTCAGCACACTCCATGGGCCAGACTGGGCAGTGCGTTACAGACTRCAGGCTGACCTCAGTCGTGAGGTCCCCCCAGCTCCCCACCAACTCTGTGGCACCCCCAGACTGCCAGCCCAAGGTTCCTCAGCACCATCCCAGCTGCCAGCTCTGCTAATGAGTCCRAAGCAAAAACAAACTTCAGTGCCAAGGGTCTCTTACCAGACAGAGCCAGCAGAGGCTCCCCAGTTTCCAGCAGAGAATGTACCGGGACACCCTCGGGGCTACTCACACCACTGGAGCTGGTCTGCTGCAGAGGGGAGAGCAGATCAGGCCCTGCTGCACTGCCAGCCAGGTACAAGCAGCGCTGTCAGGACAGGCGGCGGCTCACCTGCAGCAGGGCCTGGCAGTCCTTCAGCTCGGCAGCTGCATCAGCGTAGGAGCCATACATGCGCAACAGCTCCTCAAATGTGCTCACAGCCTCGGCGTAGCGCTGAGGCCAACAAGAGGTGCTGAGCTCGTGCCTGTCTGCTGGACATGCTTCCGCTTTGCCTCCACTGCTGGGGCCCAGGCCTCAGCACCCAGCACCCATCCTAGGCCAGGTCTCCCTCCTCCACCCCACAAAGGGCTCTGCCCAGCCCCACTGATACTCTCCAGCCCCCGACCCCTGCCTACTGCTCCCAGCCCTGGTACCTTCAGCCCCCTCAGTGCTTTGCCCTTGCGGAAGAAGCCTTTGGGCCATTTGGGCTGGAGACTGAGAGACAACTGCGCGTCCCTGAGAGCCTCCTCGTATTGCTGCAGTTTCTCATAGCAGTACGAGCGGTTCCCGAAGAGCCTGCGGGAAGAGCGAGGTCAGCCAGGCCTCCACAGGCTGCTATACACACTGCTAGCCAGAGCACACCAGGGCCTTCTCCCTGCCCACTAGCAGCCAGCTGGGATCTGGAGACCAGGACACATGGCCCTGGCCTGCGATCCCACAGCACCAGGGCCAGAAAATACCTGCCTCCCTGCCCTGCTACTCACCGGTGCTCCTTGGGATTCAGCTTCGCAGCCTCTGTGAAGGCCTGCACTGCCTCTGCATAGCGACCGTTCTGCGCAGCCTCGTTCCCACAGCCTGCAGGGAGAGCATCACCCCTCTGCAGACCCGCAAACCCTCCAGGCAGCCCAGCTAGGAGAGCAGAGCTGCATCCCCAGCAGGTAGCAGGGGACATGTACGTTTTCTCGGAGGAGCAAAGGAAAGGAGGGCAAAGGAAAGCTCTGTCTGCKTCATGTGCAAAAGGCATGTCAGGGACAGCCCAGACACAAAAACTGCCACGCCAGCGGCATGGGAATACCCAGAGCAAACCCTCCAGATCGCAAATCTAGAGCCTGAGGGAAGCAGAGCAGAGCTCCCACATGCCACCCTCATGCTGTTGCTGCCCTTGGAGGCCTGACGCACTAACCTGCTAGAATGAGGCTCTGCTCCACTGCGCTTGCATCCAACAGCACAGGCTCAGGCACCTGCGGGGCAGCCAAACAGAGCGGCGAGGGAGAGGGCTCAGCGAGACGCAGGCCTGGCCTGCCCCCCAGCCCGGCGATAAGGCCTGGGCGCAGCAGGCAGGCTGGACGACCCACGAGAGCTGCCTCATCCCTCAGGAGGGCAGGCAAGCGCCCACTGCTTGCTGTGGCCCGTGCCGAGACCTGGAGGCTGGCAGAGCTGGGCAGCAGGCAGAAGCAAACRGGGAACCACTTGCACCGCTGCCAGTCCTGTCCAGCCTCCTCCAAAGAGCTGGGGCAGGAGGACGCCCACCCCCCACAGCTCATCCCCCATCTGTCGGGGCGGGGGGAACAGGGCTCACTGCAGGACCCACAGCGCTACACTCACACACACACACCACTCAGCCTCAGCGGGAGAGAAGGCATCGCAGCTCCCAGCCCGTGTAACTGGGCAGGCAAGGCAGGCCGAGGGCTGCCTGCACAGCCTCCTGTGGGCACAGCGTCCCCGAAAGCACCCACGCAGCCCAGAGCACAGCCACCATTTTCAGCTGGTGGTAYGGCCCTGGGGATCCACATACTCTGTCAGCCCCTCAAGAAGTCAGTGACTGGCACCTTCCAGCTCGGGGGCTCCCTCTGCCCACACAGGATCCCCCAACCCTAACTCGTAAGTCAGGCCAGCCACACGGTGGGAAGAAAGAAGTCAGCCAGGGCTAAAAGTACTCGCAGCTTCCCATGTATCTTACACTGAGCCATTGCAGCTGCAGTCACGCAGCTCACAAGACCTCGGCCTGTGAGCAGCCTAGAACACCCACCCCACAGCTTCAGGAAAGCCTGCGCCCTGGTCTCCATGCTGGCAGAGCCCCTAGGCAGCAGAGAGGGTCTCCTTTGAGGAGAGACCACTGTGGGATCCAACTCACTTTCTCCTGGGGCCTTTTGTCTGGCTCTGCCTCATCAGTTTTGGCCAGTTTCTCATCAGTTTTGGCTGGTTTCTCTTTCCCAGGCACTGGCAGCTTCACACCTACTTTCTGCCACGCTTTGGAGACAAAGGTGCAGCTCAAATCCAGCTCTTCCTGGGAGAGGAGAACAGTTTAGGGAGGCATRCAAAGCCACGTGCTCCTGACCGCAAGCAGACACCCAGGCGAGGAGCACAGCTGATGCTGCGCAGTGCTCATGGGCTGACCACGCTGGCCCAGACCGAATTGCAGCTCAGCCCAGCCCAGCCTGCCCTGGGAGCACCTCACCTCCATCACCTCCTCCATGCTGGCCTCTGGGTCTCCTGCTCCCTTGTCTCCAGGGCAGGCTGCACTCTCCCCAGGACACTGAGAGGCACTGGACTCTGGGCAGTCCCTCGCCTCCTCAGCACTGCTGTTATCACCGTTACCAGCAGCCACAGTACTGTTCAGGGATGATGAACCCTGGGAAGAGAGCACAAGAAGTGAGATAGGAGCTGCATGGGTACTGCTAACCAGGCAGCAGGGCTCTGCCAGCCCACACTTCYCCTCTTGGCTAGGGCACCCTTTGCAGAGACAGCTTCCAGAAGTTCTTGCAGCCATAACGTCTCTCGTTCAGACATTTACAGGACCCCTCAAGAAGATAACGCATGCCAGACTGCAGTAAAGCCCAGCTCCACACCCAAAGACAGGCAGGGGGCAAGGCTGGCCGGTCAAAGAGAAAGCTACACGCAGTCACTCACCAGTTCAGCATCCTCATTGATTTTTAGACGTTGCCATAATTTTTCTAGTTTCTTCCGGTCTTTCTGCTTCTAGAAACCAGAGAGAAAGCYGTGAACCAGTGCTGGGCAAAACAGTACAACCCCAAACCTGAACCCAAAACACAGCTCTGTGCTTCACCCTCTACTTAAGGAGAAGAGTGTAAGTGAGCACCAGTTCTCTCCCATGAGACATATKTCACCTCCCAGAACTACCACTAAGGTTTGGAAGAAGAAGAGAAAACCTGACCAGTGGTATCTGTGCTCCAGTGCATGCCATGCAAAGTCCAACACCAGGGCACTCTCACCTTCTTCTTGAGTTTCTTCTTCTCAGCTTTCTTTTTGATTCGCTCCTCCTCCGCCACCAGCTCCTTTGCATTTTTCTCTGCTTCCTGAAAAGAGAGAGGTGCTGGTGAGCCCACAAGTCCTGGACCAAGTATGAACCTCCAGCACCGTGCCGCAACCAGCAGAGCCCTGAGCTGCACAGACAGCAGGGCCTCAGCTGCCTCTGAGCGTGGCACAGAGCTGTTGCAGGGTGTGTGGCCTGRCTGACAGCAACAACAAGGAACTGGAGAGAACTCATAGAAGAGCCACAGCATCTAGAAGCCAGTTTGTGGGCAGGAGACTGCAGCAGCTCAGCAGCTGCATGCTCACGCAGAAGTGAAAATACGGCTCAGCCACCCATGCCTAAGAGCCACTGTGGAAAGYGTCATCAGCCCAAGGTGGCTCTGCAGCAACCAACACCGGTGCTTGTGGGGGGAGCAGCTCACTCACAAAAGCTGTGCTTTATTCCAGCCAAAAGGCAAAGTGACTGCTCAACAGACCTGAGGCGCAGCACTCCGCAGCACTGTGCTGCCCCTCCTCGAGCCAGAGGTTGTGGGCTGGGCAGGGGAAATACCCGCAAGAGTCCCTGTGCCAGATGGGCCAGTCAGAGCACCCCAGGGAATCGCCCTGCTGTGGGTCACCCCCAACAGCTGCAGGACCCAGCTCCGCAGTGGCCAGAGCCTGTGGGTCGAGCATGCTTGCAGGGGGACAGCAGGGCCCCCCACAGYAGCAGGGAACAGCAGAGCCCATGCCCTGCACCACCAGCTCCTTGTCCCTCTGGGCCTTGTGAGTAGACAGGACAAGAGGCACCAGGTGATGTGGCACTGCAGGGGTGGGGACRGGGACAAGCTGGGACACAGAGCACCTACAGAAAAGAAACAGAGAACACAGAGCCCAGGAGAGCATCTCTCTAATCTGCTACCTCAGGTGTAACTTGCTGTTTCCAGGGCAGGTTTATGACKTGCATTTTTGCATCTAAGTAGCGCTCAGGGGAGTCAGCAGACAGAGAGTCCTTGCACAAGAAAGACTTCTTGAACCCGCAGAAGTTGTAGTTGTGATTGCTGTCCTCACTGGGAATGTCACAGCCCTGGCTGTAAGCAGTCCATTCCTCCTCCTCACCCTCCTCCTCACTGGAGAGCTCCAGGTTTCCGGAGCTGTAGCGGAATTGCCAGTCTGTGCAGGGAAAATGGCTGCACTCAGGAGACAGAGAAAAGAGGAGCCCTGCCACACGAAGACAGACGAAGACATGCCCTGCCGCTCTTCTCCCGCAACCACAYGACACTAGAGACAGCTATTTCTATCCTGACATCTCCTGCTGTGCCATCGCTGAAACAGCAAACTGCACAGGTGTGAAAATGAGTCAGAGGTGCCACRTATGCTCCAAGTTTCACCTGCCATTCTGAGATGCAGCCGCTGCCCAGACACAGGAAGAACAGGCAGCGGGTTACACCCCCGAGCTCAACAAAAACGACGGACAAAACAAAGCACAACGTAGAAAGAACAGCAACCAGCAAGTAAGGTTGCACTTGAAAAATGCAGACCTGGAAGGATCTGAGGGTGGAGGAGCATGRGAGAGCCAAGCAGAGACCTGCCCAGACAGCACTGCAACGTGTCCCCTGGGAGGCGGGTGCGCTCCCTCCCGCCGAGCTCCGCAGGGAAGCGAGAGCAGCTGCCCTGCTCATCTCTGCGTTCGCCAGGCGGCTCTGCTGCTCTCAGCAGGCGAGCTCCCTGTGGGAGACCATGGCTCACCCCAAGCCCACATATCCCCCAGCGGGGTCCCGGTTCTGGAGAGAAGCGGGGCACACCTGTCACACAGCTCGAACAGCGGGGTGAGACACAGCAGGGTCGCAGGCCGGAGAACCTCCTCAGCCAAGCCCGCCGTGTCTAACCAGTGCCCTGGACCTCGTGAGCAGCACAGAGCCTTGTCCCAGCCCAGCCGCGAGTGTGCAGCAACCCACAGCCCCTCTCCAGGGCTGGGGAACAGGCGCTTCCCCACCGCGCAGGCACAGCGTGGAAAAGGCTCTGCCAGGCTTTCAGAAAGAGCAGCTCCCACTCGCTGGGGGGGAACAAAGAGGTGGGTGCCCCCCTCTGCCAGCTCCCACCGCCCACAGTCTGCAGCACCACCCCCAGAACCAGGAGGAGAAGCCAGCAGAGGAATAACTCCCTGCAACGGCAGGAGCAAGAGACTCGCTACTTCCAAACACCGAGCTCTCCAGACAGCTGCCGAACTCTGCCCCCAGCCCTATCACCTGAGCATCTTTCATCAGCAGCTCTTGTGGCTTCGCCCCGGTCGAACACATCCTGCACCCCAAACACGTCCCCCGTCACAGCACGATGCATCGTGTTCGAGGCGGTCTGCGGAGATCAGGAGGCGGAGCGGCTTTGCTACGCTCCAGCCCGTGGCCCCAGCCCCGGCCCGGAGAGGCCAGGCGGTCCCCACCGCGCTGCCCGCTGGCTCCCGCCGCTCCGGGAACACCTGAGCCGCGGCCGGGAGCCGGGCAGAGGCAACGGCGGGGAGCGTCCCCGCGGCCCCTCTGCGCCGGGGGTCCCCGGAGGCCCCGCCACCCACCTGCCGCTGCCTCCAGAGGGGCTCCGGGGCGCCGGGCGCGGCGTGCAGCGGGCAGCGCGGCCCTGCGGGGGAGCGCGCCTGAGCCGCGGCCGCGGCGGAAACGAAACCGAAAGGCAGCGAGGGAGGCAGCGAGGC
>NW_028186753.1:77831-79185 GCF_003343005.1 Rhea americana
GGGAGGGTGAGGCCGCCCAGCCGCCATGTTGGCTGCGGGCAAGCCGCACGCGACGGCGGCCCGCGAGGCCCAAGACACGCCGGGGGGGGCGGCGCGCAGCGCGGCCGGTGCCACGTCCCTTCATGCCATCCCAGTGCTGGGCTCGGCTGTGCTGTGCTGGGTCCCCGCGTCCCAACATGGGGCACGTCTGGGCTCGCTGGGCACTGTGTCCCCCCCGCAGCGTCCCCACATCGGGACAGGACAGGGCCCTGTGTCCCCCCACGGGGATGGTGTGCAGTAGAGACTAGTCATATGTTAAGGACTATTCCTACGTTGTATCTTAAATTAGCACGCTAGCGTAATCAAATTAGAGCTGAGATTCAGCACAGCACTCGCCATTTCCTATACATGGCACCGCAGGAGGGAGGCGCGGGCAGGTGCGCAGCTGCCCTGGGATCAGTGCGAGTCCCTCTCCTCGGATGCCAGGATTAGCGCGCGGATGAGGTCTAAGCTCATTTCCAGCCAGCCCTGCCCGTGGGCAGCTGCCTGGCCCTGGCTGCTCCGGGGATGATCCAGCATGGCGGAGRGCGGCTTTGAGAGGAGCTGCGGGAAGCCCTCCCTCGAGGTGAGGCCTCAGAGCACCGTGCCCRCAGGGGTCAGTGCCACATCCCCGGCAGGCGGGGACACTGCCGGTCCTGGGGGAGGGTGGCACAGTGCCCCTACCCCACGGCAGGGCCCTGCGAGGGGTGCGGGCAGCAGGTGGGCCGGGTCGGAGGGAGGCTCCTAYGAGGCCAAGCCAGGACTGCTTTGGGCTTTCCTGCCCCCGGCGGTTCTGAGGTCGAGGGTGAAGATCCCTGGCAAAGCCTCAGCCGTGAAAGTGGCGGCCGAGTCAGGCGGGAGCTGCCTGAGGCCGAGCCGAGCCGCAAGCCCCCTTTACCCGCCGTGGGCAGGTCGGGCCAGACTGGGACAACGCTGCCTCTGGCGTCCTCCTCCTCCTCTACGGCTCCACGCCCTCCCGAGCCCTTCGTGCTGCTAAAGCTCCCGGGGAAGACGCCGGGGCCAGCGCTGGCCTCACCCCCCGGCTGGAAGGGGCTCGGGAGCAAAGCAGGGCCCTCCTCTGCCCTGGGGCCTGGCGAGGGCAGCGGCGGGACCCCGGCCACGCCGCCGAGCCCGGGCAGGGCCCCCGCCAGGCCCTGCGGTGCTGCCCGCCGCCTCCGTTTCCGCCCGGCAGCGCTGCCGGTGCTCGTGGGGATTAGCACGCTAACCGGGACCAGGAGGGGCTCCGCGGGGGTCCCGGCGCGGCTGCCCTCTTTCGGGGCAGGACCCCGCTGGGGCCGCAGGCCGGCGGGAGGGCACAGGGCCCTTGCGGCAGCTC
>NW_028186753.1:79900-83955 GCF_003343005.1 Rhea americana
CCCTAAGCAGAGAGTGGGGTGCTGGGGGGCCGTATGGGGAGAACTGGGCATAGAGTGGGGTGCTGGGGGGCCCTGTGGGGGGTAGGGGCTCTGTGGGGAGCATTGGGCATAGAATGGGGTGCTGAAGGGGGCTAGGGGCTCTGTGGGGAGAACTGGACATAGAGTGGGGTGCTGGAGGCCCTATGGAGGGCTCTGTAGGGGGCCCTGAGCAGCAAATGGGGTGCTCAGGGGGCCTGTAGGGGGTAGGGGCTCTATGGGGAGCATTGGGCATAGAGTGAGGTGCTGGGGGCCCCCATAGGGGGTAAGGGCTCTATGGGGAGCATTGGGCATAGAGTGGGATGCTGGGGGGGGGCTGGGGACCCTCTGAGTGTCCCTGAGCAGCAAGTGGGGTGTTGGGAGGCTCTATGGGGCACTGGCCATAGAGGGTGCTGGGCAGCCTCTGAGGCAGGGTGATATGGGGGACCCATGGGGGTCCTGGGCAGGGAGCGGGGTGCTGTAGGGGCCTCCAAGGGGGGCAGGGAGCAGGGAGTCACGGGGGGTGCTGGGGGGCTGGAGGGGCTCCAGGCAGGGAGTGGGGAGCCTGGGGGGCTGGCTGTGGGGAGCCTGGGGGGCAAACATGGCAGCAGTGAGCGGGGTGCCCTGGGGCCTGCTGAGGGGTCACCGGGGGGCTGCACAGTGGGGAGGCATCGGGGCCCCAGGAGCAACGTGAGGGATCATCGCTGCCCCCCAGGCAGGGAGTTGCGGGGCTCGTGGGGGCTGCCGTGGGGCAGCCCGCTCTGACAGCCATGGCTCTTCCTTGCAGTTGGTTGAGGCCGGGGGCATCGGCCTGAACGCCGTCTTCCTCCTCCTCATGTCCCGGCTGCCACCAGCCTCCAGCTCCGTCCTGCCGCCCCCGAGGCCGCTGCTGGGGCCCCGGCGAGCGTCGTGGAGCCGTGGGGCTGCCCGCGGGGAGCCGGAGGAGCCGCCCGAGCGGGGTGAGAGGGGTCCCCGCCACAGCCGGGGCTGAGCTGGGCAGCAGCTCGCGGGGCTGCTGCCCGCCCGGGAAACGCCGCGGGGCCCAAATCCGCTGCCCGCGGCGTGAGCCTCCTTGCGGCCCCTTATCCCTTAATTGCATTTGCCCACGCTGCCCCYGTTGCACGGGTAATCCCTGGGAATTACCGGGCGCCCGGCAGCGGGAGCGCAAGGGGCCTGGAGCGGCTCGGCCGAGGCGGAGCAGCCGGAGGGGGCGGAGGGGAAGGGCTGGGTGCGGGCTGGGGGCGCGGGGGCGGCCTTGCCGGGCCAGGGGGGAGGGGGGCTCCGGGGGTCAGGGCGGCTGCAGGGCAGCGTGGTGGCGCGCCGTCCCTCCGGGCGCCGCGGCTGGCGGGGCCTCCCGCGTCGCCGTCCCCCGAGCCGCCGTCCGTCCGTCCGCCCGCAGGCACCGGCTCCCTGGCCTCGCTGGCGCGCTCGCTGCAGAAGGCGGAGGCCGCGCTGCGGAGCTGTGTGAGCCCCGGCCTGCGGCGCCTGCTGCTCCCGCGCCCCTGCGAGCGCGCCTGCGACGGCGACGRCGACGACGAGGACTCCCCGGAGGCGCTGGCCCGCCTGGCCCGGGTGGAGCAGAGCTTCGTGGGGCTGCGCCGGTGCTTCTGCGTCTGGGAGAACCCCCGCAGCGAGACCTTCCAGGGCCGCGTCCGGCCGCTGCCCGGCGACGYGGCGCACGCCGCCTTCTCCTACCACCCGCTCCATCCGCGCGTGGCCGAGCGCTGCGCCAGGCTGCACGCGCTGCTCCAGCACCGCCACCACCTCCGCCTCTCCCGCGAGTACTGCCGCCGCCTCAAGGCCGCCTCCGACTTCGTCCGCCAGCTGCTGCCCCTCGTGGAGCATCCGGGGCCGCAGGCGGCGCGGCCGCTGCGCGGGCTCTGCGAGGAGCTGCGGACGCACGCCGGCCACTGGAGCGGGCTGCAGCGGCGCGCGCGCGGTGACCCGTGGCTGCGCCCGCTGCTGCTGCGCGGGCACGAGTCGGTGGCGCGCATGCAGCGGGCGCTGGCGCTGCTGGCGCTGCTGGCGCTGCGCCTGGTGGAGAGCTACGCGGAGGCGACGCTGCGGGGCCTGGCGCGCGCCAGCCCCACCTCGGCCCCCCCCGCGCTGCTCGCGGACGTCTTCCAGGGCCTGGAGATCTACAACCGCGTGGTGGAGGACCTGGCCCTGGAGCTGGGCTCCCACCGCCTGTCCGGCGACCTCGCCGCCTGGCGCGGCGCCCCCGGGGTCGCCGGGGACGGCTCCCCGGCCTTCCCCGCGGCGAGGGTGCTGGCCGTRCTGGCAGCCGAGCGGGGCCAGCTGGCCGCCGAGCGGCTCTGGCAGCTCCTCCAGCGCCAGGACTGGGGCAGCAGGCCGGAACACGTCCGCTGGGAAGATGCCGCAGTGCTGCAGCCTTTGGGCGCCGAAGCGGGCGCGGGATCGCCGGGGCACCGCGGAGGGGAGGAGCTGGCGAGGCTCCCCGGAGAGCTGCAGGCGCTGTGCAGGGAGGACAAGGAGCTCATGGACCTGGTGCTGGGAGCGCTGGTGGCCTCCACCGACAGCCTCTGGCAGCACGTGCTCAAGCGGCCCAAGCAGGAGAAGGCGGCGGCGGCCTGCCCCGAGGCCCTAGTCCTGCTGGCGGCCGGCCCTGGCCGCGGCTCTCCCGGCTGGAAGTCGGTGCGGTGGCGGGACGCGTCCCACGCGGAGGCGGCCGAGGCGCTGCACGCCCAGTACTCCCCGCTGTGCTGGCGGGCGGCCGGCGCCGCGCTGGGCTGGCGCCTGGAGCTCGCGGCGGGCTCGGCCGCGGCGCTGGCGCGGCAGCTGGGCCAGGCTCTGGGGCAGGGTAGGTGCCGGGGCGCGGAGGGGGCTGCGGGGCGCCGGCTCCCCGGCGCGGGGGCCGGCCAGCGGGGACCCTTCCGAGCCCACGGGCGGCCCCGAGGCACGGCTCGGTGGGCGCTGCGGCCGGCGCTGGCCCTCACCCCGGTCCCTTGCAGCCCGCCTGCCCCCGGCATGCGAGGAGGAGCTGAGGCGGCTCTGCCTGCGCCTGCTCTGCTGCGGCGTCTTCCTGAGCTGGGACGGCGGTGAGTGGGCCGGGGGGCGGCGCGGGGCTCCGGGGGGGCGGCGCGGGGCCCCGGCGCTGCTCACCAGCCTCCCCGCAGGCTTCGCCCGAGCCCTGGGCTCGGCGCTCTCCGACAAGTGCTCTGCGGAGCCGGAGCAGGCAGGAGGAGCGGTGCAGAGCAGGACGGCGCGGCTCCTGCAGCAGCTCTTCCCCGGCCTGGCCCTCGCCCTGCGCTGCCTAGAGCCGCGGCCGGCCGGGCCGGCAGGTGAGTGGGGCGTCATCGGGCGCGGGGCACGGTGCACGGTGCGCGGTGCACAGCGCGGGCACAGCGCGCTGCACACGGTGCGTGGCACATGATGCACGGCGCACGGTGCCGTTCCCTCTGCGGCGCCCTGCTGCGCCGAGCTCCTGCCCCTGGACCCCCACCGTGCTGGGCCCCCGCACACCCCCTGCCTCACCTGCTCCCTGGCCTGGGGGGCCGCTTGCCCCGTGCTGCGCCCCGCCGGGCCCCGCGCTCGCGGCTCTGCCGGGCCCGGCCGCCACGTCACCGTGCTCTCTCGCCCGCCCAGGCGGCCCCCCTGGCTCGCCCGGCCTGCGCCTGCAGCTGCTGGCCCGCTGCCTGGCCACGGYGCAGGCCGCCGGCTCCTGGCTCATGAGCAAAGCCTACCAGTACCTGGCGTCCTGGTCCCTGCGSCAGTTCCTGCTCGTCACCCAGGGAGATCTGCAGGCAAGTGCGGGGCGGGTGGCGGTGCCGCGGCGTGGGGCCCCGGTCCTGGTCCCGGCTGGGCCGTTCCTCACCCCTCTCCTGCCTGCAGCTGCTGAAGGCTGAGGCAGCGGAGCTGATGGTCCTGGTGAGCGCGGCCTTCCCGGAGGTGGGCGACGGCGCCGAGCCGTGGCCCTCGGCCCTGCTCCGCCACCAGGAGCAGCAGCTGTGCCGGCAGATCCGCTCGGCGGCCACCGGCATCCAGGTACGGCCGGAGCAGCGCTCGGCTCGGCCCCTCGC
>NW_028186753.1:84099-85549 GCF_003343005.1 Rhea americana
ACCATGCCGCTGGGCAAGCACTGGAGGCTCGGCCTCCGCCCGGGTGGGTAGCAGGCGCCTCGGTGCCCGCGCTCCTGGCAGAGCTGCGGCTCGCCGGCGGCGTGCATCGCGTGCCCATGGGCTGGGTGGGCGGGGGGCCGTAGCCCACCCGAGGCACAGGCCCGGCCGGGCGCTGCGGGGCCAACGGGGTCCTGCCTGCCCTCGCAGAGCTGCCCAGCTCGCCCAGCGAGTACGCCGCCGCYGCCGCCCAGACCGTGCTGGGCCAGGTCCTGCAGGGCGTCCAGCTGCTGCCACGGGACTCCCAGGTGCCCACGCTCACGCAGGTCATGACGGCCTTCGTGGAGGCCTGGATGGACCACATCCTCGCCCAGAAGATCAAGTTCAGGTAGCGGGCAGGGCTGGGGCGGGTTGCCCCGCAGCCCCCGGGGCTGCCCCTGAGCCCCTGCCCGGCCTCCCCAGCCTCCAGGGTGCCTTGCAGCTGAAGCAGGACTTCGACCTGGTGCGGGAGCTGGTGCAGTCGGAGCACTACAGCCTGGCGCCGGAGATCCGGCAGTCGCTGCTCTCGCTGCGCGTCTTCCAGCAGATGGACAGCGCCATCCTCTGCCTCCTGCAGCAGCCCAGCGGCAAGGCCTACCTGCCCTCCCACACCTGGCAGTCGCTGCGCCAGTGCTGTGAGTGCGGCGCGGCGCGGAGCGGGGCGCGCCGAGCGCTGCTGCCAGCCCGCGCTCGCCGGCCCCGGCGCGGCACCCTGCAGCGCCGCCCTCTCCCCACTCTGCCGGCCTGGGCTCTGCTGCGCCCGGAGAGCGGCTGGTCTCGGCAGCGCTGGCTGCCTCCATCCCTCTGGGCTCTGCCCGGCGCCAGGGTGCCCAAGCCCCGGGAACGRCTGCGGGTCTGCACCTGCCGCCCGTTTGGGAAGCGGCAGCTGGGGAGCTTCGGCCGGACTGCGGCAGTGCCGGGGGCACCGGCGGGGGCGAGGGGAGCACCCACGGGGGGCGGGGGGGTGAGCAGCCCCGGCAGCATGGCCCGGGCCGGCTCCGAGGCGTCTGGGCTGCAGGCGCTGCCAGCGCGGCTCCAGGGTGGCGGGAGGGAGCCGGGATCCCTGGGGATGCCCCTCACCTGACTCCCGCCTCTTCTCCCCATCCAGGCTCCAACGACGGCCCCCGCGCGCGGGAGCCGGGCGCCGGCAGCCTTAACGGCTGCGGAGCGGCGCCCCCGAGTCCTACGTGAGCGGCAGCCAGCAGCAGTGGCTGTCGCTGCGGCTGCGCGGCCCGCGGCGTTGGCGCGTGCCCGGGCTGCCCTGCGTCACCCGCGGCCCCGAGCCCTGAGCCGGCCGGGCGGGAATAAAGCGGCCGCAGGGCCCCGAGCCGCGCTGCCTCCTCTCGCTGCCGCCGCCACGGGGCCCCCGGGGGCTGAACGTCTGCCCGCCGCGGCCCGACGTCACCGGGGACGG
>NW_028186753.1:87695-89372 GCF_003343005.1 Rhea americana
CCGTGGGGTGGGACCCCTGCACGGCCCCATCACTGCCCCATGCGGCTGGGACCCCTCCTGTGTCGCCATGGGGTGGGACCCCTGCACGGCCCCATCACTGCCCCGTGGGGCTGGGACCCCTCCTGTGTCGCCATGGGGTGGGACCCCTGCATGGCCCCATCACTGCCCCGTGGGGCTGGGACCCCTCCTGTGTCGCCGTGGGGTGGGACCCCTGCGCGGCCCCATTGCTGCCTGTGGGGCTGGGGCCTGCCGCCTCCCCTCCCCGTAGGGGGACGCCGCCCCACCACAGTCCGCACAGGCTGGCCGCATGCCGCGGGGCTGGGACCCCTCTCGCGTGCTGCCATGGGGCAGGGGTCCCGCGAGCTGGCCCCCACCCCAGCGGTGCCGGCTGAGGGGTGCCAGCGCACCGCGCTCACCCCGTGCCTGCGGGCGCAGGCGGCGCGGGGGGCAAGGGCGTGTGGGGTGCCCCCGGCGTGGTCTACGGCTACCAGGAGCCCGACGCCCGCGACCCCAACTACGACGAGGCGGCGCAGGTAGGGCCCCCGCATCCCCTCGCGCAGCCCCCCGCGCCGGCCCCCCGGCCGCCTGGCCCGACACCGCGGGCTGCCGCGTCCCCTGCCCGCAGGGGGACACGGTCTACGCCACCGTGGTGCCCGAGCTGGAGGAGGGCGAGCTGGAGAAGAACGTGCAGCCCATGGTGCTGGAGTACTTCGAGCACGGGGACACCAGCGAAGTCATGGTGAGCCGGGGCCCCAGGACCGGGCATGGTCCCTTGGGGAGGAGATGGGGGTCCMTCAGCGATGGGGATCCCTTGGGGAGGGGATGGGGGTTCCTCAGGGACATYGATCCCTTGGGCAGGACATGGGTGTTCCTTAGGGATGGGGGTCCCTTGGGGATGGGGATGCTTATGCGGGGGCACAGGCCTTGGGGGGGCGGATGGGGGTCCCTGAGAGACATAAAGCTCTTGGAACAAGGATGCTTGGGGAAGGGGTAAGGGTTTCTCTAGGAACGAACAAGGTCCCTCAGGGACGGGGACCCACAAGGAGGGGGTCCCTTGGGGACAGGGAGAGTGCCTGGGGGCCAGACCCCTCGGGGAGGTGACAGGAGTCCCTTGGGCATGAAGGACCCTCAGGGATGGGGACCCTGGTGCACAGGGAGCCTTGGGGAGGGGGTGGGGACCCTGGGAGATGGAGACCCTGTGGGTGGGATGGGGACCTTCGGGGAGGAGAGGGAGATCATGGGGGGGCCAGGAACCTTCGGGGAGGGGGACGCTGGGGGAACAGAGACCCTCGGGGAGGGGATGGGGACCGTCAGGGAGGGGACAGGGCCCCGGGGGATGGCGGGGTGCCGTGCTGGGCGGGTGACGCCTCGCGGGCGCAGGAGCTGCTGCGGGGGCTGAACCTGGGCAGCCGGAAGCACGCGGTGCCCTCGCTGGCGGTGGCCCTGGCGCTGGAGGGCAAGGCCAGCCACCGGGAGCTGACGTCCCGCCTGCTCTCCGACCTGGTGGGCCGCGTGGTGACCCCTGAGGACATCGCCTGGGCCTTCGACAAGATGCTGCGGGACCTGCCCGACCTCATCCTCGACACCCCCGAGGCTCCGCAGGTGCGCGCAGGCGGGGAGCGCGGGGGCACGCGCTGGGGGACGCGGCCGTGCCGAGCCGGGACGCTGCGGGGGGAC
>NW_028186754.1:0-17304 GCF_003343005.1 Rhea americana
GAGCTCCGGGGATCCCAGGGTTCAGGGACGCCTGGGGGATCCAAGGGTGCTGGGGGACCCTGGGCTGCTGGGGACCCAGTGATCATGGGGCACCCAGGGATGCTGGGGGGATCCAGGGGCACTGGGTGGCTGAGGGGCCAGAGGGTGCTGGGGGGGGGGAGGTGTCAGAGGGTCCTGGGCATCCTGGGGGGTGTTTGGKGCTGGCAGCCCCTCACCAAGCCCCACTACCAGGAGGAGATGCGGCTGGACGAGGAGGCCCCCGAGGAGGACTGGCCCCCCCGGATCCGCTGCAGTGATGCCTGTGACCCCTCCACGCTGGACACCAACAACACGGTACTGGGGGCCCGGAGCTGTCTGGGGGCGGACGTGACTGGAGGGGTCTGGAGGGCCCAAGGGGTCCCTGGGCGCCGGGTGATGTGCTCGGGGGGCTCCGGGACGGGGTACCAGGGAGGATGTGCTTGGGGGTGCCGTGCTCCCCGGGCTGTGGGGCCCAGCCTCACCCCCGGCTCCCCCCCAGCGGTGCCTGCGGCGGATCCTGCAAGGGCTGCAGCACTACCGGGACCTGCTGGACTCGGACATGTTCACCGCCCGCCGCCTGCCCTGGCTGGAGACCACCCTGGACAAGCTGCTGGGCCTCGTCCAGGTGAGGGGGCACCAGGGGGACCCCGCCACCCTGGGGCGCCCCGTCCCGCAGTGGCCGGGAGCACGGCGCCCATCGGCCGCGGGCCCCCTGACCCACTCTTGCCCGCAGCAGGAGCACGGTCCCCCACCCCGGCGCCCCCTCGCCCCCAGCGCCGTCTGGGCCCAGACACTCCTGCAGCACCAGGCGCTCAAGCGGCTCCAGTCCTTCACCGCCGTCATGAGCCGTGTCTTCACCCACAGCGCCAGCACCCACTGAGGCCAGACACCGGCCCCCGCCGTCTATTTATTCCCCCTCTGCCTGGAGGGGCTATTTATGTGCCACGCTCCTTATTTATCTCGTGTATTTATGGATTTCTAATAAAGGTCTGGACACAGACTGGGAAGTCCGTGCTTGGGGGGATGGGGGCTGCAGCCACCATCCCCAAAATGCTGCAGGCAGCTGGAGCAGAAAAGGTTTATTTACASTGGGAGGAGGCAGGGGATTACTGGAAGTCGTTGGGGTCGATGTGGAGCGGGGGGAAGTCGGCGGCCTCGGCGAAGAGGGCRTTCACGGCGGGCAGGGCTGCGTCGTCGGCCTGGGGCAGGAACGGGTCGCAGTGGTCCAGGAGCGCGGCGCTGCCTGCGGGACGCAGCGGGTCAGGCCGAGCAGGGGCCCAGCTGTGCCCCCCCAGGGCTGTTGACACTCACGGGCCGGCCTGGGGCTGAGCCTCTCCAGCCTGCTGTCCCCAGCCTCCAGTGTGCTGGGCATCAGCTCCGCCACCTGCAGTGTCTCCAGCACCCCTGAGCCGGGCTCTGGCTCCTCTGACAGCGACTGCAAGAACTCCTGCATGTCCAGCTCCTCCATCACCGGCTCCAGCGCCTCCAGGCTCTCCAGCAKTGGCTGCAGTGGCTCTAAGCTGCCGGGTCCAACCTGCACCGTACCCTGGTCCTCAGGGATCAGCTGCAAGGCCACCGAGGGCTCCAGGGTCCCAGGTCCCAGCTGCAGTGTCCCTTGGTCCCCTGGTCCTACTTGCTGCATCCCCTGGACCCCCGGAACCRGCTGCAGCATCTCCAGGCTCCCGGGCAGCACCTGCAGCGTCCCCAAGCTGCTGGGTCCCACCGGCAGCACCCCCTGGCCTTCAGGGACCAGCTGCAGCACCAGCTGCGGCTCCACAGCCCCAGGCTCTGGCTGCAGCGTCCCTTGGTCCCCTGGTCCTACTTGCTGCATCTCCTGGACTCCTGGAACCGGCTGCAGCATCTCCAGGTTCCTGGGCAGCATCTGCAGTGTCCCCAGGCTTCTGGGTCCCACCTGCAGCATCCCCTGGCCTTCGGGGACCAGCTGCAGCACCAGCTGCGGCTCCACGGCCCCAGGCCCTGGCTGCAGCAGCTCCGGGACCCCTGATCCCACCTGCAGCGCCAGTGGTGGCTCCGGGCCTCCAGGCACTAGCTGCAGTGTCCCTGGGCTGCAGGGCATCGGCTGCAGTGGCCCCGGGCCACTGGGCTGCAGCTGCAGCGTCTGCAGGTCCTGTGTGGCAGCCACYAGCTCTTCATCTGCCTGCCGTGACTCATTTGCCTGCCTGTGGAAGAGATGGGTCTGGGTCAGCATCCAGGGCCTGGAGACATAAGGCAGCACTGCGAGGAGGCTCCCGTATCCGCGGGGCCGCAGAGGGATGGATGGAGGCACCCGGCTGCCTCACCTGGAGGACACGCGGATGAGGCGCTGGTTCAAGTATTCCTTCTTCTCCATCAGGCTTCCTGGGGGCAGACAGGAGAGTCCAGAGGGGCCCTGGGTGGCCGCTGGCCCTGCAGTGGGGCCGTGCTGTGCYGTGCCATGCCRTACCTGCCTGCCGCTGGCTGTAGTAGGGCCCAAAGGCCTCGTCACGGGCCCTGTCTGGGTACAGGAACTGGAGCGGGTTCTCAGGGATGTTCTCCTCCGCCAGCAGCTGGTAGTCGTGGATGATGTCGGGCAATGCCAGGGAAGCCAGCTCAGATGCAGTGTAAGGAACCACAGCCCGGAAAGCGGGGGACCCTGTGGGGGCACCGTGGGGCCAGGATGAGCGACTGGGGCAGGCCTGAGGCCGTGATGAGGGGCTGGCACCCAGGGCAGAGCAGGTGCTTACCGCTCTCGGGATGCTCCACCCAGGTGCAGGTGACCCCGCCAAGGGTGCTCTCACTGAAGCGGATCAGAAATGTTCCGGTCCGCTTCCCCTTCAGCAGCTTCTTCTCTTGCTTCCGGCTCACGAAGCCCAGGATGAGCCTGCAGGAGGAGGCACCGTCACGCTCCGGCCTCAGGCCCATCCGGACCCCCCAGCCCCAGCCCTACCCGTCCTTCCAGAGCTGCTTGAGATGCTCCTGGAGCAGCCCCAGGATCCCGTCCAGCCAGGCCCAGAAGGAGAAGCCGGAGGTGCTGTCCTGCGGGAGAGAGTGCGTGAGCAGGAGCCGCGGGGCTGGGCTGCGCGGGGCGGGTGCCAGCGCTGCCAGGCGCTGCTCACCTTGGAGAACTTGGGCCAGGCCAGGGTGCTCTCCGGGGACGGTTTTGAGCCTTGGGGACGAGAGTGGGGTGAGCCAGACAACACACCCCCCAGGCCCTCGGCAGGGCGAGCTCGGAGGCCCCGGGGATGGGCTCCGTGCCCCGGCCTTACCGAAGAGCTTCTCGGCCAGCATGTGGAGGTGCTCCTTGCTGAGGCCCCGCTCGGCCACGCTCTCAAACTGCCAGCTCAGCACCTCGGCCAGCCGGGGCCAGGGTGCCAACGGGGGCGCCACGAAGAACTGCTGGTTCTGCGAGAGACGGGGTGAGTGCGGGGCCGGCACGGAGCGGGTGCCGGGGACGGGAACCAGGGACCGGGCATGGGGCACGGACAGGGACCAGGGATGGTAGGGGGACTGAGGCACAGGGATGGAGCAGGACCAGGGCCTGGGGATGGGGACCAGGGATGAGATGGAGACCAAGGATGGGGCACTCAGCAGGGATTAGGAACAGGGACACACACTAGGGAGAGAGACAAGGGATGGGACACAGAGGCAGGGATGGAGCAAGGACCAGGAATGAGGCACAGGGARGGGGCAGGACCACAGCCTGGGGATGAGGACCAGGGACTGGGACCAGGGAGAGGGCAGAGAGCGGGAATCAGGCCAGGGACGGGGCAAGAGCACAGATCAGGGACGTGATCAGGGACTGGGACCAGAACCTGGGAGCGTAGGGCATGGGAGACACTGACCAGGGACAGAGGYGGGGCAGGAGCATGGCCTGGAGACCAGCACCAGGGACAGGGCATGGGAGATAGATACTGACCAGGGCCAGGACCAGGAGCACAGAGAGSGAACCTGGATCCGGGACAGGGCACAGCAAACTGACCAAGGACAGACACAAGGACAGAGACGGGCACGGACCAGGGCTGCAGCTATRGGACACCAGGACCAGGGTGAGGGGAAACAGGGAGAGGGCAAAGAGGAGAGGACAGGACAGGCCTGGGAGGAAGGGGACAGCGTGGGGCCGGGCTGGTGTGTCACTGGCCTTGGGGTCGGTGCTGAGCATGTTGAACCAGAGGATGGAGGCCCAGGCGCTGGAGAGCTGGTTGTTGTTGGAGATGATGATGACAGGCAGTGTGGAGGTCTGCAGGAGGAAGGGGGCGTCAGGCTGGGCTCCCCAAGACCCCCAGCCCCCCAGCCCGTGGTCCTCACCTCCAGCTCCAGCTCCAGCCCGCGGTAGGCGTAGGCCAGCGTGAAGGTGATGAGATGCAGCTCCTCCGTGACGGCGAGGGGACCCTGYGGGGACGGGAGCTCTGAGCTGCTGGCTGCGGCCCGGGGCACCGCTCGCCCCCGCGGCCCCGCACCCACCTCGCCAGGGCTTTTGCTGCCCTTTCCCGACCCGCCGACCTTCTGTTCCTTCAGCGTCTGTGGGGCCCGAGAGAGTCAGCCCAGCCTGGGCAGGGGGCTCGGGCCAGGCTCGGGGTGCTGAGCCCCCGCCCYGCTCCCCCTGCCCRGCAGAGGACCCAGGCGTCCGGGTGGGACTGTACCAGGTGCTGGAAGTCGCAGACCAGCCCGTCCTGGGGGCTGTCGCCCGCCACAAGGGTTTTGCTGTTTGACGTCAGGATGTTGAACTTGCGGAAACTGCAGGGGAGAGAGAGGCCAAGGGTGGGGGCTGCCGCGGCCGGGACCCCCCTCGGGCCGGGACACTCGTGGGGGCCGGCACCCAGCTCTCACCCTCGGATCTCGGGGGGCTTCCTGCAAGAGACAACAGGGTGTCAGCAACCCCGGGTCCCCCGCAGTGAGGCGGGGGAATCCCGTCCGGGTGCGGGGGGCCCGACCTGTCGATGTGGATCTTGGCCTCCAAGCGGCGGCTGCGGTCGTGCAGGCGGACGAGGAGGCGGGCGCGCACGGAGAACTTGCTGGCTGTGCGCAGCACCAGCGGGCGCTTGCTGGAGGTGGGCATGCTGGGCTGGAGCTCCACCACGAAGGCGCTGGGGGCGAGCGAGGGGGGTCAGGGCTGCCCCAGAGCCCTGCGTCCCCCCCTCCTCGCCCGGGTTTTGCACCCACTTCTGGAGCAGGTAGGTGAGCAGTTCCCGCAGCCGCGTCTCCAGGAGCGGCAGCTCCGCCTGCAGCGGGTCCCTCTCATAGGTGACCTTGTGCCGCAGGTCCCCCAACGCCCGCAGCAGCTGCAGCAGCTGGAAGAGCCCCTCGCCCAGCGCTGTGAACCTGCGGGCGCCGTGGTGGGGTCAGCGGGGGTCTGCCGCGGTGCCCCCAGGCCCGGCCCGGCCCGGCCCTACCAGGTCTCCAGCTGGAGCAGGCTGGTGTCAACGTGGGCCCCCAGGCAGGCACTCTGCTGCCGCTCCCGCCAGGCCCCCAGCTCCTGCTGCAGGAAGTCCTGCAGGGTCTCGCTGCGCCCCAGCAGCTGCTGCATTTGAGCCAGCACGTCCTGGGGGAGAGGCGAGCCTGAGCAAGGGGCGCAGGGCAGGCCCGGCCCCCCACCCAGCCTGGTGTCCCGCTCACTTTCCGGCTCCGATCCAGCTTCTGCAGCTTGGCCTGCAGGCCTTGCATCTGCCTGACGTACTCGGGATCATTGGTCCTGTTCTCGCCTGCGGGGATCGGGGTGAGAGGAGTCCCAGTGCCACGGCCCTCCCCAGCCAGGTGCCTGGGCAGGACCAGCCTGGGGGGGYCACAGAAAGGATCTGGGCACCCCAAATGGGCCTTACCCGGAAGATAGTGCACCTTGTAGCAGAAATCAAACATGTCCTGCGCATCTTCCAGGTGGCGGAAGGCACGATCAGCGTCCTGCGGCAGAACAGGAGGCGAGTGGGCTGACCGTGCCGTGCCGTGCCACATGGCCGTGCCGTGCCGTGCCGGATGGGGCCGTTACCTGCAGGGCCGCCTGGAAGTCGGCCAGCCGGCGCTGGATCTCCTGCTGCCGGTYGCTCTGCTGGGGCGTGCTGGGCGCTGGGGCCACCCCTCCCTGYGGAGACACGGGGCCCTTGGGCACTGGCTGGCCCTGCGGAGGGGGCGCCCGGGCCAGCGGCAGCTGCCGGCCCCTCTCCTACCTGCTGCCCCGCCTGCGCCAGGCGCAGGATCTGCTGCTCTTCCTGCAGCAGGTTGGCCACCAGGTTGGCAAATTTCTCCGGGCACTCCTCGAAGGCGGCCTGCGGACGAGGATGTGGGGTCAGTAGGGTGCGCGCAGCCCCACCGGGACTTCTGGCCCAGCCCTGCTGCCTACCTGGAGGTCRCGCCTGGCCTTGCGCAGGTTGTGCTTGAGCATGAAGTCCTCGTCGCCCAGTCCCGGGCTGCCCAGGTGGTCACCCAGCAGCGCCAGCAAGGAGTGGAAGAGCATCTGGGCATGGGAGGAGTGCGGCTCGGCCGCCTGGCGCCTGGTGGCACCGTGCAGGGTCAGTGGGGACCCATCACGGCCCCCTGCTCCCCAGGGCTCCCGYCCCCTCTGTTACCAGTTCTGGTCCTCGATCCAGTCTGCCAGGCACTGGCGCACCTCCATGGGCAGCGCCACGCTGCTGTAGAGCTGGTGGACTTGCTCCAGGGAGGTGTTGGCCAAGCTCTGCAGCTCCTGCCACTGGGCCATGCTGGGGTCAAGCAAGGCCACTCCACAGGCAGGCTCAGCCACTGGCCATGCCCCGGGCCAGGGAGGCGGTGCAGGCGCTGGCAGCCTCGGTCCTGGCCCGCGGGGAAGCTGTGAGGGAAGGACGGTGTTGGACTGGGGCAGGGCCCACGACGGGCACACTCGGGGGGCCTGATAAGGGGGGCCCAGCCCACCCTGGAGCAAGCACCCCAGGCCACCCCCAAAGTGGCTCCCTGCACCCTCCCAAGGGGCACCCCCGAAGGCCACCCTGCACCCCCTAAACAGGGCTGCCTGCCCCCCCGGGGGCCCCCCCAAAATGTATCTTGCACCCCCCCCGGGGGCACCTCCGACACAGGACTCCCTGCACCCCCTGCGGGTCCCCTCCCTGAAAAGACACCCCCAGTCAGGGCCCCCCCGCGCGCCCCCCGGCCCCGGCCCGCCCGGTGCTCGGCGCTGCGCTCCCACCTCGGCTGCCTCCGCGGCTCCCGCACTGCCGGGATGGGAGGCGCGCGGAGGCCACGCCCCTTCGCCGCTCTGCGCGGCCATTGGCGGAGAGCGGCGGGGTGGCCACGCCCCCCCCGGCCGGCAGAACCGGGTTTCCGCGGGTCGCCCGCTTCCCAGAAATGACGCAATTGGGGGCGGGGCCAGGCGGGCCGGGGGTGGGGCCAGGCGGGCCGGGGGCGGGGCCGGGGCGGGGTGAGATGGCGGCGCCCTGCCGGGGCGGCCCGTGGGCCGTGGCCGTGGGTCCGGGCCATTGATCCACGCTCGGGGCCGCGGGGATGAGCACAGGCCTTCGGGCAGCCGGGCGGGGCCCTTGGGACAGAGCCAGGCCGTGGGGCAGAGCTATGGGGCCAGGGCCGCGCGGTGTAGACGGGCCCCAGAGCGGCCCAGTCGCCCCAGCGCCGCGGCGCTGCTGGGCCGGACAGGCTGCGCTGGCCGGGGCAGAGCCCTGCCGTCACCGGGTGGCCGGGCCAAGGTCCCCGTGGCCCGGGGCAGGGCGACCGCACCATCGATCGTGGGCTGCCCCATGGACCCCACACACGTGCACACGCACGCAGCCAGGCGACGGGCGTTTATTGACGGCTCAGATGAGGCGGACGGGGCCGGTGTGGGCCGTGGGGGCCGGTGGGGGGTCCTCGTCCGAGGTGAAGTAGCAGATGAGGGCCCGCACGCCCGCCTTGAGCCCCGGCTGCAGCCCCAGGTGGACGCCGTAGGCCACGGGGCCGCCGGTGCCGGCGCTGAGCACCGCGAGGCTGTCGTAGCCCAGGTCGATGGCCGCCTCCCAGGCCCGCTCCGACGCCACCTCCTCGCAGCCCTGGTAGGCGTAGTAGAGGCTGGTGCCCAGGTTGTACAAGGTGCTGATGCCGGGCACCCACTCCAGGACCCTGTGCACCTCCTGCTCCCCCACCAGACTGCAGCTGTCCTCGCTGGACCGCCGGCTCCGGCCCCGTGGCGCCCGGCTGCAGCGCTGGAGCCAGGAGCGGGCCCCCGGCGCAGGCAGCACCCAGGTGCCCCGAGACCCCATGGCCTGAAAGGACGACGGCCCTGCTGCTGCCACGCCGGCGCAGGCGGCCTGCAGGCGCTGGCAGGCCCTTGCTGCCCCGGCAAGGGTGGCGTGGGTGCTGGCCACGGGACCCCGGAGCTGGGCGTTGGAGAGCAGTGTCAGGCCAGAGCAGGGCTGGACRGGGACGGAAGCGCCGAGCTGGGCCAGGATCAAGAGCAGAGGCAGGTGGCCCCGGCCTGGGGCGTTCTGGAGCCGCACCAGGCCCTGCAGCAGGGCCTCAGCCGTAGGGCCGTCGAGCTCCCGGTACAGCTCCAGCACCAGCGCCTCGGCCTGGGGGCTGCAGGCTGCCTCGCTGAGCGCCAGCGCCAGGGCGGCCTGGGCCAGCACACGGGGCAGCGCCGGGAGCCGGGAGAAGCCGGGCAGGGCGTCCGGCTGCAGGTCCCGGCAGGAGACGCCGGCGGCCTCGGGCAGTGCCTGCGGCGGGGCTGACGCCGAGATCCGTGCCAGCAGTGCCCGAGCCGCGGCGGCATCCAGCCCRGGGGGCACGGTGGAGCTGGATGCGGCGTGGAGGCAGAGGAGGAGGAGGAGGCAGGGCAGAGCCCAGTGCATGGCAGGTCGCTCCCGGCAGAGCCTGTCAAGGCAGGAGAAGGGGGCAGAGGCCCGTGAGCACCCAGGGRCCACAGCTCCCACGCCGCCCCAGCCCCGCCAGCACCCCAGCTCACCCTGCCGCTGCCGGAGTCCCCTGGGCCACGAGGCAGCTGCCGCACGTCTGCAGCCGACCCCCCCCAGCCCCTTTATAGCCACCTGCCCRGGCCCTTATCAGAAACGGGTTGCGACACGCTGGGGGCCTGGCCTGATCCCCTGTGCATCCCAGCACCTCCCCCCGGGGCTGGGGCTGGAGGGACAGAGATAGGGGAGGGGACACAGCAGGAACAAGGCAGCATAAAACCCCTAGGGAAAGAAGGCAGCCAGGGCAAGATTTATACTTTTTTTATTTGGTCTCTCTCCAGCTTTAAAAGGTATAATTAGAAAAGAGAAGGCCTAGGGAAACAGTGACCTTAGACATAGAAACACCAAGATGGATAAGAGAAGGGGAGAAGAGGGGGATAGCTGCAGCTTGCTTTTCCCCCACCCTTAAAAACCAGTTTAAAAGCCTGCAGAAAAAGCAGAAACTAAAGACAAGGAAGGCTGCAGAGAGCAGGGCCTGCAGCCCCCTGCTCCCCTGGGGTGCTGGAATACAGCGAGGGTCTGGGCAGGGCATGAAGAGCCTCAGTCCTCCTCTTCCTCCTCCTCCACATGGCGAATACGCTTCCGGCGGCCGGGGGGCTGCAGCTCCTCGTCCTCTTCCACAAAGGGCCCGGTGGGGGCCGGGCTGGCGCCTGCGGGGACAGAGGTGATCGGGGGGCCAGGACCCCCAGCACCACAATCTGCATGGGGTGGGGGCACAGGCCTGCCCCCCACTTTCCTCCCAGCCCCATGGTCTGTGGGGCAGGGAGAGACTCCCAGAGCCCCGGTGGRGGCCGCGAGCCCCCCGAGGAGGTGCCACATTGCATGGAGGAAGCGGAGGCCCAACTCACCCGGACTTGCAGCGTCCTCACTGTCGCTGTCCATCTGCCGCCTCCGCTTGGTGCCTGCYGGGACAGGCTCATCCCTGTAGCAATGGGGACACGGCTTAGAGGAGCCCGATGGTGCCCAGCCCCAGGGGTGCAGGTCTGCCCCCCACCATGCGGGGGCACAGCGAGAGCCCCTGTTCTCACCTCTCCGAGTCCCATCCCGGCGATGCCGAAGGCCGCTCTGCTGAGAAAGGTGAGGGAGAGAGTGGATCAGGGCCAGTCCTGTCGCTGAGAAAGCCCTAGCCAAGGTCCCCCCACCCCATCCCAGCCCCTCACCTGGTGGGGGGCCCTGGGGGTGCAGCGGTGCTGAGAGCTGCCCAAGGGGGCTCGGTGGGGAGCCCTCGCGCTCGGGTCCCTGGTGGGCGAGGGAGGCGGCGGCGCGGCGGAGCTGCTGGGGCGTGAGGGCGGCCGGGATGCGCCAGAAGGACTCCTGGGCGAAGAGGGGAGAGATGCTGCAAGGCCAGGCTATGCCGTGCCTCGGCGCGCAGCGGGGACGGGGTGGGAGGTCTCACCTGCTCGCTGGCGGGAGGCCGGAGCCCCAGCTTCCGCAGCAGCGCCTGGAAGCGCCTGTCCTCCATAGCATCTTCGTTATCCTCCGAGAGCGGCACCAAGGGCACGGGGTGGGACACGCCTGGGCGCAGACAGTGCTGTGAGCCTGGCCCTGGCCCAGCACCCAGATCCCAGGCCGAGCTCCCACTCACCATCCTCCTCGCGGTCTCCAGCCGTCCGCTTCAGGTAGTTCTCCAGCCACTGCAGGGGCCCAGCCAGACCTGCGGACGCAGAGGAGGTGAGACAGGATCGGTCCTCCCAGAGCCAAACACCAACCAGAGCTCTAAACTCGCTCAGCCCCCGTTCACCTTCCTGCCGCAGACGCTGTACCAGTCCCTGCTCAGCCCCGTCCTCCGGCGCCCAGTGCTCATCCAGAGGGCCTTCCTCAGCACCGTCCTCTTCTTCCTCCTCTTCGTCACTATCTCCCTCCTCTGCTGAGCTGGCCTGGGCGGGTGCCCCCAGGGGCTCCATCTCATCCTACCGAGGACCACCTCTGCCTTTGAGGACTTGCCTAGGGCTCGACTCCCTTCTCGCCCTTCTTGCACCCCCCTCGTACCGACACAGGGGCATGGCCCTTCCTCCTGCGCTTCTTGTACAGCTCCTTGCGCTCCGACACCAGCCCCAGCCCCAGCAGCTTCTCAACCACGCGGGCCCGGGACCGTCTGGCAGTCAGGTTCTTCATGATGTTGCCCAGGACGTCTGTGGGGAGGAGAGGGGTCAGTGTGGGGCACTGAGCCTGTCCCGCTGGGCACCCACCCATGCCCAGCCCCACTCACCATCGGTGCCCTGGAACTCCTCGAAGAGCCGCTCCAGCTCCTGCTCYTGCTCCTGCGTCCACAGCACGATGCGGGTGCCCTTCCTAGGGGGATTGCAGCTGCTCAGCCCTGCCTCGGAGCTGGGGAAGAACCCAGGCATCCGGGACCCCCAGCCCTGCAGGCGCTGAATGAAGGCATCCTGCCCTGCCCTAGCAGCGCCCGGACCCACCTCTCCCGCGGGAAGTCCTTGACGCTGCCGGCCAGCCCCAGCCGCACCAGCTGGTTCACAACTTGTCTCCGCGTGCGCCCAGGCGCCTGCAGGTGGGCCAGGATGTTTGCAATGACATCCTCCCCTAAGAGGGTGGGAGGCTGTTGTGAAGGGGCAGGAAGAAACTCCAACTGCCCCACTCTTCCCGCAGAGCGCCCAGCTCTTCCCCTAGACTCATACTCCTCTCCTTGGGAGCCCCATGTCCAGGGCRTTACCTTCCACCTCCTTGTACTTCCAGTAAAGCTCTCGCAGCTCTCGTTCCTCCTGGGGCGTCCAGACTGGAGCCTTCCGCGAGCTGGCCCTGGCRGCAGAGGTGGAGGGAACGTTAGGGGACAGGGAAGGGCAGTGGCAAACCCATCTCCGGCCCCAGGTGCAGGGGACATGCCAGGCCCCTACTCACCCCTCGCCCTCCCGCAGCAAGCCGTAGCCCTCGGTCATCTCGCGGGCAATCGCTGGGCTCTTCCAGAAGAGCAGCTCCACACAGGCCTTCTTATTGGTGGCTGCCAGCGCAAAGAACTTGCCCAGGATGAACTTGGCCAGAGTCACTAGCTCCTGAGGGGAGACGGAAGAGCTGGGGGGATGCCTGGGCCCGGCCCCCTCCTCAGCAGCAGGGGGGCTCCGGGAGGCAGGAGGAGACCAGGGCCCCATCCGACCTCGTAGGCACCAGCACAGGGGTCGCTCAGCAGGCGGTTGAAGAGGGAGAAGAGGGAGAGCTGGAAGAGCAAGGCCTCCATGTGCAGGTCACAGGCCAGGCGGTGCAGCATGCGGGCGACGCAGTGGTTGGTGTGGGCACTGTTCTGGGCGTAGCCACGCAGCAGCACCACGTAGGCCCGGATCACAGGGGCGCTGGCGAACCTGCCCCCGGCCCAGACACCGTCAGTGAGCCGCGGCAGGGACCCAGGAGTCCTGTCATCCCAGCAGCACCTCATCCCTCTCACCGCTTAAGGTAGTCTAGGAAATTGAACTCCTTCTCTGAGACTCGCACAGTCTCTTCCTCCTCCTCATCCTCCTCCTCCAGCTCCTCAGGCTCCTCAGGCTCAGGGGGTGCATGCCCTGCATTGGGGACAGGGTTAGTCACCTTAATTGCTATGGCATCAAGCCTACAGTCCATCCTGCCGTGGGTCCCCTTGCCAGCCTGGGTACTCACGGGGAAGGGGAGCAAAGAGGATCTCACGCAGAAGCTTGGTCTCTTCTGACGGCTCGACAGTAGGGCCAAACACGTCTCCCTCGGGCCACACTTCCCTGCAGGAGGCGGACACGCTGGCACCACGTCCCCGTGTCCCTGCTCAGCCACGAGGTAGCAGGAGTGCTCGGCTGCAAGGTGCCAGGCAGGTACCTGGCAGAGCGGAGCAGTTTCAGTGCCTCGGGGGCTCGGCTGCCGAGCAGGCAGTCCTGGATCCGCAGCATGGCCTCCGCGCGCTGTTCCTCCACCGGCGTCTCTGACGCAGCGTCGAAGGGCACCACATCCTCAGGGAGAGGCACCTCGCCCTGCACGGCACACACACGTGGTGACCCTCCACCTTAGGAGCCTGGTACTCCCCCAGAAGATACTAGCACCCCCCAGGCAGGRGGGCTCAAGGCTGGATCTTTCCTCTCCTACCTGCACACAGGCCTGGAGCTGTGGGGCCAGGCTAGCCCAGAGCTCCTCCAGCTCCTCAGGGGTAGGAGGCTGTGCTGTCAGGGCTGCAGGGGCTCGTGGCTTTTTCTTCCTCCGCACACGCTTGCTCTGCTGGGTGACAAGGCAGTCAGGGCAGGGCTGAGCCCCATCCTGGAGCATCCACCCCACCACCACGAGGGTACTCCRTCCTCTGGTGCCTGAGGGAGAAGGGTTGCAGCAGGTACTKCCCTATGCCRTGCTGGGGAAGTCGGTCCCAGACCYGCAGCCCACCTGCACAACCAGGCCTGCACGCCCCCGGCAGAAGCGCTCCAGCATACGGAGGAAGAGGTGGGCCGTCTCCACCAGGTCCCGCAAGAAGCTGCGCGGCTGTTTTGTCTCGTCAAATTTGCGGAAGAGGGCAAGGAAGAGCTCCCGGTACTCCATTAGGTAGAAGATGTTATCTGGAAAAGAAGAGATCAGCCAGGAGCTAGGAAAATGGGGCGGAGAACGGAGTTTAGGGCAGTAGGGGCAAAGAGGCTCACTCTTGATGATTTGGCTGCTGTCCCGCACGGCCTGCTCAGGCGAACGGTCCATCTCCTGCACTGTCCGCAGCAGCTCCTGGTAGGCCTTCAGGGCCAGGTGCATCCTGGGGGTGCACAGCATCAGGCCAGGGCACAGCAGTGCCCCCCAGCCTCACACCCACTCCCCTACCTCCCCAGCCTGGCAGCTCCACGAGACCCAGGCATCTGAGAGGCACATACTCACCTGCGGGCCCAGGTTGCAGCCTCCTTCTTGTCCATCAGCGCCATCTCATAGTAGGAGGTGAGGTTCTGCTCAATGAAGTGAAAGGCACGGACCCCCACCGTCTCTGACACCAGCTCTGGTCGGAACCGCAGGCTCCGGTTGAAGGCCATGAAGAAGGCTGTGGCCCATAGGTAGTAGGTCTCATCATGCTGCTGAGCCTTCTCCCGGATCAGCTGGTCCTGAGGGAGGCAGAGAAGCGGTCAGTGCTGGGAACACTGTGCTGTCTCAGGCCGTTACCCTGTGCACCCCCATCCGGCACCCCAGGGCCGTGTGTCCGTCCCCGAGCCCAAGCCCCCTCACCTTGACCAGGTACATGAGGTGGTTGTAGCAGCCCTCCAGGAAGTCCTGGCAGAACTCGCGCAGGAAGAGCTGGACGTTGCGGGCAGAGCGACGGGGCGGCTCGGCCTCGCGGGCCGCCAGCCGGCGCTTGGGCACCCTCCGCACCTCCTTGCCCAAGTCGTGGCTGTAGCTCTTCAGCTGCAGAGAGGCAAATGCCGATGGTGACTCGCGTCCCGGCGCCCCAGCCTCCCCTCCTCCGTCCCAGCCCTGCCACTCACGTTGTGCAGGCCCTTGTGRAAGACAACGTCCC
This sequence comes from Rhea americana, assembly GCF_003343005.1. Classification (NCBI taxonomy): domain Eukaryota; kingdom Metazoa; phylum Chordata; class Aves; order Rheiformes; family Rheidae; genus Rhea; species Rhea americana. The sequence continues at coordinate 14,362 of NW_028186754.1, forward strand.
GGTCCCCAATTGCCTTCAGGCCTTGGATGACGTAGGAGCCGCCAAAGCGGGAGTGCCTGGATGGGGGCGCGGGGTGATCAGAGTCAGCCCGSCGGCGGCAGGGCCCCGCACCCTGCCGGTCCCCACTCACCTGGATGGGCGCTGCAGCGCTCGGCTCTTCCTCTCCGCCAGCTCCCGCTGCCGCAGCGTCTCCAGCTCCCGCGTGTCCTCCCCCCGCTCGGTGGCCGAGCGGCCCTGCCCCACCGCAGCCAGCTGCTCGGGTTTCTGGGGGAGCGGAGCCATCAGYTGTGCCATGCCAGAGGCTCCAGAGGGAGCAGGGTGGCAGTAGGTCCTGTCCCACCCCCCCACCGTGTCCTGCCACCCCTTGCCCAGGCTCACCTGGTCACGAAACATGAGGGAGATGATCTCAAGGACGTGGAGGGCCCATTGCTGTTCGGTCTGGGAGCTGGCCAAGAACTTGAGCAGGTCGTCCATACCACTGATGTGCAGGGCCCACAGCACCCGGTCATGGGTGCTGGCGTCACCATCCACGCCCTGGCAGGAGGGGGTGGACGTGGGGCTTAGCACGCAGGACGCCAGGGTCCTCAGGCAAGCCGCAGGGCCATCACATCCCCAGGCTGGGAGGGGACAGCCCTGGGCTGCCCCAGACCCATTTTCCAGGCTGCAGCAGGGGCCAGGGATGCAGGAAGAGACCTCCAGCCCGGTACCTGCTCCTCCGTGGGGTCTGGGGGCACGTGCAGCACATTGCGCACTAGAAGCAAGATCCTCTCGATCAGTAGTGTGTCTTCCTCCTGTCGCTGCTCCCAGTCCTGGGGGTGACAGGGCCGTAAGGGGCTCCCCTAGGGCAGCCGGCTGGGGACCACCCAGCTTCCCAGTACTCAGTCCCTGCTCCGAGACATGAGATGCCTGAACTTGGGGAAGATTCCCACTGCTGGGGAAATGGCACTTACCAGTTGCAGCAGGTCATAGAGCTTCTCACTGAGCACCCCAAAAACTTTCTCACTAGCAAAGGCCTAGAGAAAAAAATAGCGTTAGGGCCTGGGGCAACAACCTTCCACCCCACAGAGCTGCACTAGAGCCTGGTCCCTGCAGCGGGGGCTCACCTCTTTATAGGCCTGCAGGTARGACACGACCTGGAGAAAGTGGTGCCGGGAGGCAGCGTCCTGGGGCACTTTGCCGAAGCAGAGCAGAGCCGGCTGCGTCAGGTTCACCGTCAGCCTAGGAGGGGAGCGGRGGCACGGTGGGAGCTCTGCCCCTTGGGGAGGCCCTCTTGGCAGGGGGAGCAGCGCCGGGCACCCCTGCGCCCCCCGGGCGGTACCTGACCACGGCGTCGAAGAGCACCTTGTCCTGCGGGTACTGCACCAGGATGGGCAGCAGGTCGTTCTGCAGGATCTGGGCCGCCCCCAGCTGCTGGCGGATGTCCCGGGTCTCGTCCTCATGACGCAGGTACCGGATCAGATCCTTCACGCTCTCTGCAGGGAGGGGCAGGGAGGGGGCCGTGAGACCCCCCCCACCACCACCCCGCCGGGCACCCTGCTCGCCCAGGTCCCACGTACCCAGGCAGTCGGGCTCCTTGTGGTAGACGTCCCCTTCGAGGTAGCCCAGGGCACTGCAGGTGGCCAGCAGCTCGCAGTTCATCATGTACAAGTCCATAAATCCAAGGGGGTCGGCGGAGGGGACCACGGTCCACGCAGGGGCCGGAGCGCCTTTGGGGCGGGCATGGGTGTCAGCATTGGGGGGGGGCAGGAACCCAGGGCACCCTCCTACCCCCAGCACTGGGACGTCAGCCAGTCCCGGGCCCCCAGTCCTCGCTGGGTCCCCCGACCAATCCCCGGTACCGGGGCGCCGCTGGGTCACCCCGACCAACCCCCGGTACCGGGGCGCTGGCAGGTCCTGGATCCCCTGCCTCGGGCACAGGCGTGGCACGGGGCCCCCTCCCACCCCTGGGCGCCGCCTGGTCCTGGACCCCCTGYCCCCGCTGCCGGCGTGCCGCTGGGTCCCCCTCTGCCCCCGGTACCGGCCGGAGCAGCGTCAGGTCTTTCCAACCCGCGGTACCAGTACATGAGCCGCTCTGCCCCGTCCCGTCTCCGGTCCCCAGGCACCAGCCGGTCCCGATCCCCTCRCTCCCAGGACCGCGGCACCACCAGSTCCCTTCCGGCCCCGGTGCCAAGACTCAACCGGTCCCGGTCCCCCCCGCAACACCGGGACCGAGGCACCGCGGGGCCCCCCCAGCCCCAGGGGGCTGCTGGGTCTCTCCCGCCCCACGGCGCCAGCCGGTCCCGGTACCCCCCAGCCCCAGGACCGGGGCACCCGCCGGCCCCGCCGCACTCACCGCCGCCACCACCCGTCTCCGCCGCCCGCGCCGCCGCCGCCCGCCCTAAAAAGGCCGCGGGGCGGCGGGCGGCGCGGGGGCGGGCGGCCGTTATGCAACTGCCCCACTTCCCGCAACCTACTTTCCCCGGGGCCGCGGCGGGAGGTGCCGGCGCCCCGCCCCGCCCCGCACCGGCCGCGCGCGCCGCACGCTCCGCGCCCGGTTCTCCCGGGCCCGCCGCACCGATGGCGCCCGAGCCCGCCCGCGGGCTTAAAGGGGAAACGCCTCACAGGGAGATCGGTGATGGGGCCAGCATCTTCCTTGCCTACCTCCCCGCCCACTGCGGCGGGAGCCAGGCGGCCCCGCTCCCTGCGGCCGTCTCTTTCGGGGCGCCGCATCGAGGCGGCCAGGTTGCCCTGAAGAGGGCGGTGCGGCCACCCTTTCGCAGGACCGTTCTAGCGAAAGCCTCGACGGTGTGATGTTGCCCTTTTAACAGAGGCGCCGGCTCCTGCCGTGGGGCGGGGCTTCCCCTCGGCGGTCCGCGAATGGCCCGGCCCGCTCCCACCCCCACCCCACGGGGCCTCCCGTCACCCCCCGCGCAGTTGCCAGGGCGACGCGGCCGGGCCCGGTGC
>NW_028186754.1:18914-20120 GCF_003343005.1 Rhea americana
CCCCAGAGTCCCCGGGGACCCCCGCGCCCCCTCCGGGACCTCCGGCCCCCGCAGCCCCCTCGACTCCTCCCCACCCCGTCTCCCCGGGCCTCCCCCCGGGCCGCGGGCTCCGGCTGGGCAGGGTCCGGCAGCCGCTTCCCTTGGGGCCAGCTGCACCGCACCGKGACCGGCTCGGTGGGACCGGGACCGGCTGGGCCAGACCGAGACAGGTTGGGGCGGGCCGGGGCCGGGGCCGGCCGGGTTGGACCAGGACAGGTGCAACCTGGGGCGAAACTGGGACAGGCTGGACCGGACGGGGACTGGGACGCGACTGAGGCAGGACTGGGACAGGCTGGATCGGACCRGGATGCGGCTGGGGTAGGACCGGGACCGAGACGGGCTGGGGTGGACCCGGGCTGGGGCAGGGGCCGTGACCGACTGGGCAGGACCGGGAAAGGCTGGGGCGGACCGAGACGCGGTTGGGGCGGGACTGGGACAGGCTGGGCTGGACCGGGACCAAAYGGGCTGGACCGGGACCGGGACGTGACTGGGGCGGGACCGGGACCGGCACGACCAGGACCGGCTGGTCTGGATCGAGGCGCGACTGGGGCGGGCCCGGGGGCGGCGCTGGGCCCGGGCTGGGGCGGGGGCGTGGGGTGCCCCGGCCCCCCCGGCCGCACTTACCCACTGGTTGCTGAAGTTGCGCGTGACGACGGCGGGGGCGAAGGCGCGCGCGGGGTTCATGGCGGCTCCCGTGTAGTAGAGCTGCGGGAGGCAGAGCGGGGTGCTGGGGCCGCCCGCCCCGCCGCCGCGGCCAGACGGCGCTACCGGGGGGCCCCGACGGCCCGCTACCGAGGGACCCCCCCCGCGGCCCCCCGCGGCCCCCCGCGGCCCGCTCTTACCCCGAAGAGGTGGCCCAGGGTGAGGGAGAAGCCCACGGCCAGGGCCACGGAGCCCAGGCGGCCGTCGCGGCGCTCGTCGTAGCTGGCGAGGACGCAGAGCGCGAACTGCATGGTGAGGATGAGCTCCACCGCCGTGCCCTGGCCCAGGCCCACGCTGGGGTGCAGCTGCGGGGGCCGAGGGGTGTCAGCGGAGACCCCCCGGCCCCGCGGGCAGCGAGCGCCCCGAAGACCCAGACCCCCGTCCGCCACGGCACCCCGAAACCACAGCACCCCCAGACATCGTCCCCATTCACCCCCACCCTCCTCCCCCCAATGACCCCACATC
>NW_028186754.1:22897-26576 GCF_003343005.1 Rhea americana
GAAGATCTCCCAGCCCAGGGCCTGCCCCGGCGTCCCCGCAGCGCTCACCTGCCGCAGAGCCCGGCCTCAGCACCCCACCGCTGCGGGGGGGGGGCCCGTTGTCCGGGCCGGGGGCCGGGGGGCCGGGGCTGCGCTCACCCCGGTGACGAGGCCGGTGTTGTCCGGCAGGGCCAGGCGGGCCGCGGCGGTGCCCAGGAGGGCTCCCGCGCACTGGGCCAGCAGCCCGGTGGCCCCGCGCAGGGCGCCCAGCTTGCGGGTGCACAGCAGGGCCAGGGTGAGCGCCGGGTTGGCCTGGGGCGCCCCGAGGCTGCAGGCCAGCCCCCCCGGCCACCAGCCCCCCGGCCAGCGCCGGCGCCAGGGGCCCGGGGGCTGCCGAGGTGCCCAGCACTACCCCCACGAAGACCATGGTCGCTGCTGCTTCCGCCAGCATCCCCCGCCAGAAGCAGCCGCTCCGCGGCTCCTGGGGGCACAGGGGGTCCGGGTGTCACCGCGGCCAGCGCCATGGTGATGGGGGCACATGGCAACGGGGCACCGTGGTGACCACAGCCGTGGCGGTGGGGCACCCCGGCGATGGGGCACCACCGCGAGCGGGTATCATGGCGATGGGGAGCCACAGAGAGAGGAACCATAGGGACAGGGTACCACAGCTGTGGGGGAGCCTCGGCAGCGGGATGCTGCGGTGACTGGAGCCACCATGATGGGGGTGCCGTGGCGATGGGGAACCGTGGTGACAGGGATCCTCGGTGACCGGGGACCCCCGGGTGGTGGGGAGTCAGGATAACGGGGCGCTGCAGTGGTGGGGAGCACAGTGCTAGGGCACCACGGTGACGAGATGCTGTGGCGATGAGGGGTGCCATGGCAATGGGGAGAGGTACTGTGGCAACAGGGTCACCATGGCAACAAGGGCACCATGGCAACCATCCTCGGTCAGGTACCACAGTAACAGCTGCCACGGCAACAGGGGGGAGCCCTGGCAATGGGGGGCCAGGCGCCCCAGCGTGGAGATGGGGGCTGCATGGACAGGGCACATGGGCCCCCCCAGAGCCAGGGGATGCAGGTGAGGGTCTGGGCCAGGGTCTTCCTTCGTGTCCTGTCCCTGGCGAGGAGGGACCCTGGGCACTGGCCTGGGACAGCCAGGGGCCGCGCGGCTTGCAGAGCCTTACCTCCCCGCTGGCCATGGCACAGCTGCAGTGTCGGGAGGAGGGGACGGAGGATGCCTGGGGCGGGGGCTCCTCCTGCGTCCCCCCTCCCCCTGGTGCTGCAGCCCCTRGTTTGGGGGGGGAGCCAGGAAGGATCTCTGTAGGAGGGAAGGGGCTGAGGCTGGGGCAGGGCCCTGACACCTGGAGATGCTGCTGGCACCATGGCAACAAGCAGGGACCCTTTGGGGTGTTGCCACGACAACCAGCACCATGAGGATGGGAGATGAAAGAGGGGTGAGAGATGAAGGACGGGATGAAAGGCACGGGGAGGTGGAGGGCGCCGGGGAAGGCGCCTGCCCACGGAGGGGGGAAGGGGCCCTGGGAGCCAGCCCCTGTTATACACTTGCGTGACAAGCGYGTCGTTCTCAGCTGGGGCTGCGACAATCCCCGCTGTGCCCGTGCCCCACACAGGCCTACAGCAGAGGGCTCAGGCAGCCCAGGGGGAGTCTGGGAATGGGGGCAGCTGCCCCTCTGCCCCACAGACTGCTGGGTGCTGGCAGCCCCTGCCAGCTCAGCAGGCCCCGGCCCCCGCTCACGTGCTGTGAGTCAGCRGAGCTTTAGTGCCAAAGGCCCTGGCTCAGCACGGGGCGGGGGCGTCCCCCCGCGGGCCGCGCGCCTGCCGCTCGCCCCGGCCCTGCTGACGGCCTGCAAAGAGCCAGAACAATCCCTGCTGAGCATGCTGCGCCCAAAGGGCCCGCGCCCGCCCCGCCGCCGGGGCACCCGCACGGGGACAAGCACGGGCATGCGCCCTGCAGGCACACGGGGGGGGGGGCTGCTGCCCCACACTGGGGCAGCCGAGGCCCTGGAGGAGCCCAGGGAGGGGCCTGGTGTGGGGCAGAGCGAGGCAGCCACTGACCCCCCCAGCCCCGCTGTCCTGAACCCGGGCTGAACATGGGCTGGGCCGGACATAGCTGGAGGGGGCCTTACCCTGCCCCACRGAACCCCTGAGGGACCACCCTGTCCTGCCTCTGCCCCACAGAACCCCCTCCCAGGGAWCACCTTCTTCTGCTCCTGCCCTACAGAGTCATTGTTGGGGGTCCCCCGTGTCCTGCCCCTGTCCCACAGAGTGCTCTCCATGGACTCTTCCCTGCCCCACAGACCCCCACCCCCCCAGAGACTGCCGTGTCCTGCCCTTGCCCCACAGATCACCCCCTCGAGGGACCCCCCGTCCTGCCCCTTCCCCAAAGACCTGCTAGTCTATCCCTGCCCCACAGAACCCCCTCTCCGATGTCCTGTCCCTGCCCCAGAAACATCCTCTGGGGACCCGCCATCCTGTCCCTGCCCCACAGAGTCCACCCTTCGCTAGTCTCCCCATAACTGCCACCAGGCCCCCCCCCCCGCGTCACCCGAGATGCCAACATGGCGGCGCCCAAGCCGCCTTCAGCGGCAGGGCGGAAGGAGGCGGTGTCACGCGACGCGGGGGGGGTGCCAAGATGGCGGGGAGGGAAAGCAGCCGAGGGCACGTGACCGGCGGATCCAAAATGGCCGCGCCCATGGTGCGGGCGGCGCGGGGCAGCGCGGCGCTGCAGGCCGCCCCGCGGAGGGTAATGGCGGAGGGGGCGGGGCTCCAAGGGGCGGGGCGGGGCCTAAAGGAGCCGCGCTTAAAGGGGCCGCGCGTGAGGGCGGGGCGCGGCACGGGGCAGCCTTGGGGGCCGTTGTGSCCGCTCGACCCCACGGCTCTCCCCATGGGGTGGCACTGGCATCGGCGCGGCAGCCCTGTGGGGACAGCGCGGGCCCTCTGCACCCTGCCATGGTGTCCACAGGCCCCCGCCCCAGGCGCATGGGGCCACCGACAGCAGGGCCCGGTGGTCGCTGGACCCTGTGTGGCTCCTTGCCCCATGGGGCTCCTTCGCTCCCAGCTGGTTCCCCCCCCCCCCGGGGCCCCCTGTCTCTGGGGGGGGGAATGACGACAAATAAACTTGAAACCAGCKTGACCTCCTGTGTGGCTCCAGTGGGCTCCCCACGGGGTCTGTCCCTGTGGGAGGCCCCACAGCAGCATGGGGCAGACCCACTGCCCCGAGGTCGGTGGGAGGGGGCACGTTGACTCCCCCCGCTTCCTGCTGCCTGCTCCAGGCCYGGTTTTGCCCCTCTCTGGCCTAGAGGCACCTGGGTCCCACCTCCACCTGCCTGGCTCCACCCTGGCTGCAGGGAAAACCTGTCCCAGAGCCCGGATCTGGAACAGGGCCTGGCAAACCCGGGGGGGGGGGGGGGTCCCTCTGCCTGAGTGCAGCGAGGGGGCTGGGGCATCCCCAGCCAGCTGGCGGCTCAGGCTGAGGGCGAGGYGGGGGCTTGAGGAGTGCTGCCAGCCCTCCAGCCCCTCCTGCTCCCCCGTCCACACTGGGGCCRTGCTCCAGCCAGGGAGGGCGAAGCTGGGGGGTGGGGGGGCGACCCCCTGCTTTCACCTCCAGTTGGCTGCCCTGGGAAGCCTGGCGCTCCAGGAAGCTCAGCAGGGTCGGCCCCGTCCTGGCATGGATGGGTGA
>NW_028186754.1:27449-29090 GCF_003343005.1 Rhea americana
GCGGGGGGGGGAGGGGGGCAGGACGCCTGGGCCCTCGCAGGGCCGGGGCGCCGGGGAGGGAAGGAGCTGGCCGGCGGGATCCCGCCCGGCACCGGGGTCGGGGCAGGACGTCAGCACCGGACCCGGCCCCCGACCTTGGGAGGCCTCAGAGCCTCCCCTGGAGCCTCAGTTTCCCTCCCTCAAGGGGGGGGGGCTGGGCATGGGGGCTGCCCCCCACCAGCTGCAGGCACCTGCCTGTGCCCAGACATGTGTGCACACTCRTGTGCAACACGCACGCACCTGTGGTGCACGCCCGCACCCCCTTTGCCCCCAGGCACGCATGTCACACGCCTGCGTGGCCTGGCGGAGCTCTTGCACACGTGTTCCCCAGATGCACACGCATGTAACACGCTTGCACGGGTGAAGGGGAAGAGTGTTGGGGTTGGGTCCCAGGGCGTGCGCACCCCCGGGTACATGCACACGCACACATGTGCACTGTGTGCACACGTGCAGCAGGCTCCCCATGGGATCCCCGTTGGGTGCGGGGGCGACCCCCAGCCCCAGAGTCCTGGCAAGGGGGGGGGGTGTCACCCTGGTCCCCAGTGCTGGGACAGRGGGACGGACCCCAGAGCTGCAGCCCAGCCCAGGTTTGGGGGGGGGCGCAGGGCCAGGGAGGATGGGGGGCCCAGGGCACGCGGGGGCGGCGTGGGTGGTTCATTTTTCCATGTTGACATCAGGCCCGGAGGTTTCCCGGCCAGCGCCGCCTCCGGCCGCCGGCCCGGGGGCCCCGGGGATGGGGGCGCTGGCCCCGGGGCCCCTTGGTGCTGGGGGCTCCGCGGCCGGGGGCGGGTGTGTGTGTGTGTGGGGCAGGTGCTGACCCCTGCCCCCAGCAGCCCTATGCACCGCCGGCGCCACAGCCGGCCCCCCCCAGCCCCAGCCCCGTCGGGGGGGCCGCCGACCAGCTCAGCAAGACCAACCTGTACATCCGGGGGCTGCACCCCGGCACCACGGACCAGGACCTCGTCAAGCTGTGCCAGCCGTGAGTGGGGCTGGGGCGCGGGGAGACCCGTGCGGCCCCCCGGCTGGGGGGCAGGAGGTCAGGGTCCCCACGGCAGCAGGGCTGGGGGCCTGGGCCAGTGCTGACCCCCCTCTTCCCCCCCCAGCTATGGGAAAATCGTCTCCACCAAAGCCATCCTGGACAAGACGACCAACAAGTGCAAAGGTGTGGGGTGAGGGGCCGGGGGCAAGGGGGGCTGGGGCGCTTGGGGGGGGTTCTCACTGCCTTCCCCCCCCCCCAGGCTATGGCTTCGTCGACTTCGACAGCCCCACGGCGGCCCAGAAGGCCGTGACGGCGCTCAAGGCCAGYGGGGTGCAGGCGCAGATGGCCAAGGTAAAGCCCCCTTTGGGGTCCGTGCAATTTCCCCCTCCCTGGAGACCCCGCGGCTGCTCGGAGACCCCCGGGCTGGGCTGGCCGCCCTGACGCCCCCCACAGCAACAGGAGCAGGACCCCACCAACCTCTACATCTCCAACCTGCCGCTGGGGGTGGACGAGCAGGAGCTGGAGGCGTTGCTGAAGCCGTTTGGGCAGGTGGTGTCCACCCGCATCCTGCGGGACCCCCATGGGGCCAGCCGCGGCGTGGGCTTCGCACGGTACGGGGGGGG
>NW_028186754.1:32191-54756 GCF_003343005.1 Rhea americana
CCCCCCCGCGACGCCCCGGGGCTCGCCGGCGGCGGCCCCGGCCTCCCCTTGGAGGGCTTTCTTTCCTCCTGCATTTTCTAAAAAAGGAAAAGAAAAAAAAAATAGGAAAAGAAGAAGAAAAAAAAACAGCCGAGGGGGGGGTCGGCCCCCCCCGGCCGCTCGCCCCCCCGCGCTTCCCGGGCGTCGCCGGAGCCCCGGGATGCGGCGCGGGAGCTGCCGGCGCCGCCGGGACTCTCGGTGCCTTCTGCTGCCGCCGTTTCGGACTGTGCCCCCCCCCCCCGGTCCGGCTCCCCGGGCACCAGCCCCCCAGCAGGCCCGGGGCGTGCTGGCCCCCCGCTGCCGCCCGTCCTGCCCCCGGGGGTGCGGGGGGGACCCGGGGCTCTGCATGTTCCTCCTCTGCCCCCCTGCCCCCCGCCCAGGGGGCAGGACAAGTGCAATAACCCCCCCGCAACGCTTTCAMCTGGCGACGGGCGCCCCAAGGGTTCCCCAGGCACTTTAGCCCCCCCGCGCCGGGGGCGGCCGCGGCCCCCCCGCGCAGCCCAGCACCCCGCGGTGCCCCCGCTTGCGCAGCGACAATCAGGGGGGGCCGCGCAGCGGCAACTCGTTTAACCAAAGATCGAGGGTGTCGCGGGGGCGCGGAGCCGCAGCCGCCCCCCCGCCCGTCCGTCCCATGGGGCTCCGGCCCCCCCTTCGCTTCCAGCTCTGGGGCCGGCCGTGCCCCCCGGTGCCAGCTCTGCCCAGGGCCTCCCGGTTCTTCCGGCCCCCCCGCAGCGGGGCCCCCCACGGGGCAGGGGCTCCCTGGCCCCCCGGGGCAGCGGGGCCCCCCGCCACACATCTACCTCACCCCACAGCTCGGTGCGTGCTCAGCCCAGGCCTGGGCCTGCCCGGGGGGGCCGCAGCCCTCCGCCCCCGCTTGGGGTGACACCACCCCCCGGTTTCCAGCCACCACCCACCTCTCCCGTTGCTGCTAGCGCCCGGCCCCCGGGCACGGCCCCTCTCGTTGGGGGGGCGGACGCCCCCACGGAAGGAACCAAAGAGGGAGACCTGCAGCTGGGCCCCCGGGCCCCACGGCCGGGGCGCCGAGGCCCTCYGGCCCCACTGCCCCCCGGGAGGGTCAGCGGTGCCGGCAGCCTGGCCCGGCCCAGGCCCAGGGGGCCCGAGCTGCAGAGAAACTGAGGCCCCCCCAGGCCCCTCGTGCCCCCCTTTAATTTATACGTAGCGCATTTTGTACAGGTTTTTAAGTTGCTTTTTTTTAAAATCTCAAGAGGTTTCTAGTTTTGTATTTCTTCCTCCTGCTTCCGCGCTCCGGCCCGGCTCGCCCCATCCTGCCCCCCTCAACCAGCTCCCACCGTCTCATTTTGGAGTTTTTTTGTTTTTAAATAAAAAGGCGAGAAAAGCCAATGCCTCTGTTGTGTGGGAAGGGGCCGGGGGTGCGCGGCGCAGGGGCACTGGGCTCCCACAGAAACGCCCGACCACTGTGTGTCTATCAAACGTGAGTTGTTTATTCTCGTAACGCGACACGCACGGTCCTACAGCTCGTGGGGACATCACAGGCAACAAACAGGAGGGCTAGAATCTTTTTTTTTCTCCTTTAAACCTTATTAAAAATGAGATTGGTCCTAAAAATATAGAAAGAAATTAATTTAAATTCACAAAACCTGTACATTATCAAAAAGTCACTAAAACAACACGTTTGGTTATATAAAAAGGCGGCCTGTAGGCTGGAAGGGGCCGCAACATCTCAGCGTTGGTTGTTCCTTTCCGTTGCGACGGCCGGAGCCCCCGACCGAAGGGGCTTCACAAACGACTCAGAACCGGGTCAAAGAAAAATATATTCCTCTCTTCGAGCTTTTCCCCTCAGTCCAGATCGAGGTCTGCAGCGCACAGCGGGCACGGAGCTGGGCCGTGGCGGGTTGCGTTACCGGGGCGGGGGGCTACACGGGGGTCAGAAACTAGGGCAAGGCGGGGGGGGGGGGGAAATTAACTTCAACCAAACAAACACGAGAACAATACGGAGACTCCCAAAAACTTTCCCACGACGGAAAAAAACCTGACAGATCCAAAACATTACTAAAAAACAAACCACAAAAAAAGTTTGTTACAGCGCAGTTATTTAGATAAAATATAAATATTTATGCGTAATATAAAGTCAGTTCAAATAGACTTCAAATCCACCTCTTATTTCAAAGCAAAAAAATAAAATAAAATAAAAAGTTTCTGAGGTTATCTGATAGAAAAAAGGCTACTTTTAAAGACGCCAGAGTGGGGCAGGCGGGGAGCGGGTGCGTGGCCAGCTGCCCCCTGCCCCTCTCGCCCAGGTAGGTTAGTTGTTTTCAGTGCTCTGTGGGGCCGGCGATGGGGGGGACATGCCTGTGGCCCCCACAGCGTCTCCGCGAGGCCCCACCAGCCGTCGAACCGCCCCAGAGCGAGTACCCGTAATATCCTGGCTAGGGGGGCCAGGTGGGCCCCGGGCGTCCCTGGGCTGGCGGGGCCCAGCCCAGACCCTCGCCCGGGGCTGCCCGGCTGGGGGGGGGGCACAGCAGCCGAGCCGGGCCCCCGCGGGCGCCTCCGCACTGAGGTAGGTGCCTGCTCACTGCCTGGGGGCTCCGGCTGCCCTGGGCTGGGGGCCGGCCCGGTCCCCCTCCCCACCGAGTGCAAACCCCCAAGCACTCTGGCAGGGGTTCGGGGTGGGGGGAGCAGGACACCAACACCCGCCTGAGGCTTCAAGTCCATGTTCTGGTGCAGAAACCGGGCTTGGCCCCCTCCCTACCCGGGGCCTGCAGTAGCGTCCCTGAGGGATCCCAATTTGGGGGGGGGGGGAGAGAGAGAGAGTCCAGGGGTGGCCAGGACCCAGGCCCAGCCCTGGGGGGTCCTTGCAGTGGGGAGGGCAGGGGGGCTGGGGTCTTCCTGAGAGGTGGAGGCAGGGAAAGGGCTGACCGGGGCCCCCCTGCCCTCCCCCATTTGGTCCCTGGAGCCAGATCAGTAGGGGCCATCCGTCCAACATCCCAGCCCCGGAGAAGTGGGGCAGGAGCAGTGCAGGGAGCAGGGGAACTCCTACAGCAGAAGGGTTTGCAGCCAGGGCCAGGGGCAGGACCCAGGATGGCCCCCGAGGGGGGCCACCCTCCCAGCTAAAGTGTCTGCGCAGTCAGGCCTGATGTGGGGCGAAGGGRTGATCCTGGCCCGGGGCGACGGGGGAGCCAGCGAGTGAGCGGGAGCAGCGCGGGTGGGGGGGGGAAGGGGGGCTGTGAGGCGGGCGAGGGATTAAGTCCACTTTACTGGCCGTTAATGCATGTACGACACTGCACAGGAGTGTTCTTACACATTCACTACAAACTATTGCTATTATTAAATATTCCCAGCAGGGGATTCGCTTTCCTCGTTTGTCAGGTGGGGGGGTGTCTGTTTTTTCTTTTTTTTTTAATTAGAAAATAAAATTTAAAAGAAAGAAAGAAAAAAAACACCTCTTTTTTTTTTCTTTTTGGCTTACACAGTCTGTGAGTTTGTGTTGCTGGGGGTGGAGGGTCGAGGCAGCGGAAAAGGACCATGGTCTCTGCGGAGCAGGGCTGGGGCCCTTTTCACGCTGGCCAGGGACCAGCCTCCGGTAGGAATTCAGCAGGCAGCGAGATCAGCTCCAGAGGAGTCAGTTCTTAGCAAGGGCAGCAGGAGGGGTGGCCCCGAGCCCCTGCCTGAGTATGGGAAGGCAGGTGGGTGCCCTGGCCCGCCCCCCCCCTCACGGGTTAGTAGCATGTTTTCCCTGATAAAACTCCTCCCACCGGCTCTCGAAGAACTTGCGCATGACGTGCCCGGCTTTGCCAACTTCCGAGTCATCCTCGTTGAAGGTCTGGCAGTTGTCAAACACCAGCATGGCATCGGCCGCAAACTCCTCAGAGCTCGTGTACCTGGGGTGAACAGGCAGTCAGGAACTGACCAAATCAGGAGCAAGGGGGTTCCTTGCCAGCCCGGCCCACCCCCCTAGCACAGATCACCCAGCCGCAGCAGGCAGCTGCGTGATGCTGCCAGCCCCAGCTCCCAGGCACCCAGGAGCATCCTGCACTCACCCGCCCCGCAGCAGCCGCGTGCGCATGGTAGCAAAGTCCATGGGATTCTTGATGATCTTTCGGTAGCCGGGCACCAGGCGGGGATTGACAGGCTCCAGAAAGGGCCAGGCATCCTCATGTGACTCCATCTCCATCAAGATGATCCTAGGGGCGGATGGGCTCAGTCAGGGGGAGCCAAGGGACGCGGCCGCCCCTGGGGCCCCACACTCCTGCACCCCCACTCACTCGCAGAAGGTCAGGTCACTGGGCTGGCCCCGCAATGATGCACCCCTCCGCTTGGAGGGTGACAGGCCCTCGCCTGCGTAGCGGGGCACTGCCAGGCCCTCACGGCGGCGTGAGGCTGACCGGCGCCGGGGGCTCTCGTCAGCCTCCACGAAGCCCACCCCGAAGAGACGCCCCCGTTTCCGCTTCTTGCCTCGCCGGGGTGAGCTGGGGTCCTGATATTCCTCCGCCTGTGGGGAAGAGGAATGGGGTCACAGCCTGAGCAAGCTGGGCACCTGGCCCTGGGACACCCCCATGGGGCGGAGGTTGCTAGCTGATGTCTGGGGACTCTTCCGCAACCTACCTGGGAGAGGCAGACAGAGCAGAACCAGTCACCCTCGGGCACCTCCGTCATCTTGGGCCGGTGGCAGTAGAGGTGGCAGCCACGGTCACAACCGTCGCACAGCAGCAGATGCTCGTCGTCATCTCCGCGTCGGCACACCAGGCAGGTCTTTGGAGAGCAGGGATCAGACAAACAACATCCATGCAGGGYTACGTGAGCTTGGTCCCACAGAGCAGGCCTCCCCATCCCCACCACCCCAGGAAGCATGGCCTCAAACCCACAGGCATTCTGCAGCAGGGAATTTGGCCAGGCACAGCTGGGCCATGCTGACCCCGAGGAGACTTGGCTCTCCTGCCTGGCAGGGACAGTGTAGAGGCTCTCACCACTTTGTTGACTGACTTCTCCCAGGCGATGGACTTCTCCAGCTGGTAGATGCACAGGGAGACCTGAGCCGCACTCCGGCATCGCTCCAGAGTCTGTCGCCATGTCCGGATTCGGGGTGTGATCTCATACGCACTGGGGAAGGTACAAAAGCGAAGACAGTGCTAAGCTGGGGCTGTCCATGTCCTAATTAAACTGGTCCCAGCTGTGCGAGGACCAGGGACTCACATCTCTGTGGTGCCCAGGTTCATCTCCTCAGGGTTGCTCAGGACTGCTTTCTCTACCACCACCTCGTGCAGCGGCCAGAGTGGCTCCTTCAGATAGCGCCGCTCCACGTTCTGCTCCAGTGCTGCCAGCCGCAGAACTGCCAAGTCCAGGGGGTTGGTGTGCTCCCGGCACAGTGGCAGTCCTTCCCGGCGGTTCTTGATGGTGATATCTTCTAGGGGTTCCACCTTGTGCTCACAGTACTGCAGGTCATTCCGTGTGGAGTCGGGACTGGGACACGTCCAACCCTGCAAGACAGACAGGCTCAGAGGAGGGYGACAGGCCAAAGGTATGTCGCCAGCAGCCCCTTCCCAGCACCTACCCGTATCTGCAAATCCGCCATCAGCACACGCTGTTCCAGCTCCTCCACCCACTGCAGGATGGAGAGGTCAGTCTCATAGGCTCTCTCCATCACTGACCAGTGGGCCAAGGCTTCCCGAGACACAGCGGCACTGGTTGCCTCCGGGCGCAGGTGGAAGATGGGGTCTGGAGGAAGAGGAAAGGTTTAGCGGGGAAGGCATGGAGCCGGTCATATGTCCTGGCCCATGCGGGCAGTCCTTACCAGTGGTGGTACGCAGGCAGACCTCCCGCAGGTAATCCTTGTGCTTGGTGAGGTGCTTATGCAGAGCTTTCTCCCGGATTCCCCGAGGATGCAGTGCACGGGCCACTGCCTCCAGCTCTTCAGGGTCCTGCAGCCACCACCAGCCGCTCTGCATCTCTGCAAGGCAATGGCAAACAGCTAGCTCAGTGCCTGCAAAATCCTGCCTAAGGGCCCAGCACACAAGGAGTGGGACCCAGGAGTGGCAGTGCAGGCCACTGCCTGCTAGACACACTGATTTCATCAAGGAGTGGAAAATCCAGGCCATGGCTCTCCCAAGTACACGCCTCAGCCTTGGAAGAGCAGGGTTTTACCCATGAGAGGGTCTGGAGTTTCTGGCAGGGCAGACAGGGAAGCAGAAGGGCAGGGGGCTCACCAGGGGGAACAGGCTGCTCCGTCAGCTGGGTCAAGTACTTCTGTTCAATCTGCTTGAAGAATTTTGTAGGGGGACGCCCCCGGCGTTTCGGCTGCCCAGATGGGTCTTGGAGCTTCTCCAGGCTGCTCCGACTCCTGGGGCAGGTGCCATGGACCCTGGCACCAGCATGGACTGGTGTGGAAGCAAGCAGGGGAGACGTGGGGTCTTCCGCAGGGAGGCCGTTCAGCTGGGAGGAGACAGAGCAGGTCAGAGAAGGGTCAGCCGCACATCCACTCCCCTCAGGCCACCAACCCCAGGCGCTGCAGCCACTCACGGCTGCCTTCACCAGGGAGCCCCTTCAATTCTTGCAGCCTCGGCCCAGAGGTTTTGAGGACAGCAGGACCAAGTTCCCAGCATACAGGTGTGCAGTCATAAGAGTAGCATTTCCCTAGCCACCGGGATCACCTCAACTTTCTCCTCCAAAGACCCCAAGGCAGGTCCTTTCCCCATCCCTCAGGGCAGACAATTTCCCAAAGGGTCACTGTATGCTGAAATGTAAATTCTGGACAGAGCCTCCCTCCTCCCCAGGGCTCCCTTCCACAGAAGATGTCTGAGCACATACCTGCCTGGCCGAGGCCTTGGGCTGCTCCCCACAGTGCTGGCTGCGGGGCTGTGAGCTGGCTCTTGGCGAGGGCTCAGCTGAGGAGGTAGCAAGGGGGGCACGGTCATCACAGGGCGTCTGGGGCAGCAGGTTGAACCAGGGTCCCTGTTTCTCTGTAGTCTCTGCGGCATTCTCCTCCTCTGCTGCAGTGTCAGTCAGGGCTTCAACAGGCGGGAGCCCCGAGTCCCCCTTCCCGGGGCTGCTGTCTGGGGTGAGCACGGAGTCCTTGAGACGGGATGACTGTGTCTGACTCAGCCAGGACAGGAAGGCAGACTGGCTGAGGTCGTGCTGGCTCTGGCCCAAGGACACTGAATCCTCTAGGACCCCRTTGACAGGAGGAGGTTTGGGCCCACAGTGCTGGGACAGCTCCTCTTTGCTCTTCCGTGGCCGGCCCCGGGAGCGCGAGGCCGTGCAGTTCATTCGGTTGGGAATGGGCAGGTCCATTGGCTCCTCCTTCACTGGAGAGATGTGGGAAGCCACCTTCTCTTCTGTGTGCTCCTCTGGCACTGGCTCAACCACTGCAAAGGCAAGAAGAGGAGGTGAACCACGTGGATCCCCTCCAGAAGAGGCCTCCAATGTTGCCCCCCCCCACTGGGAACTCTTCTCCACTCACCTTCTGTACCCTCCACRAAGATCCCACCCAGGTGGGGCAGGACCCAGTACCGCCTCCGATACCGGTCCTGTCCCAGAGAGGCTGCCCGCAGTGTCTGCGAGGAATGGAGCAGCTTCTTACGGAAGAACATCTGCCTCTGTAGGGAGAACATAGCAGGGGTGAAGGGCTGGGAGCTCCCCCCCCAACAAAGCTGCACCAGAAGCAAATCCCAGCAGCCCCTCTCTGTCAGGTTACCTTGGCTAGCTTCTCAATCTGTCTCTCTAGCTCAGGGACGCTGGATGTAGAAGTGTCAGCCTGGGAAAGAGAAGACACCGGTCAGAGAAAAACACTGGTAGAATTAGGAAGAGAACCCAGGAGGCTGAGTTCTCAGTCTCCACTGTACCCTGGTCCAAACTGCTCCCTGTGAGCAGCTGACCCCACTCAGGTATGTCACCTCCTCATCCTTGCGGGATTTCCGGCCTCGGCTCTCTTCTTCCTCCTCCATCTCCAGGCCATTCTCCTCTGTGAGGCGAGAGCTGCGTCTCCTCCGCCCATCATCCAAGCCTGTGATCTCTGACTCTGGACGGCCCGTCTTCTTGGCCAGGGCAATCTTCAACCTGCCAAGCCAGAGCAGAAGTGTTCAGTATGTGCCACTAATCTACCCTCCATTCCCCACAGCTGGACAAGACACATGGCTGTATGACAGCCTGAGACAGTTCTAGCACCGGGTCCCATCTCCAGTGGGGAGAATAAGGGAGCAGAAGGGAATGTTTCAGAGACAACAGAGCAGCTCCCAGCCACAACATTCCTCACATAGAGATTGGCAGGTCATGGATTTCACAAGCTGGATTTGGCAGCACCCACCTGCGCAGTCGGCCCTCGATGATCCACTTGTTCTTCCTGTAGTTAGACATGTTCTCCAGGGTCTTGTCAATCTCACTGCAAGGAGATGAGGGGCTCAGCTGCAGAGGACTAGCTCCGCATGGCACTGATAGGGGGAAGGAGATGGGCCCACCTGGGACACAAACAAGCTCAGCCTTTCCCACCCTGTGCCCAGAGGCCATGGTAGCACAGTCCATGGGGACTCCAAGGCCTGGCAGCACAGGCTCGCAGTGAGGCGGCAGGCACATGGCTGCACTGTGGTTGGCCTCAGCGTGGCCAGGATACAAGAAGACAAGTTTTGCACCCCCTTTGCTCACTTGATGATGAGGGCACTGCTGTTCAGCTCATTCACCAGGAAGGCCAGGATGGCTGCTTTCTTGTCCGGGGGCAGCGCCTGGAAGGGCTTCGTCCGCAGCCCATCACACAGATCATCATCTGCTCCGTATGCCATGAGGAAGCAGCGCAGAATCTCAGAAACAGTGTCACGGTTCAGGCTTATCTCTGACACCTTCTCCCCAAGGATCTTCAGGGACTGAGCAGAGCAGAAGGAATGTTTAGGGAGTCCCCTCCTGCCCACTGGGAAAAATGGGGGATTTTCCAGGGCATGAAAAGGACCCCACTGCCTCACAGATGGGAAAACCAGGGCCAGGCAACCCAAACCCAAGTGGGAACAAGCCAAGAAAACCAGACTGGGCTTGGGGAGGCATCTTGTCTGTCATGCTCCAAGGCCTGTGCAGTAGGACAGATGGCTGGGAACATCCCAAAGGCTGCCTCTAGGGGCTGAGAACATGTGGGATGAAGCCAGGAGCTGAACACGCATAGAGAGAGTGGGCGGGAGGCTGCACAGCCCTTGGCTGCAGCAGGAGAAGCAGAACCCCAAATCACAGTGGTCTCCTGCACCAAGCCCCAAGCTTGCAGAACCCTGCGTCTCAGTGGGGCACAAGCCCCACCACCATCCCCAGCCCAGATGGAGCAGCRAGTGAACAGGGCAGGGGACATGGATAAAGGGGGAAATCCACAGCACAGCTAGAAGGCAAGGTCAGAAGCACCAGCAATGCCCTTCATCTTACTTGGCAGTAGGGAGGCAGGCCGGGGTCGTAGAGTACAGCCTGCAGCAGCCGCACCAGCAGGTCCTGCACTTCACCCGCACTGTCACCCACACCCAGCAGCCCCTCCTGCAGTGTGCAGAGGCTGGGCACGTCCTTGGCTGGGTCGAAGCCCAGGACCTTGCCATAGCTCTGGAGGAACTCCACAACGGTGAGGCAGTTGGAGAAGGCGCGGCTGGGCAGCACAAGGCCTGGGATGCGGGAGAAGGCTGGCAGGGGCTGCAGGGAAGGAGACATGATAATCAGGGGGTGCAAGGCACCAGGCAAGCAGGTGACTCATTAGCTCAGCTCAACCAAGTCCCTCTGCACCCTGCTTCAAGGCCCAGCTGACCTGGTGGTCCCCCAGGCACATGTCCTCTGTGGGCTTCTTCATCTCCTCCAGGATCAGCTGCTGCCGTCGACGCTCCTCCAGGCGCCGCTGGGCCAAGAGGCTTTTGTCCACCTTGCGAGTTGCTTTGCCCTTCTTTTCCTTGAGCCGTACCTTTTCCTTGCCCTTCTCTGTCTTGCCCTTTTTCTCCTTGGCCTGAGGACAGATCACAGGGGTCACATGACAAAGTGACTGTCCCCACTCCCCTCTTCTGGGTCCCCTTGTACCCCCATGCACTCACCTTGGACTTTTTCTTGGTCTCCTTTGCTTTGGAAGCTTTTGCTTCTTGCTTCTGCTTGTTCTTTGCCTGGAAAGGACGAGATCCAGCTCAGGGCCAAGGTGAGGCCTTCCCACACCAAGGAGAGCAGAGAGGCAGTTCCCTTGCCCGTGGCTGCTCTGCTGGGGTAGCTGCAGTGCCCCCAGTCTGGCCAGCCCCGGGGTCACAGTCCCAGTACAGCCAGTCCCACGAGGTCAGGCAGAGACAGCCCAATGCTAGTTGCACCACAGGCTGCACACTGCTCACTGCATGGGAGGCAGCAATGCTGCCAGAGGAAGGAACTACTGACACCCATTCTTGCGGGAAAGGGAGGCTCCCGAGGTACCCAAAGACTGGCAGAGCCCCAAAAGGCAGCTCAACTCCAACCACTGCTGGATCAAGAGCCACAGGAGGACAGACAAGGCCTTGGAGACAGCTCCTGGCAGGACAGCCCYAGTCCCATCCTTCCCCATGACACCTCTCGTACCTTCCGCCTCATTTTCTTCTTGATTTTGCTCATTTTCAACTTGTCCTCCTCACTAAGCACCTCTGCAAGAGTGGAGAAGAGGGTCAGTAATAGGGACAAGGTGCTGGGGCCCTGATGCTGCTCCAGAACCAGGCAGTGGTTGGCTGCCATCTCTGTCCCAAGAGATATCTCAAGGTGGAGCAGGGCAGCACAGACCAACTGCAGGGCACGAGGGACCAGGGAAGGGAGTACCTTGGGCTTCCAGTTTCTTCAGCAGCCGAGCATCTGTCTTGCTCAGCAAGTCGACCATCTTGACTTTGGGAGGCCGGCCTCGGCCACGCTTCACAGCAGGCGTCTCCTTGGGCTTAGCCTTCTCTGCATTGCGAGGTCGCCCGCGCTTGCCTGTGATGGCCTGGATGCGTGATGGGATTTCCTCAGGGCTCAGCTTTACCCACTGCAAACCCTGCAGGCAAAAACCCAGGCTCACTCCTAGAAGAGGCGCCCTTGCTGCCAGAGCAGTGTCCCAGCCCACAACACAGCCTCTGTCCCAGTCTCCCATACAGCCCCCTGCATCTGGCAGAGATTGCCCTGGAGAGTGGTGTGCTCAGCACCTGCTGGCACATGAGAAGGGGAGGGCAGCATAGCCCAGATGGCAGCTCCAGGTAGGGCTGGCCTAGGGCTGCACCCCACCTGCTCCCCCAAAACCTACCTCAGGTGTGTCCCGTTCCTCGTAGAAGTCTCCAACAGGCATGCGGGGGCTGAAGCTGAAGTGTTCGCGCCGGACATCCTGCACCACATTCCTACTCAAGTACTGGGAGGAGAAGGAGAAGGAGAAGAGCTCTGTGAGGGAGGGCACAGGGCAGGGGGCAGGTTCAGCACAGCCTCTCCTGCAGCAGGGACGTGGCGTGGCTGCTGACAGCAATGCCTGCACCCTGAACTGGATAGCAGTTGCTTTTGGGGAGGAGGCAGCCGTCGCTGGCACGGCAGAGAATGCAGCTGGCCAGGGGTCCTGTGGGAGCACTGCTCGCTGCCCCTCACTTGTTGTGGCCTCTCTCGAGCAGGCTGGGCAGCTCTGCGTCTGGGAGGCTCAGTAGCTGAACAGGGGCATCTGTGCTCTGCAATCAAGGGGTCTGGCAGAGTTCGGGCAG
This sequence comes from Rhea americana, assembly GCF_003343005.1. NCBI lineage: Eukaryota > Metazoa > Chordata > Aves > Rheiformes > Rheidae > Rhea > Rhea americana. The sequence continues at coordinate 43,870 of NW_028186754.1, forward strand.
ACACAGGGCAAAGCAGCAACCCTAGTTTGGTTAGTTTGGGGGGCGACCTTCTCATTGACGCTACTGTTCTTCTAGTCCAGTTCACCCCAGCACTTTTACCTTGATCACCTCCGGGAACTGCTTCATCCTCTTCCCACAGGGCCCGTAGTACCACGTCTCCCCCTGCCAGCGGTGGTTGCCCTTCTTGATCCGCACCTCTCTCCTCCACCTGGGCACAAAAATCAGCTCAGCCAGGGCCCTGCACAGCCTCATCTGTGCAAGGATCAGGGCCTGCAGCGGGGCTGGCGACAGGGCAGAGGGACAGGGATAGCACCACATACCCGTGCTGCAGGGGGAAGCGCACCTCCTCTTGGGTGGCAATGCGCCTCCGTGGGACATCACCTGCCGAGACAGTGGAGACCCTTTGCTCAGCGAGTGGCGGCTGAAGGGCCCATCGCTGGTGGCTGGCACAGCCAGAGGAGGAGTCTCCTTGCTCACCACCTGCTGACGCACTGAGGGGGGCTGCCTCTTCACTCTCTCCTTCAGGCGCGGCTGAAGTCTCCGGACAGCTGTCACCAGCTTCTTCCTCTTCCTCTTCTGGAGAAGGGGCAGGGGACTCCGGCTCCAGCGGAGGGTCAAGCTCCAGGGACTCTGACTCCTCCGGCCCGGCGTGACTGCTGCTATTGAGGTCCACGCTGCTGTCTGCAAAGCCAAGGTCAGGGACGTCACTGCCRATCTCTGCTCTCTTCCTGCTCCGCCCATGAAACCAGACTGCCCCCACCCCCGTCCAACCATGGGGGAAATGTGGCTGCGTGTCCCCCTCCCGGATGCCGCCCACGCGACAGTCCAGTCGGGGCCAGGCCCTGCAGCGCTCAGCTGCTCGCCCACCAGAGCGGAGGCGGCCCCTGCGCCAGGGCTCGCACCCAGCACGGGTGTGCGAAGGGCAGTCACTTGTAACTGGGCAGTTTTCTTCCCTGAACAGGCTCCCCACGCAAAGTGCTGGCAGGACCAGCCACTTCCAGTGCACACGCCCCAAATCAGAGTTCCCTCATGGTTTACGCTCCCGCCACAAGGGCTTTGGGATGTGCAGGGTCCCAGTGCTGCTCGCATGTACTTCATAGCGCCAGCCCGGGGCCTGCAACCCGGACACAAAGCTGCTACTGCAGAAAATGCAGAACAAGGGAGACTCCAGGCAGCAGCCCTCCCCCCAGCCCGCGGGGAGCCAGCTGGCGGATACGGCCTGAACGTCTGGCTGGAAATGCAGCCCGGCCTGCTGGGACTTGTCGTCTCCGCTGGCCGTGAACTGCTTTGCACAGCGCCCTGGAGAGTTTCCAAGGCCACTTGCAACTGGCTCTGTCCTGGGCATGACACATACCTTGCAAGACAGCCTCCCCCAGGACAGGCGGCGAGCTGGGGCTGGCGAAGAGCGAGTGGGAAGGCTGGCTGTCCTCCGCCAGCAGGCTGAAGGAGCTGGAGTTGTTGAGGGAGGGGCTGGCAGAGCAGTGCAGGCTCGACATGTCAGGGGGCTCCTCCAGGGGGGATTTGTCGCTCACCAGCTGAGAGTCATCCATCTCGTAGAGGTCTCCAGTCCCTGGGTCTGGAGGGGGTATCAGTACCAGAACCTCAGCAGGACCGCACATGGGGTGCTCACACGGCTCCAAGCACATCAAGGGCAAACAAACCCACATCTCCGCTCCCGAGAGCCCTGCCAGACCCGCTGGGAAGAGCTGGCATCGGGGGCTAGCGGCAGGACCAGCTCGGGAACAATTAACCCCCAGCCGAAAAGGGGCCGGCAGGAGAGGGGTTAAGGGATTTCGGCGGCCGCGGCGGCCCCAGCCACGCCCCCTCCTCTGGGAAGCGGAGCCCAAAATGGCCGTGRTGGTGATGGTGATGTTCACCAGCGCGGAAGTTCAGGCACCGAGTAACAGCTTCGTCACCGAGCTGGGAAGGGAAGGGATAAGGTGGAGGAGGGCTGGCGCTTGGAAGGGGGAAGCCGGCAGCGCAGGCCCGCCCCTCGCCTGGGAAGGCCTGCCCAGGGCTGGCACTCCGGGGAGGAAGCAGCCGCTGGAGAAAAGCTTCAGTCATCCCCGGCTCCCTGCCCTGGCCTGCGCTGCCCTGGGGAAAGGGGCTGGAGCCGGGAGGACGTTCCCTGCGCTGGGGACAGGAGGTGGGGCAGGCCGCGGTGCGCGGTGCCCGGGCCTGGCAGGGCGCTGCAGGCAGCCGCACGGACCCCGCTCGGCCTGCCGYGCTCCCTGGAGGGAGCGCTGCCAGCGTAGCAGGAGGGAGGCTCGGAAAACTTATGGCTTGAGCCTTCTGCACGACCTCAGACCAGAGAGCTGCCCATCCTGCCCACTGCGGCCCCGACACCCTGATCCGGCCCAGCTCCTCTGAGCAGGGCGGCAGCCGCCCTACCTCTGGCCAGAGACTCAAAAGGCTCCAGAGGGTCTTCGCTCAGGATGTGAGCATCTTCCAGAGGAGTGGTGATAGGAGACGCGTCCCCCAGGCAGCCGCTGGCCGTGTCAGGTGCCAAGACAGATGCCTCCTGGCTGAGCGGCACCACAGCTGCAGCAGACCCATTGTAGCTGCATATCTTCAAGTCTAAAGAGAACCAACCAAAAACAAACCTGTGATAGCAGGATGCATTAGCAACAGAGCCCAGGGCCTCTGCCATCCCAGCCTCAGGGTATCACTAAGCTCTTGTGTCCCAGGAGGCAGCACAACACTGAGCTCCCCTGCTGCCAAGCTGTGCGGAGCTGGGAGTGGGGAGCCAGGAGGGCTGGCTGCGTCTGTGCACAGGCCCACAAAGAGCAGAGCAGCTGGGGAGGGGAGGGGAGGGAAAGGGGCACACGCGGCAGCCCTGTGAGAAGCGGCCTTTCAGACCAGCTCTTGCACTGCACGGCCTGGCTGCCGACTCCTCGTGCCACATCAGAGCTGCAGCGATGGAGCCAGAGGCAACTGGGAGCTGGGTGGCCTCGCTTCACTCCCAGCACCTCTGGCCAAGGGCTCTTGCTCAGGCTGGCAGTCATTCAGAGCACTCCAGGGTACCATGCTGAGGCTCCCACTGCCCAGCCACTTCCCCTTCCCAAATCCCCATGCTGCAGTGTCTCTCTCTTGGCCTTGGGGATGGTTTGCTGCCTTTCCTCCTCCAGTGTTTTCCACACAGGCTCACCCACCACAGGTCCCCCCCAGCTCTTCCAGAGGTTGAGGGTCAGCCCTCATGTATTTACTCCCAGACATGCTGGTGGGTTCTCTCCTGGAAAGCTGGCCTCGAGGAACCCCTTTTGGGCATGGGAAGTAGAGCAGACATGGGAGGCTGTGCTTCCCAAACCAAGGCTGCACAGTGAGGTGGGTCTCGCGATCCCTTTGGCAGTAAAAGGCCCTGAGCTGCAGCTGCTTCTCATCACCCACATCCACACATGGAAGAAGTAGCAGGAAACATCACCSTGTCAGCAAATTACATTGGCAGGCTGCATCTGGCCTGATCTAAGATCCCAAGACCGACTCTAAGCTGTGACAGGCAAAAAACAGCCTGGGATTCAGGGCAGGTGGGTTAAGATAGCCCAAATTTCCCGGAGAAGTGAAAGATCCAACTCTGTGTTTGGTACACAACCAGAAAGTCAGGTACCTGTCTTCCATCACACAGTTACTCAGGAGCTGGGGTCACTAAGGCTTTACGAATAGGAACTATGCCTGCCCAGCATCCAGCAGTGCCAGGGCCCTTACCTGGCTGCGTGTCTTCCAGCTCCATGCTGCCCACCAGCCCGCCCCCATTCTCTGAGATGGTAGGGGAAATCTCTTTGGCTGCGGCTGTGTCTTCCTCGCTGGTGCCCGACTCATCCTGCGGGCACTGGGGAAGCGAGAAGGATTGCATGCCGGAGCTCAGCATGGGGGAAGGCTGGGAGGCTGCGTAGAAGCTGGCTGGCCCGTTCTGCATGAGCTCAAAGTTCTGGTCATGGAAGGAGTCGTACAGCTCCTGCGAGTCAAAGTTCAGCCCCATTGAGCTGGGGGTGCCGTTGCCCCAGAACTCCTGCCCTGCCCCCCTCAGGTTAGTGTTGTGCCCTGGGGATGACTGCCGGGAGCCCCCAATAATGCCGTTGAGCGGGTACTGTCCGAGGCTGGAGAACTGGGAGATGATGGGGCTGCTGTCCTTGAGGTTGCCAGTGCTGGCAGGCTGGTACTGCGAGTAGTCCCAGAGACAGTCGTAGGAGTGGAGGTGAGGCGTACTGGAGGAATGTGTGGTGGAGGTGAAGGTCCCTGAAGTACTAGTGTGAGATACAGTAGAGAAGCCATTAACATTCATACCCCCATTCAAACCTGTGAAGAAAGAGAGAGAAGGGAAGAGAAAAACTGGTTAATGGCATGGCACTGAGCTGCAGGCCCCRGCCCAGCACATCCATCGGGGGGGAGCAGAGAGGATTTCTTGATGCTGCAGCCTCCCTCCATGAGAACCCAGCCAGACTCTACCAACAGCAAATGAGAGGGTTTGAAGACAGAAAGAGAAACTATCCCAGCAGCCATAGAGCTTGCTGCCCTGCCCGTCCCCCATCCTAACCGGCCTCAGCACAGGCAGCCTTGATACACAGCCTTTCTCCCTGTCGCAAGGGCCCAGCCCAAAGACAGTATCTCTGCCCCAGGGCAGCAAAGGGCTGGGGGGGGGGGGGCTGGAACAGTCACCTGATCTACCAGAAGCCCCACTAATCCTACCCATGGGCACTGGAGTGGCCCAGCTGCACGCCAGCACCCAGCGCTGCTTCCAGCGCCTTGGAACAGTGGTGGGTTTCAGCACATTTGGGCAAAGCTCACCCAGGTACACGTCAGCCAGGAATGGGAGCATTTGTTCCCTGACTGACAGAAAAAGCAGAGCAAAGATGATAGCTAGGCAAACTCAAAGGGCTAGGACCTCATTGCCTTTGTAGCAATAGGCCACAGACAAATTCAGGAGGAACCACGCCAGCAAGGAACTGCAAGTCAGGGCAGAGCGCTGAGCTGGGCAGAGAGCTGAGCTGTGCAGAGCCACAGCTGCAGGATTTGCCTGGCAGGGCAGCAATGCAGCCCAAACATAAGGCCAGGAGACCCCACCTATTGCCCAAACCCTGGCAAAGCAGGGCAATCCATCTCCCCCCACCCTTGGAGCCCCCCAAACTCAGCTGGAGCCTTCAGGAGCGGGAGTGTGCACAAGCACATCTCTCCCGTTAGGCGAAACCGGCCCAGCCGCTGGGCTTTGCCAGCGTCTAGATCAGAGCAACAGGAATCCCAGGGGATTAGTCAAGCACTTGGCAGGGCTGCCGCAGGGATCAGCTGACCAGCCAAATCCATGCAAAGACCCCGTTCTGGCAAGGTCTCTCTTTTCTAGGCCAAAGCAATTGCAAGCACACAGCAGACCCCTCCCTGACTCTTCCCCCAGCCACTCAGGATCCACAACACCCACTGGCTGGGAGACCTGCCTCCCAGCCATGCTAACCACTGCTCTTTCACAGTTCCTTCATGTCCTGGCCCAGGGCAGCCTGGCTGTGGGACCACCTCCTCCCTCTCACTCCCATAGAGATGCTCCCTGGGGGCTCCACGGCCTAGGCTTCCTCCCCCCTTTCATGAGTACACAAAATCAGAGGGTGACCAGTCTGCAGGTTAGACTGGTCCTGCCCCTGCCAAGCCTCGGGGGTGCCCGGGACTCTGTGCGATTCTGCCCTGCAGACACCCGCTGATGGCACACAGCTCAAACCTTGAGATACAAAGCCTCTCCTTGAAGCAAGMCTGGGAGCTGGGACTCCCTGAACTCTCTCCCCTTCAGACAAACGCTCAGTGGCCACACCATTCAACCCTCAAGAGTGGGGTCCCTGATCCCTCTACTATTGAGGGCTAGTCGCTGTCTGCAGGACATTGTCCCTAGACACTGGCACATGGAGGGTACTGAGGCTTTCTACAAGCAAGCTGTGCCCAGTTCTGGCTGCCCCTGCCACCCCAGGACACTTACTTTTCCCTTGTGAGGGGAAGTTCATAGGAGACCCGTTCGTGTATAGGCTGTCCCCTGAGGAAGGCGTGGGTTTCAGTCCTGAGGCAGTAGATACGGAGGAAAGGCCAGTGAAGTTAAAATGGTTGTTTGTTTCCATTTCTGAGAAGGGGGAAAAAAAAGAGACACAGAAGGGTTAAATACTGTTCAAGCCTGGAGGGACAGGGACTTCCAGGCCAATAAGAACACCCAGCCCTGCCACCCCCAATTCGAGCAGGGTGGGGGAATCATCTGCCCACAAACCAGCCCAGCCCTGCCCCAGATGCCTGCTTCCAGGCAGTGGAGGCTCTACCCCAAACCCGCTGCCCCTGTGAGCTGGGGCAAAGAGCTGCTCCTTAAAAACAGGCAGTGCTGGAGAGACTGTGTGGGGGAAACTCCGGAGAAAGAGTCTCGCCTTCCAGGAAGTGCCCCCAACCCTGGAGTCACTGGAGAGGGAGCACAAGTGGGGCAAGGGAAGGCAAAGAGCTGCCTGCTACTAACTGATAAAGCCCTTCAGGGCAGCAAAATCCCCCTCATCTGAGACCCCAGTGGCCATTCAAAAGCAACAGAGACCTCTGCACTACCTCTGCAACAAGCCAGCCCCCAAACCAGCAGCCCTACATTAGGCAAGCTGCCACCCGCATGAGTGTAGGCTTGTCACCATGCTCCAGCATCCCCAGGGAAGGCTGCTACTGAGAAATCTCATTTGCTCCCATACGGACTTCTTTCCGCATTAAACTCAAATGCTCTGCTCTAAGTTGCTAGCTTCCCAGGGCTCCTGACCCAGTGAAGGGTGAGGCCACGGCGGCAGCATGGTGGGAACTCCGGCAGGCTCTGAGGAAGACGCCAGAGGCAGACCCAGCAGAGGCTGCTTCTCAGTGAAGCATCAACTCCCCCTCAGAGAGCAGGTTTCTGACCTTGCAGGGACTCGGCAAAGCCTCAGTTCCCTGAGAAAAGTAATGCTTCCCAGACACAGAAATGCCACTGCAGAGATGAGCAAGCCCATGAAATGGGACCAAAAGGAGACTGCAGATGCAGCAGGGGCACCTGGCTGTGATCTGCCCGTGCTCCTGCAGCCCGGGGCGGGGGGGGAGGGAGAGAAGAGGGGCAGCATCTCCACAGCGTAGCCTGGGTGCGGACCGCGACGCCAGCTCGCTGGACAAAGGGCAGACGGCAGAGCCTGGCTGGGCAGCCACCCAGGCCGGGCAGAACAGAGCACCTTCCCCTCCCAGAGCCCAGCTTTCAGAGACATTTATTCATCAACTGTTTCAGGGGAGGATCCRGGTTGGCCTCATTTTACAGACATGAGAGAGCAGAAGCCTGGAGATTCAGCCGCTCTGGGCCTCCCTGCTCCACGCATCAGGGCATGCAGCCCTCCTTGCCCCAACTCCCCTGGGAGGCCCATATTGGCTTGTATGGCTGCAATCCTCCAGCACAAGGAGAAACCTGGCCAGCTCCTCACTCCAATGCCTGAGGCTCTGTCCTCCCGCAGCAGCTCTGGGACCAGCCCTCCAGGGACCCAGTGATTGCAGGGAAATTCCTGCTTGCATAGCTGGCTCTAAGCATAGGCCCAGGAGAGAGGGGAAGAAGCCATGCTGATGACCTTCAGAGCCCGAGATGAACAAACACTCCTCCCTCCAAACCAGAAAGCTGCTAGCACGGCTCCTGGCAGTGGCCAGCCTTGGGATCAGGACCTTGTTGTGCCAAGGGTACTGCCAGAAGCTGCCCGAATAGCTATCAACCAGAGGAGCCACGCAGGGACAGGGAGAGCAAACAAAGCCAGAAAGAGAGCCAGCGGCTCTGCCGAGCCCCAGCAGAGACACAATAAGATCCCGGGTAYCCTGGCACCAAGGCCACCCGCCTGCCACTGACCCCTCTGGGAGCATCCTGGGCTGCCCATGCAGCCAGCAGGCCCTGCTGCCAGAAGTGGCCCCAGCTGACCAGGGACTCACTGGGGCCTGGCAGAGGCCGTCTCAGCCGGCTTCCCCGCGTCCCCCTCTGCGGCACTAAGCCTGCTGATCCGCGATGCCCGGGCTGAGGCAGTGCAGGCTCTGTCGACCTTTGCAGAAAGGCTGTCACCCTGCCACACAGAGGACGTGGTGTTTCAGCCAGGAGCTGACAACACAGCCCATGTCGAAACCACGATGGGGGATTTCATCACATTCCGGCCTTGTTTCTTCCAGCGCAACAGCAGTGGACAGCACGCTGGGCTGCCCATGGAGCCCTCTCCCAGCAGTCTAAGGACACAGCAGCTGATTCATCTGCTCAAGAAACCCGTATGAGTGGTGACGTGACTTCCACACACGCATCACTCCCGAACTTCCCAAGGTGGCCCAGAGATCCTCCCCCAGCCGTCTGCTCGCCAGGGAACAGGTGGCATTCACAAGGGAAGGCACCTCGCTCTGCCGCCACCACCTCTCTCCGGAGCCCCCAGCCTCTGACTCGGCCCAGCCCCTGCTCCAGGGCTCTCGGCAGCCGAAGGCTCTACGAGTTCGGGAGCCTCCTGGTGCACAGCCATACAGAAGAAGGCTGGCCAGCCACACTGTAGTTTAAAAAAAAAAAAAAAAGCCTTTCCGGTAACACCCAGCATTTGATGTGCTGGCTGGGAAAGCCACTCCCGGGCTTTTAAAGGTCAGAGGAGGCGGCGAAAGGACGTGCCAGAACTGGACAGGTGGCTGCTGCAGGTCAGCATTAGAGACTGGGATAAACTGGGCGAGTGCCAGGTAAAGGGAGGGGGCAGGGAAAAGAGGTAATTAGAGGGGAGAGGAGCCAGGAGGAGAAGCACAGCAGCTAAGAGGGGAAAATAAAAGCAGGGAAGATGGGGAATTAATTACAACAAGCGCTAGTGACAGAGGAGTTTAAAGAGAAGGGAGATTAATAGAACAGGAGTGGTTCAGCTAATAGGGTTGGGGTTTGAGAGCAAGAGCAGCAGTGCAGACTACCGGGAGAGCAGCTGGCCCCAGAGAAAGGGGACAGCAGCAGTAGCTGGGATTTACCCACAGCAATACTCGTCCGTCTTGCCCTTGTGCCCAGGGGCAAACTGCAGGCCCACCCCAGGCACCGGGACGCCCTGGGCTCCATCTCCCGGCTCCAGCCACCCTCAGCACCTCCGGCCTAGGCTGGGCGGGAGCGCTGCCAAGTGGTTAGCGCGGTGTTTATCCAGGCCCTCTCCGGCCCTGACCTCCCCTGCTTGCTCTGGGTGCGGTGCCTGCGGATGCCATCACCTCCCCACACAGGAGCAGCCCCGGAGGCTCGCTCCCCTGCCCGTACACCACTCCCCTCTGCCCGTGGCACAGCAGCGGCATCCTCTTCTCCCTCCGCAGCCAGCACATTATAAAATGCRAAGCTGCAAACTGGGCCACAGCTTGTAACTGGAGCCTACCACTTAACAGCAGAGGTGAGAATTAGGGTGAGGGCTCTGGATGCAGCTAGAGCTGCTGCACACATGTGTGAGCAGGGAAGGAGAGGGCAGGCAGGCAAGGGAGAGGCTGGACGAGTCTGCAGAGATGCACAGACCCAGCAGAGCCATTTGCAGCCCAGAGCCTGGGGACTGGGCTGGCACYGCCAGTTTTGGACGGGGATTTTAAACACGCAGCAGCCTGGGTTTGTGAGCGTGAAGCGGATGGGAAGGCGGGTGGGTGGCTCACTTGCGTTTTAATTGCGATTGAACTGAGGCAGCAACAACGCGCGTGCTCAGGGGGTAATTCCTCCAGGTTAGATTTCAACCTCGCTCCCACAAGGGAATTGGCAGAGCCTATATGGCAACAATTGCACACACCATCATAAAAAAAAAAAACAGAAAAAGAAAAAAGCTGTTTGCAACAGTGCTTACAACGCATCCAGCACTTAACCAACGCTTGGGCCTGCTCCACTCACAAAAGGCTCAACTAAGAGGTGATTTTATACCAGCCTAATTCAACCAGCAGGGACATGCTTACCCTTGGCTTCCATCTGGCTCGCCCATTGATGGAAGCACGCAGGCACCAGYTGAACCGAGAATCGCCCGTTCCGAGCAAGCAGAGCCCCACTCTACATACAAAACCTGCACCTGATTAAGCTGAGTTGAATCAAGGTCGGTAAGCGGGATACGCCAGCTCCCGAGGCTGGGTGCTGGGCAGGGGGCTGAYGGGTCCAGGACAAGGGCCTGAGGAAACCCTGGCCCCCTGCCTAGTCTGTGTCATGGGCCTGCTTCTGCGGTGAGGCGGTAGCTCCTCACGCCACACTCCCAGGGAACAGCTGGCGGCAGATAAGGAGGAGGGGAAGAAAGCACATGCAGGACGTCGAGCCCCAGCACAGCTTTCGGCAGCCAACAGCCTCGGCTGGCAGGAGTAAACACGGCCACGGCTGCCGGCTCAGCAGCACAGGGTGCTGGGGAAAGACGACTGGTTCCCTTCTCTTGCATCTGCAGCAGCATAACCACAGGCTGCCCTGGGCCTCAGTGCTGGCAGGGCGTGCGGAGGTGCTGTACCCTGGAGAAAGCCCTAGCGCAAACCCAGCTCCAGCAAGAGCTGGAGGAGCCTGAGCAGGGCGCTGTGGAGGCATGCGTGTGGCACAGTGCTTGGGTTAAGGGCTCTCCTAGCTCAGCTTGTCCCTGGGGCCTGCCAGGAGCTCAGGGAATCCATTGCTCTAAACTGAGGGGGTGGGGAAGGAAAGTTATTTATTTTTAATCATCATTGTTCCTTTGAAAACACATTTAAAAAGCACCCCTGTTGGCCAGCAAGCAGGCTGCATGGCCAGCTGGCTGCTAGAGCCGGGGCTGATGCGGCCAAGGAGGCTTGGGAGCATGGGGAGGTCCAGAAACTGAAACCCAATCTGATTAAAAAGGACATTTCAAAAACAACGAGACGCAACAAACACAGCTGCCATTTCCCGGCCACTTCCTGCAGGAGGGGGAGGGAGCAGAGGGAAAGGCCGCTGGCACC
>NW_028186754.1:56596-61100 GCF_003343005.1 Rhea americana
GGCGCCGCGGCGGTCTCGGGCCCCGGCGGCGGGGGGAGGGGGCACGCGGTGCCGGGGGCGGAGGGAGGGCTGGCCCGCGGCGGGGCCGGTTCGGCGGGGCCCCGGGCCGGGGCAGTGCGCCCGGCGCGGTCCGTACCTGGCGGGCGGCGGTGCCGGTGCCGGCGCTGCCCCAGCCCCGCGCTGATGTCAGCGGCGCCACCGCCCCCTCGCGGCCCCGCGCCGCCATTTAAAGGGGCGGCAGCGCCTGGCGCGGGGGAGACGGGACACCCGCCCCCCGCAGCGCCTGCCCGCACCCCCAGACCGGTCSCTGGGGTCCCCTCGCGGCCCCCCGGGCCGCTGCCGCGGGCCCCGCCGCCCCTGCCCCGACGGGGCGGGGGGTGGAGGACGCCTCCCACCCGCAGCCGGTGGGGCACGGCGCGGCCGAGCCGGTTATCGGAGCCGGGCGGGGCCCCCGCGCAGGGGTCTTCTCCTGGCCGCCCGGGCTCGGGGCCAGTCGGGCCCCGGCGGAGGGGCCTGGGAGCGGCCCCGAGGGCGAGCGACACCGCTCTSCCCCCGGCTTTGGCCGGGACCAGGCGCTGCCCTAGTGGTTGGGGGGACAACCCGCATCTCAGGCCCCCATCCTGGCCCCCCACCACGGGGCTGGGGACACCCAGCCTCTGCCACACCGACGTCTGCACGGGCAGCCCCCGACTCCTCCCCATCGAGGTAGAACAGCCCCCTTCTCCCCCTCCTCCGCCGGGAGCAGGGCCCGGCCCGGCCACCCCGCACCGGGCGGCCCCGGGGGCACCGCGGACAAAAGCCCCATCTGGCCAGGCACAGGCTGAGCGGAGGCACCAGCCCGGCAAATGGCTCTTTTGTGCTTTTGCAAAATGGTGAGAAGGATGGGGGGGAAGGCTGCACCAGAGCCAGGAAGGACAAGCCCTAGCCACCCACCCCAGTCTGAGGAAATGGCACCAAAATGGAGCTGGGAACAGCCCCACCACCCTGGCMCCCGGCCCTGCTGCCCCACAGCTCTGCCCTCCCTTAACAGATCCCCTCCACACACACACCAGGACAGCACAGCGGGGCAGTTCCTCCCCCCTACAGGCTCGGTTAGCCCCTGTGGAGCTACTGTAGTCCAGCCCTGCAGCAACCGGCTTCTCTGACTGCCAGGCTGAGCCGGTCACCAACACCAGCTCCCCTCTGAGGACTGGGGCACACAGGGCTCTGTTCACGTTTTCACCAATGTTTTATTGGAAACTTTAAATACTCTGGACATAGGCCCCAAATGGAGCCAGGTGGGAGGGACAGAGAGACCAGCTCAGGTTAGGCGCTGCTCACACATGCTCTTCAGCCAGCTTCTCAGCCTTGGCCACTGCTTCCTCGATAGGCCCCACCATGTAGAAGGCCTGCTCTGGGAGATGGTCATATTCACCTGTAGAGGTATGATGCTGTCAGCACAGGGCAATAGGGCCCCACTAAAGCCCAGCCCAGCCCAAGATCCCCCACAGCCTCTTCTCTGCTCCTGCTTGCATGGCCATCTCACCTGCCAGGATCTGCTTGAAGCCCTTGATGGTCTCCTTCAGGGGCACCAGTTTACCCAGGTGGCCAGTAAAGACCTCAGCCACCTGGAAAGGCTGGGACAAAAAGCGCTGGATCTTGCGGGCACGGGCCACTGTCAGCTTATCCTCTTCAGACAGCTCATCCATGCCCAGGATGGCGATGATGTCCTGCAGGGACTTGTAGTCCTATGGGGCAAGATGGGTCTGTGAGCAGCCTTCCCCTCCAGGCTTGCCCACAGGGACCTGTCCTGTCCCCCTCACCTGCAGGATCTTCTGCACACCACGGGCCACATCGTAATGCTCGGGCCCCACGATGTTGGGGTCCATGATCCGTGAGGTGGAGTCCAGTGGGTCCACGGCAGGGTAGATGCCCAGCTCCGCAATGGCGCGGGACAGTACTGTCGTGGCATCCAAGTGGGCGAAGGTGGTAGCAGGGGCAGGGTCAGTCAAGTCATCAGCAGGCACATAGATGGCCTGGGGAATGAAGGGACTGTTGATCAGAGGCAAGCACCGTGCAGATGGGAGCCTGGCAGCCTGYGGGGCACCCCCTAGCCTGGCGGGCCCCAGCTCAGGCCCTTGCTGTTACCTGCACAGAAGTGATGGAGCCCTTGCGTGTGGTTGTGATCCTCTCCTGCATGGTACCCATGTCCGTCGCCAAAGTGGGCTGGTAGCCCACAGCAGAGGGGATTCTACCCAACAAGGCTGACACCTGGAAGGGAACAGACCYGGTGAGAGACCCTACAGCCTCTGAGCAAGGGGCTGGCCCCGCTGAGGGGGACCTGGTGCTGCTCCTGCAGAGGGAAGGCCCAGCCCAGGCCAGTCGGTACCTCAGCACCACCAGGAACCCAACAAACATGAGGACACAGCAGCAAGCTCAGCTGCCCTATGGTCAGGGCCCTCCCTGTGTCGAGCACACACCTCCGAGCCAGCCTGGGTGAAACGGAAGATATTGTCGATAAAGAGCAGCACATCCTGACCCTCCTGGTCCCTGAAGTATTCAGCCACTGTCAATCCAGTCAGAGCCACTCTGGCACGGGCACCTGGGGGCTCGTTCATCTGCCCGTAGACCAGAGCGACCTGCCGAGCAAGAACCAAGCATTAGCAAAACGCTGCCTTCTTTTTCTCACCCCTTGTGCTGAGCAGGGCATAGCACAGCAGATGACCCCCCCTCCAGACACACACTCTGCACCCACTAAAGAGGCCCCAGCACACCTTGGAAGTAGTATCTTTCAGGTTGATAACCCCAGACTCAATCATTTCATGGTACAAGTCATTGCCTTCACGGGTTCGCTCCCCCACACCAGCGAACACCGAGTAACCACCGTGAGCTTTTGCCACGTTGTTGATCAGTTCCATGATCAGCACAGTCTTGCCAACACCAGCACCACCGAACAAACCTAGAAGGGAAAAGGCACCCTAGTCAACTTGAAGTCAATCCAACTACCCCAATGTGTCTTCTCTCTTCCTTTCCTCCTCAGATAATCAAATGTTGCTTCAGCAAGCTCAGAAGAACGAAAGTCAAGTGATTACTCATCAGTGAAGGAAACTGCAGCAAAAGGACTAGCCCTGACCCTCAGTTGGGGGCAATGCAGGCCCTGAGACTGCTTAGCAGGACTCACAGTGCCACCCCCCACCACTCCCACTCCCCTTCATCCAACCTACCGATTTTGCCACCCTTGGCATAGGGGGCCAGCAGGTCCACCACCTTAATCCCTGTAACCAGGATCTCCTGTTCAACGCTCATCTCCACGAACTCAGGGGCTTCAGCATGGATAGCAGCAAATCTGCAGTGCAAGACAAAGAAGGGCTGAGCAGTAAAACCAGGCCTACTCTGCCAGGGTGCTGGGCACACTATCCCAGCCACTCAAGCAGAAAACCACTCGAGCAGGTGAAACCCTGCTCACCTTCTGCAAGGGCATGCATGCATGCATGCAACAAGGATGTACAAAACCTGGTACCCATCTGCACTGTTTGGGCACCTCCAACCACTTAAAGCAACCCCAGACTGCGCACACATCTGGCTACAGCGGTCGCTGTGGAGTTACAGTGAGGCTTCTCTGAAAGGGCTGGGAAGCAGCAGCCATTTGAACAGCCTCTGAATCCATATCCCACCTCCAAAGCCTGGCATGATGCAGGTCTGCAAGACCCACAGTGCTCCCAATCACCACTCACTGTTTAGTTGTGATAGGGCCCCTCTCATCAATAGGCTCTCCGATGACATTCATGATCCTGCCCAGGGTCTCAGGGCCAACAGGGATACGGATGGGTGCACCAGAGTCCAGCACCTTCTGTCCTCTCACTAGGCCTTCTGTCCCATCCATAGCAATTGTGCGCACGGTGTTCTCCCCTGCCAAGGACAACATTACTCCAGCGCCCTCGAGCTGACCCTAGAGGACAGCTGCTGGCAGTTTCTCCAGGCTCTGCCATGGGAACACTGTCAAGAAAGGCTGTTCCAAGGCAGGAATCAGCTGCAAAGGAGCATGAAGAACCAGGCCCAGGCCCTACCCAGGCTGCAGAGCCTTACAGCAGCCATTTCCCTCCTTCTCAGACTGAAATCTCTGGCTTCAGCACGCTCAGAAGAACGAAAGTCATAGAGATACTCCATCACAGGAGGAGGAGCCCTCCCACGCCCTTCGCCAGCCCCCCCGGCAGGATGCTCACCCAGGTGCTGTGCCACCTCCAGCACCAGGCGGGTCTCCCTGCCCTGCACCTCGAGGGCGTTGAGGATGGGGGGCAGCCCCTCGTCGAACTGCACGTCCACCACGGCGCCGATGACGGCCACGATGCGGCCGGTGGTGGAGCCCGCCTTGGCGGCGGCGGCCGGCTGGGCCGCATAGTCGCGTCCTGCGGGGGAGCGGAGCGGAGCAGAGCGAGGCGAGTCAAGGTCACGCTGGCGGCAGAGGCGCCCCAGCCCAGGGGCGACGCCGCGTCTCGCCGGCGCCCCCGGGAGCGGCCCAGCACCC
>NW_028186754.1:61435-71159 GCF_003343005.1 Rhea americana
CGCCCCGCCCGCCGCGCACAGCCCCTCGCGGGGTGGGGCCTCCGCGCACGTGACGCGCGGCTCCCCCAGCCCATTGGGTGGCGGGCTGGCCGCGCTCGCGCGGTGCTTGGCTGGCGCCACCGCAGCGCCCCGCCCCCGCCTCTTGCAGTTGGGCGGCAAGCCTATCCATCAAAAAGCGCGCACGACGGATGGGGCGCGGCGCAGATGGGCGTGCCGCAGCCGTGAGGCGGGATTGGCTGGGCTGTGGGGGGCGGGCCCCGGCCTGCCGGAAGCGGCGCGCACGTGGCGGCCTTGTCCTTGGAGCGGGCGCGGCGACCGCGGCCACGTGGCCGCAGGGGGAACCAGGGCAGCCCCTGCCCGGGTTTGGGGCCGGCTCAGGCCGACCCCGCGCCTTCCCCACCCTCCCATCCTGCCTCCAGGAGAGGGGAGGAGAGCAAGTCCAACACCTAACCTTCACCAGCTCCAGCAGCCCTTGAGCAAGTGCCCGAATGCAGAAGCCCAAAGATGTAGAGGAGGACAAAACATTGTTTTATTGGAGTCAAATCACAACACTTTTTCCAAACTGTTGTCAAAGTGTACCTACAATTTTAAATTACAGATCCACTCTTGAAGGTTTGCTGGGAACATTACAACTTGCCTCCTTCAAACCACTGAAGTAATCCCACACTTGTATTCCAAATTAAAAAGAAATCCATTCCAGCAAATAAGAATACATGAACTTACAATCAGACAGTTAAAAGGACAGCCATGGAGTCTTCAACAGTTTATTAGAAAGAATGTAGACATTTAAAAAAATCCCCACTGCTCTGAACACAAATTGAGGTTTTTCAGCCTTGTTATAAGCTGGTCAAATAAACTAACAAAAAATTCCAATAGTGTATAACATTTTGTCACTCATTTCCATACCAACAGTGCAAATACAATTTGGTCTAAATGTACAGATTGACAAGCAACAATGTACAGCCACTCTCACCCCCAGACTAAGAGATGTAAAGCTTTAGGGTCAAACAATACCAGATGTACAGGCTTCACCCATTTAAGTTAGGGGTTCACTAGTTTTTAGCTAGGATACATCTGGAACACTAACTAGTGATTAAATATGTAGAGAAGTGAATTTTGTTTCCTTTTTATTAAAACATTAGTGGAACACACCTGAAGACACTGCAGAGGTATCACATGTTACCTGTTAAATTTTGTAAGCCAATTAAAATAACATTGTTTCAGCCAGTCTTGTCTGAGGTATAAACTTAAAAATTTCAGATTTACCTGCAGGCCACACAGAGGGGAAAACACTAATTTACCACTTCATGTAAATTCAGAATTCTCCCATCGTAATTACATCTGCTACGAGGCAAGGAGGCTCTGTAAACTTTTTATTGCAACTGTTCTGTATCGATTGCCTACACCTCAATTGGTTTTTGGAAGTCTGGAAACGGTTCATGCATAACGTTATTGCCTCTTGTGGCTTAAGACTGCCCCGTACAATGGTACACACCAACCATCAGTGAAGCCATTTAAAATGGACTGAAAATGGGTTAAAGGATGCAGTATCTCCCTTTAGGGCTATCAACTCAGGAATTCTTATCTCAATTATGAAATGTTGTGATGAAGTTCTTTCCCCAAACCCTGAAGACGACAGTTTTCCTTACTCCAGATCTGGCATTTCTAGGGAGGAAAAACAACAACGTTAGCTGATTTTTTGCTGTCAGCTACCAATCACCCTATTATAAGCAACACAAGCCAGAAGATACAGTCCTTGACCAAGTAGTGAATAGGACAGTCTGAAGTCTTCAGCCTTGCCACTGTTAGCACTCTGGAGCATAGAACTATTTTTTGGTAATAAAGGTCTTCATACAGTCACAGTTCAAAACACAAGTAGTTTTCAAATAAGAGCATTAATGTATTCAACACTGGCCCATGTAAGTGACTGCTGCTGTTAAAGCCAGAGGCTAATCAGGTCTACAGCAGCCTGGGAAGGTCAAAAGTGGTATTCTAAGCTTGCATAAAAAGGCTTTCACTAGATTATATTGCATTAGCTCACACAAAGCACTCCACTGGAATCTAGTCAGACTGACAAGACAGTACACCTGCTGGCTCTCCTCAAGGCTTTCATTTAACAAGTGCTCAGACTTCTGCGCAAGTGTGTAGAACTAAACAAAAAATATCAACTTACTCTCATCATCACTGTCCGGTGAGTCCTGGAAAGAAGAAGAAATAGTGACTGGATCAGACTGGGCTTGAAAGTGCTTTTGGTCTTCTACCACTAACCCAAACAAACAAGTTCCTATTTCCATCAGAGATAACATTTTGAGGAGCTGTAAGTTCTTCAGGACATGCTKTAGTTAGGCCTTACTAGTAGAAATCTACAGATCAGTAATAAGAAAGAATCACTGCAGAAAGGTATACAACACCAACCTGTCTATGTGGAATATCATGCAAGCATTAATTCAGCTGCCCTCAGCATCACTGCTGTAGGGGATAACAATGACTTTTGCAAGATTACATCATTTGTCCAGATAGAAGGTTCAGCGCTATTTTAAGCTTTTAGCAATGCTGAAGTGGGAACACACATTTGACTTCAGCAAGTAGCAATGAATCCGCAGAACATTAGCCCACCCTATACATATGGGCTATGCAGAAGTACTTACATCATCTGCCCCATCTACTTCTGGCAAGTCTACATCTTCATCTCCACCCATGTTGTTCATCATCTATCCCAGAGAGATAATAGCCATGTTACAGAGGAAGCTATTGAAGGTATCTCTACATTCTACATGAACTAATGAAATGCTAAAATCTTAAGAGTTGACAACTTCGTTATAACCAGCAGTAGTTTCTGCAAACCTTGGTATACATATGCAGAGATTACAAAGTAAGCAGGCAAAAAAAGACTATCAACATCTTAGCAAAGCAAAGGCTAGTGCCTTGAGTAGCTCTGCTTTCTACAATGGAATACGCATTCACTTCACATTTGATCACCAGTACAAACTGTTGATCTTGCTACAGGGCCAATGTCCCATACAGCATGAGTTGGAGCAATTGGGGTCTGTTCTAAAGCAGAGGTGGTACTTCCCATCCTATGGGCATTTGTTTGTAAAGTTTCACAAAGAAGGGAGGGAAGGAAAAAAAAAATAAAACCTCCTCCTAGAGCTGCTAGTCACTGTTTGCCGAGATGCAGATCAAAAGGAAACCCAAACCTCCAAGTCTATACCTCAGAAAAGCGATCAAAATTGGACATGTCTTCATCTGAATCATCTTCCCAGTCTTTCCAGTTGTTGAAATCCACACTGAGCCAGTTGAGCTGTGCAAGAACACAGATTTTTAATTTAAGTGACAGGCACAGAATAAGCAGATACTACAAAGTGGGAGAGTTACTGAAAACTGTCATTTTGATCCAAAGCAAGGCAAGTTACCCATTAACTACTACATAATTTAAGTATGACAAATGTTAAAAAGCAGGGAGGCAGCAAGCACTATTACACTGGCCGTAGGGGGGACCCAAACCCACCTTTGCCCTCTCTTTTGTTAACCTTGGCCATGCCTGACCAGATTCTCCTTTTCGTAAACAACACAAGATAGATCTGTCTGTTCTTTTATGCTTTGACTCCTGAAAGAGAAAAGAGCAAATATCTGTTGGTGTAACAGACAATCGTGAACATCAGGAACTGCTCAGCTTAAGGTAAATGAATCCAATACATCACTTATTCCTCATCCTCAAAAATAAACATGCATGCTTTAAGCTATTCCTCCAGTACTATATGCACATGTTCCTTTGACCCCCCAAGAGCATGCCTGAGAAACTCACTTATATCCATAAAAACCATCTTTGGAAGGCTGTACAATGATCTAGAACTTGTGAGAATAATTCCCATCATAACAGATCTCTACCAATCCCCAAATCACCTGTATAATTGGAACAATTCTGCACAACAAATTAGCAAAATCTGAAGCAAGTAAAGGGATACTGATTCTGCTCAGGATGTTTTTCTAAGACTCCTTACTGCGTATGTGTTTGTGAGGACAATGAGGTAACAAGAACAGGCAGTATTGATCAAAACTGGAAACCTTAAAGATGCTACCCTTCAAGTAGCAACAACTATAGAGGATTCTTTTCTCTGCAGTATAAACAGCTTGCCTGGAGAGATTTGAATAGTGTTGACTATCAGAGTAGAGTATTTTCGATCCAGTACAAACTGGCATTGAGTACACAAGAAATGAAAAAACTTCAAAGGATACTTACATTTGGATCAATATTATTAAAAAGGTCAATTTCATTTAAATGTTTAAAGTTATCACTTCCTCCAAGACAACTGTTAAAAGAAAAAAGGTTATACTTATGTTTAGTTGGAAACATACTATAAGTACTCTTCAGTAAGAGAACTTGCTACTTTAAGAAACTGCACCTAATTAGTTTCACTGCAGCTTGTTGGTATTTGTAAAGTTCATGGCACAGGGATATCAAAGTTACTTACCTGAATGTAAGTTTGGATTTTTCAAAATTTACATTAACATCTTTACTGTCTTCAACGCAAAATTCAATAAAGACATAGTCCCTTCGGTCGTACCACTTCGCAGAAGCAGGCTGCCTGCAAACAGACCATTTAAGAGAAATTCAAATTAAGACCCATCTCTCTCATCAATACCAAGAGAATTTAAAGACACTGATCACCAAAATCTCACTGTTCTGTGCTGGCAGTAAACATCAAGTTTTTCAGAAGAAATGTTAGGAAAGCGATGTGAACAGCTTGATCTTCACTGCATTTAGACAAGTTCATACAAAGATTCTTTCCTGTTCTTAAAAGCTTTAATGCAAGCTTAACAATCTTTTWAAAAGTGCTTACAGCTCAAAGAGACGAAGAATAGAGAGATTGCAAGTTTGTGTTAGTGTTCCTTGAAGAAGCTGTCAAAAATTATGAAACTGAATTAAAAGCATTAGGGCAAATTAAAATTATGAGAAACTAATCATGACCAGCTACCAGAGATTAAAGAAGGGTAATAGCAGACATAATCACCTATTTTGAACTTAGTCATCCAAAGACCTAAAACTCCAAAGTATAACCATCAAAAAAGCCCACTTTTTTCAGCATAGATGCCACTAAGAAACAGACATTCAGTTCAACATTTTGCTATTAAGAAGTTCCCAGTTGAAGCTGGTACAGCTACTTAAATTTGGGGGGAGGAGGGGAAGAGGAAACACACACACAACATTGCTCTGAATTCTTGCTACAACTTTGTATCTACACTGGCTTTAACTACCAAGATGTTTGTGGACAGCTGAAAGTTTCACCTGTACTCTGAAGGGTACCAAATATCAGAACAAGCAACAGTTCGTCCAGAGTAACACAAAATGATGCAAGACTCTTGGCCAACTTTCAGATGTCACCTGGCACCTACCAGCAATACTCAAATACAGCCTGATCTGATGGTTAAAGCTAGGACAGTTCCACAAGTCTCAGCTGCATCCTTTCCACTACTTTCAATTTATTCTCTTGGCAACTTAAGTCAAGCCCATAACTGAACTCCTACATTCCAGAAGAAAGTAAACAGCTACCTAGCATAAACTGCTGTTGCTACAACCACCATAAGTGCTTTTCACCCCCCAGAGGTGCAAGGTAAAATCAAAGATGGAATGCAATAGTTAATACTGTTTTAAGAAATATCTAAAAGGCCTATTCATGAGTTAGGATTGAAATTTTAATGCTCTAAACTGCATGATCRCTCTCCTTGGTATTTACTACAAATACACAGATTACAAGTAGTCAAAGCACAAGAGGACACAGAAAAACTAGTGTCTATATTTGTACRCAGAGTAGCTTCCACTTCATGCTCCAAGGAGTGGATGTTTGGACTCAGTATTTGACTCTAAACATTAGAGTGCAGTAACCTGATTAAAAGGGAATTAACATYAGCTTTTTGAAATATTTATCAAAGTGATCACTCCTGAACTTTCAGAAAAGATTCTTAATCACTTGCTCATCAACAGATTCAATTCTTGACAAACTTGCCTGCATAATGACTTAAAGCTATTCAAGTCAATGAGCACTGCACCCAAGAAGTCTCTGAAGTCAGGACCACTCCACACTGAAATCCCACTTCCCCTTGCCCTGCTGCTTTATTATATTCTGCTCCTAGCTTAAACATCCATGYATGTGCAGAATGAGCTGCATCAGAAAGTAGCTTGGACCTGGATGAAACCCAGAACAGTTAGTTGTAACCTCCATCAGTGCTACAAATGCTTTGCAATTCAGCTACACAAGCTCTTCTGAGAGCTCAAGAAAAGGACAGTGCAGTGAGAAGTGGCCAAGCCTGCCTCCTCCAGTGCTAGCAGTAATTAAAAGTTATGTTAGTTGCACTCCACATACTATTCTTGTAGACATTTGAGTTTAAAGCCTGCTACTCATCCTGAGACATATCTGTATCTATCTATATAGAAAAGACACAGCTACTGCAATTTAACTGTCAAAGGCACATGGGCAGAACAAATGCCAGAAAGAAAAGGCCTTCAACAAGAAAAGGAGACTCTGAAGTCCTCTAACCTATTATATTATGCTATCACAAAAGAAATCCTCTCAAGTGGCAATTYCTGCACCACTTCTAAAGGGATATAGACTGTTTCATCTTCATGGTTCCCTGTATTTCATAGGAGACTAGTGCTACTGCCTGGTCCGAGGTCTTTCTACAATTGCAGCAAACCTCTGAGCAGAGGTCAATAATAGCACATTTAACTTTTGAGAGCATCAAAACCACTCAGTTTCTGGATGCAGCCTTTACGTTCAAAAGAGACACTGTCCCACTGGGTGGAAAAAAAAAATCTAACTCTTCCCTTACTAGTAGCAATTTTAAGAAACATGGCAGACAGGTACTTAGGTAAAGTTAAGAAATAAAATTAATGTTCTGTTATCACKATCATACTTTTAATTCCTTAGTGTGCAGAATCCTCCTTTTCTAGTAGGGAAATGAAAGGCTCTTGGGGAGAGGTGGGGGGAAGAGGATGAGTAAAAGCCTACTCTGTTTCACTGGTCTTCTCATCTCACTCCAAGTACTCTAATCCTAAACTGCTGCATTTGGATACCGTACAGCAGCCATTTCTCACACTGCTAGAGGACAAAAATCACAACTGCTGGGAACTTGGTACATCAGTCACCACTCAAGTGCAGTGTTATCAGAACAGAAATGTCAGTGTCCCTGCTAATGATGATGTAGGGGCTTTTACTGAATAGTATTAACACTTAGCAAACATTTTCAATGTCAATGGAGATATCTCCAGCCTTCCCAGGGAGTTGTATGCATTCCTCAGTCATGTAGCTCTGGTTTGGCCATGACCTCAGTATCTTTTGCCAACATCAGGCCTTTTGAGGAAGCATCATTTATAGCACTTCCAAAAATCTTAATGAACTGTCCCAGAGCTGAAGGAAACTTGTGTGCATCTATGTTACAGAAATTAGTGACAGACAAAAGAAAACGTACCAGAATCACAATTCAAGTTTATATCACTAAACATATGCTGCCTCCCTAAATATTTATTACTTCCTACCTTAAACAGGCCTTCTGCATCACATTAAAACCATGCAAATGTCTTGCAGAAACTAGTTGCTTCTATGTTTTTTAATCTTCCATCTAATACTTCTCAAAGAAGGAACAAAAACCTTCCTTTTGGCCATCTCATGAGATGCTGGTAGCCAGGATTTCATCATTCGAACAACACAGGATACATTAGAACTACTGGCAAAAAAACAGATGCGACTTTTACACTGTCTCATCTAATTTGTACTGCATGCCTACATTTTGAGGCTCCTAGGAGACAAAAAAGACACACAAAAGCCAATGGTAAAACACGCACGTGCTCTGAGCACTTAAGGAGTATGGTTACCCTACACYCACACTAAACCATGATCTATTTTCTTACAGGCTCTGAGAAGCACTGTCAGGACTTCTAAGCGTAGTTATTTGCTGTATGGAGCGTTTAACATCTCCTCCTCTCTCAACYGAAGTAATCCCAGGAGACCAGAATATATTAATTTAACATTACCTCAGCCTTATGCCAGCAGTATCAACTTGAGCACGTGCTTGAGTTATGCCTCATCCTCAGCTTCTAATGAGATTTAGATTTGCATGAAACAGAACCTAATTTAAATGTTATACCCCATGTAGTAACAAACTACATCTCCAAGAGCCTTAAGAGCAGCTTTTTCCAGCCTTGCACTAGTCTCACCATGCAGGTCACCTGCATTTCACATTCTGCAAAGATTCCTTTTTTCAAACCAATGCTTGCTGCCACATGCACATTTTGGCAGCTTCCTGAACAGATATGGCTACTCTGCATCAGTCTTAAACTATCATTTCTAGTCATCATTTTCAGAAGACAAGATRACAGTAGTATGTCTGTTAAGTATGCACGCTTAGCCTGGGTAAATTCCAAGGTGAAAATAGCAACATGTGGCAAGCATTACCACCACCACTAATCAGTAGCATTTTTATTAAGATGCACTACATCCTGCAAACGAAGACCTTGCTTTATCATGCAGCTAAGAATTCTTCTAGAATTGATTTTACAAACTACACAACAGCAGTTTCACTCCAATTGGAATCCTGCAAGCTTAACTCTGCCCATGAGAAATCACACTGGATAATCACTGTGGCTCTACAGTGGGCTACCCTGAACTCTAAAAGCTGCAGCTACATGGGGCAGACAGCCTGGTTCCTCCRCTTAAAGAAGGCCACAAAAGCAGAGTTTCTTATATCCAGTACATACAAGCTAAGTCTCAAGCCTGATTATTTTCTACTTGGTGCAATTCAAGGAGTTTCCACTTTTCACCACTCATTCRATCTCTTCACATGCTTTCCTGTTCACTCCTTAGTTTGCAGCCTACTGGAAGTTTAGCTTTCTTTACTAGAAAGTATCCTAACAATTCTTATATTGCTAGAGACTACAGCATTTGAGGACACTGCAAAAGTCATCTGCTGAACAAGCTCTCTCATAACCATGCCTTGGGTTGAGAAAAGTCATTGTTGTATATAGACCYGAATAAGAACTTCACATAATTAATATTTTTATTTATATATGCTGAGAAAAGCAGTATTTTTAATACCGTCCGACTACAAAGCTAGACAATTCTAAGCCAAATGTAGCAATGCTGTTGTTTCAAGATGTATTACAGACTTTAAACAAAGTCAACTTTATGATGTTCTTCTCACTTKAAGTCACATTAAGTGAAAGAAGCCCAAAATTCATAGTTTCAGGACAGCTGCAGAGAAATAAATGACTTACTGGTGAAAAGGGGGGAAAAAGTTCACTCGCTAGTCATGCATTTTTTTTTAAAGCGAGTGCTGTTCACACATTTTCCTTACTTTAGTAAGCTCAACGCTTCTGAGAGTTTAAAAAAATCAGAAAACTTACCGTCTTTGGTCATTCAAGTCAAAAGATAGTTTTAGAAAAGTTTAAGTTTTCAACGGAGAAGGAGAAGGCGCACTACCTGCTGAAGTTAATGGGAGCCTTAAGGGCTCGATTTTGCCCTGAAGGCCGGCATCACACGATCGCTACGCGCGCACTGCGAAGTTGAGCTGCTCTTTCATTCGGATCGCTACAGACCATCGGTGCCAACTGCAGCCGCGTTACGAACGGCGCACGCCGGCTCCGGGTCAGCGGAGCAGCACCAACAGAATCACACCGAAAGGAGCTAGCCGGGACGCCCGGCAGCGCGCTCCGGAGCGCGGGTCTCCGCCG
>NW_028186754.1:71908-79565 GCF_003343005.1 Rhea americana
TTGGCGCCGCTGGCCCACCCGCGTGTGCGCGGCGTGGGGGGCGGGCGGCTCCTGCTGCTCGGACGACCAAAGCGACGTGGCGGCCACCGCAGAGCACGAGTTCGGCGCTGCCAGGGCTGCCCCGCGCAGGGCCGCCTCGCGGCCTGTCTGCTGGGCCCCGGGCTGGGCCCACGAGCCGGGCCCAGCACGCGGGGCACGAGCCCAGGTGCCAAGTCACAGCCGGAGCYCTGCGCAGCCCGGCAGGGGGGAGGTTAAACGCTACCCGAACGGAAACTCAGCTCCGCAGCTAGRGGGAACGGCGGTCACTGAGGCCTCGCTCCCCGTAGGCCTGTGTGCGGCCTCCGAGTTTGACCCCTGGAGCTCGAAGTGGCTTTGAAGTCCTGATGCCGCCCTGCGAGCCAGCGGCTCTCCGGTCTCTTCATTAAAACCGTTCAGGGCTGCTCCCCAGGCCGCTCTTTTGACGGGTCTTCCTGTAGCTTGGCGGCAGCATCCATCCCTGGCAGCCCTGCCTCCCTCGAGGCTCCCCCCAGAGCTGGAGCGCTGCTGGGGGCGGCTGTGACCAAGCGAAGCATCACACAATATTTTCCTGTGTTCAGGCGCTGGAGAACTGCGTGAAAGGGTAATGAAGGGCTTCTAGCTAGAATCTCCCACTTCATCTGCGGCTTCATGCTGGCTGCCCGTATAGCAATGTTGCTAATCAGCTTTAATGAGCTGTTCTAAGGGCCAGATTTTATTGCACAAGGGAGAAAGAAATGCTGCTAAATGGCAGAAAGATGCCTATTTTCACAGCTTCAGCCTCAGCATTTCATGAGACTTGGGGCTTTGGGCGGGTGAATGTCAGTTCAGTTCCCACCCCTGTCAAGTRCTGAAAGACTCCCTCTGCATGCAAAACAACTTCCTGGGTAAGCACAAGCCTTCCCTGCAGGCCTTGGAGGCAGGAGAAAAGCAATCAAAGCTCAGCCCCTTCTACAGCTCTGCTCTGCCATGCCACTCAAACTCCAACAAAGCAGCACTGCAAAAATGGTAGGACTTAACTGCTTGTTGATGCTCAGCCCAGCAGAGCCCAGCCTGCCTGATGCCATTGGGCCACGCACTGTGAACATGAACAACCAACAGCGTGGGCAGGCAATCATCTCTGCTGGGGTGGGCGATGCAGCAGGGCCATCAGCAAGGAGCCACTGCCAAGGAAGGCAGGTCTAGGGCAGCAGAGGAAAGAAACAGAAGCTGTTAGGACCAGAGCAGCCAGCTCCCATGAYTTCTGGGTATCCCTAGCTGTTGCAAAGCTCTGGGTTCAAGAACCTGGAGGAATCTTGGCCTTCTCTCAAATCCAGCTGGAAGGCATGACAAGATCATCTTATCCATCTCTGTCCCATGGCTGCAGTGAATCAAATGAGAACCCCCTGTTCACTAATCTAAAGAGAATTTCTCGTTCTTTAAAACCATTGTGGTTTTCTGAGCTGAGACTTGCTACTGGGAGTGTCACAGCTGGGCTCTCACAGGAGAGCACTGTCTGGAACATTCCTGGGTGATGTGACACCCTTCAGCAGATGTCTCACCTATAGGTTTGAGACCTCCTGCTAGYTTCAGAGTGAGACAGCCTGTGCTAAGACCAGTGACCCAGGCATGCGTTGAAGTTGGAGGCCTTGGCTGGCTTTCCTGGGGCTCCCAGCCAGCCAACCTTTGACATCAGGAAGGAAATGAGGGAATGAGCAGGTGTTCTTCCTCTACCGTGCGACAGAACACAGAGTATCAGGCTTTGAAATCTTTGCAGGATGAAGGCTCTGCACCGGGGCCTCAACTACCCAGGAGGAGAGGGCAGCAAAGCCAAAAAAGAGCAAAAAAATGTTTCACCAACAATAAGCCACAACTTTTATTAACTGATAGAAATAGTACAAATTTTAAATTTAGTTGCATTTTACTCTTCTCTGAAACACCAAAAAAGGCTCCTCCCTCCTGACAGCTACATCGTCAATTCCTGCAAAGAGAAAGAGCAGTTAGAAGCCAGCCTTGCCCACTGGCACAGAACTCTGGCTCCAGACACATGGAGTGCTCTTTAGGGAAGACAAGCCCCTACAGCTTGTCTGCCCAGCAGGGCCTGCAACAGGTTGTTTTGCTTCCTGGCCTTCCACTCGGAAGCAAGCCACTGCACAGGGCATGCAGTTACTTGATACTCCACACAGATACTTGGGGTGCAGATGGAAGGAAACAAACTCCCTCCATTTTGCATCACGTAACTCCCAAATTCATTCCGTACTTCCTCCAGCTGCAGAGAAACAAGCACCACAGGTCTCCCCCACAGGGACGTTTCATTTCAAACTATTACATCTCTTCCCCAGGCTCAAGACTCACTTGACTGGCTGGAAATACCCTGCAGGCAGACACTCACCATTATAGCATTTACAATATCGTTACTGTTGTTCTTCAGGGCACGGACTGCCTTTGCTCGGGACACGTTCGCCTGGGACATGACCAGCTCGATATCTTTCACTTCCACACCAGTTTCGTCAACCTAAGGAGACATAGACCAGGATTGTGTCCAGCTGAACGCGTGGCCTGCTCAGTGCCCAGCGAAGAAAAATGGGATTGTCTGGATTGGGGCAGCTCCAAGTCAAGCCAAAGGCAGAACTGGGCACTATCTAGCCTTGCAGGCAGCCTTCTGACACTGACTGGGACCAGGTCCTCCAGGGGAAGGACCCAGCTCTTCCCTTTTGTCATCAAGCCAAACATTTGGGGGAAAGAAAGAAAACTGTGTGTCATAACGCAAAGTTCTAGATGTGGCACAAAGTGGCAGGGAAGGGGGCTCAGGCAGAAAGAGGAGCTGATGGAGCAATCCTGTAAGAGCAAATGCAGCAAGCAAGGGAGGAAGTGTCTTTGGGGAGCAAAACYATGATCCATGGAGCAAAGACAGAGCACAACGGCCTGGTAGGGAACCGCCCTGGTGGAGGGCAAATCCAGCTCCTCCTCCTCAGAGCTCTCTGGGGCACCTCCAGCCCAGGGCACCTCTGCTCAGCCCATGGCCAAAGCTTTGGACAGGTCAAGCAGACTACTGATTACACCTAGGATATAGCCTGTGAAGCCCCACCCTGGCAAGCGCTGCCAGGCAGGCAGCGTGGGGAGGAAGAACTTCTCAGAGCAGCACGCTCCGTTTAGCATGAATGTGCTTTAACACAATGAGGTCCTTCAGCTCAGTGGCTAGGCTTCGCATTTTGGTTCAGTGTCTGAACAAAGCGCCCTGCCCCGCTGCTGACAGTCTGGGGAAGGCATACCTCTTCCTCCTCACTCTCCTCCTGCACGGTGGGGGTCTGTGTGTTTTCTTGGATGTTTGAGACAGCTTCTCCTTGCACTTTGAACTTCTCAGCAGCTGCCAGCTGGGCCTGCTGGGACAGATCCTCGATCTGGGGGAGAGAAGAAGCACGAGTGAGGCCAGCCCTATGCAGAGTAAAATGTCAGCACACAGGCTCAGACATCACAGATGTTTTCCTCACTCTGCTGCAATGCCAGCACATTAAATAGCTCTGTTGCACAACAAAGCTGGGAAACCAGCTGTCAGTGAGGACTGGGGCCTGCCGACTCCTCTCTAGGGGCGTGCACAGCACCAGGGATCCAGCCAGCTGTGGCTGCTGTTCGCAGGTGGCAAGGATGAGCCTTGCTACCTCAGAGCTGCCAACTCGCTGCTGTGAATACAGATTAACATGGCTGCCAGACACGACGTAGAGTCAGCGCACCTTTGCTTCGCCAAAGACGATGTAGGTGTCTGATGCTGGGCTCTTGTATACGTCTGGCTTTGTGATGACAAAGAGGATGTTCTTAGATTTCCGAATGGTGACTCTGGTTACTCCTGTGACTTGGCGAAGGCCCAGCTTAGACATTGCCTTAAAAAAAAAAAAAAAAAGAAAAAGAAAAGAAAGAAGAGTGAGAGAAAGAAAAGTAAAAGTTCGTGAGACAGCCCAGCCTAGGACAAGATGCGTATGCTCATCTGCTCTCTAGAGACCAGGGTCCAACAATTGATGCGCTCATGTGAATGAAAATGTGTGTTTTACTGCTGCAAACAAGCATTCAAAGGCGTTTAGGCTGACACTGCGCTGAGCGCCTGGGAGGGAACTTTCTATTCCCAGCACTGGCACAGATCCGTAGCATGACCTCGAGCCACTTCAGGCACAAGGGTTTTTCCCGTGAAAGGGGGGCATCGCCTTGCCTGGGGGCCTGACCAAGGCAGAAAGTCACAGCAACCTTTCTCAGTGCCTGAAAGCCTTGCTGCTATAGTACAAGGGCAGGACACGGAGGAGGAGCAAATCTGAGCAGGGTTCATCAGACGAACTCCCAAGCCCAGCTCATCCACAGGCAGGCTGTTCGCTATATATGGATTTGGTCCCTTTACCATCCCATCTTACCTTTCGTGCTTTCTTTTCACTCCGACTCTGTTTAGCTTTGCTAACAGGTTCTTCATCTATTTCAGCTGCTGCTGCAAGCTGCAAGGACAGAAAGCAACAGGGACCTTAGACAGCTCTGAGGAGGTGATGGACAGCATCTACGGAGATCCTGCTTCTGCCTCTACTGGGCGCTGTAAACCCAAGGGGACCTGTTCTCTGACCAGCAGGGARGAAAAGAAAAATAGAGGTCTGTCCTTTCTGTAAAGGACAGCTCTCCAACCACCATTCCCTGGTGTGAGCTACCTGAGATGGGGGCTGCCTGAGGGGCCCTCAGGTGATTCTGAAGAGAAATTTTCCAGAAGAGCATCTCCCTGCACATGCTACACCTACCAAAACTCCCAGGAAGTGGGAGGTGAGCATGGCTGTCCTGACACACTCTCCTGCACRTCTGGCCTGTGCCCACGGCTGCCCTACCTGTGCCTGCTGTGTCGTGGCCTGTGTAGAGTCTTGTTCTTCAAGTTCTGGTACAGATTCATCACTGTCAGATTCTGTTCCGGACCCTATTGAAACAAACACATCACTTTGCAGCTTAGGACCTTGCAAAGAGAGGCAAGTAAGTCCCCAGGAAACAGCAAGATCAAAGACCCAAACTGCTTTGGCGTAAGCTTTGTTGCAGGGGTTTTGGTGCTGACACAGTTAAATCAAGTAGGGCTTTACAGGAACATACGAAYGCTCTTAAGGACCAACAAACTTTGTGAAACATACTGGAAAGCCCTAGAGAATAAATTCCATACAATCACCGGCTTGTCAAACTGCAAAAAAACTTAATTGTCAGTGTTCCCTGTATTTAAAAATATTAGAATTCCACCTGAAATGAATTTCAAGTCAGTATGCTTAAGTATGCTGGCAGAAGGAGCTCTCCCTACAACCCCAAACAATGAGCCAGCCAGTGGCACTCTCACCATGATGGAAATTCCCCTGCAGCAGCAAGGAGAGAACCTAGTGCCCAGACCAGCACGGGTGAGGCCTTGTGCCCACCTGCACCAGCAGCTGACCCATGCCAGGCTRTGCCATGCTCCTGCAGGGCTGTCGGAGCACTGCAGGTGCCCAGAGGCTCGCTTGGGAATGCCAATGCTCGCTGGTGAGTCAGTGGAGTCCCCAAAAGGCAGCATGAGCCAGAGCTGCTCCCCTAACTGAAGGTAATGTGCTGGCCAGCACGGCAGCCCCAGCTCAAGTAACAAGCCCAGAAGCATGGCAACCCCCCCAGGGCAGTGAGTCAGCACAAGCCCTGCACTGACAGAGACTCCTGTGGAGGCCAAAGAATGACACTCCCTTAATTCTGCTCAAACCTGTTTAGACAGCAGCAAAACTGGGGATTGCAGGAGCTCAGACATGCAGCATGGAAATGAGATCCAATTCACCTCGAGTTTTCGGGGCTGCYGTGCAGAGCCAAGCCTGTCAGTGACATTATTACAGGGAATGATTTGTAACTACCTGGAAAGCCCCTATCAGAGAACAGCATTTTTGGAAGCTCAAGTTGGCATTTGTGCCATGGCCTGAAAGCTGCCACAAGCCCAGGATGGCTCAGAGGGCTGCCAGCTCCAACGCCTCTCTGCTGCAGAGGCTGTGGTTAGCCTGTGAAACACAGCATCCCCTTGAAGCTGGTGTCTGACCACACAGGAGTGAAAGGAGCACAGTTGGGGCTCTCTTCAGCTCTCAGAGCAGGCTGGAGATGTGCACGATGCCTTCTCTTGGGCAGCTATTACCTGAATGCAGTTCCATTTCCTTCTCTCAGCACAGGCCTGTGCCCACGGATACGCTGAGCGAACACAGAACCCTCAGCAAAGCTCTGGGTTCTCTCTCTCTGCAGACTGTTAAGTGAGTCAGGGGGAATCCCAACAGCTCACACAGGCAAATGTGTTTCTCCCAGAGTGCAGGGACCCATTCCAACACCAGCAGTGCCCCCACCCCTCCTTCTGCTGGCTGACTCCCAGCAGAYGCCAGGCCTCGGCAGAGCTGGCGCATGCTAGCAGCTCCAAGTGACCAGAGTGCACCTGAGAGTCCTGGACATCTTCACGCAGAGATGTGTCCCCAACACAGCCACGCAGGAAGGAGAGGAAGGGAACAGGTAAAACCACGGTGGATGCCACACACACACGAGGGGGTATGTGTATGTGGCGGCTCCACTTGGAGTTTCAGCGTAAAGCCAGTTCAGACAACAGTTACAACACCTGCWCCACAAGCCACACTGTGCTCTGTGCCCGAGAACACGCTGTTAGTGACGCCAAGTCGCRCCTGCTGGCACTGGACCATGCAGTGAGCCCTGACCTGCCCGACCCCGTGACTGCAGGCCTGGCAGGTGACCCCTCCCCACTCCCCCACCTCCAAACTCAACAGCCACTCAGGTAGGCTCGGCTCAGTCTGGCATGGTTCGGGCCTGCCTGCAGCACCCGGCATTTCTAAAGACAACTCATCTAGATCGACACACCAAGCGACGTAGGGGCAGTTGGAGTCCCCGACAGCGAGTTAGTATCTGGTGGGCAGTAAGTGACATTCCATGCACACAGCACACCGAGCAGGCAAATACCCTTGTCATTCTTCATCACAGACTGCTTAGCTGGAGGAGCTGGGGCCTCAGCAGGGGCCACAGCTGCTCTGGGTGAGAGGTCCACCAGGATGGGCTGCAAAGGCGGTTCGACAGGAGGCACCTCTGGGGGAATCAGAGGTGGCAGGTCATCGTCGTCGACAGCAGCACAGACTGGGGCTGGGGCTTTTGATGGAGGTTTGGATGGGGGGGCACGTGGAGCCAGCTTAGAGAGCTTAGCTGAAGGAGGTTGCTTTTTAGTGGGGGAAACGGTAGGTGCAGAGGAAGCAGGCGGGGTGAGGTTACCCCCTGGGGCAGAGGCAGGAAGCTTGGCAGCTGGTTTCTGGGGGGCAGGACTGACAGCAGGGGAGGCTGCAGGGGCAGTGACCCCAGCTGATGGCTTAGGGAGGGCATCAGGAACCCCCAGGACTGGGCAAGCAGGAGAGACGGGCACAGATGTGGCAGCAGCTCCTGGAGCTGCAGCTAGTATGTCACGCACAGGGCTCATGCTAGCAGCAGAAGGGGCTGGAGCTGGGGCAGGGGCTGATGGGGCAGCCACAGGGCTCATGGGGGATGATCTGGCTGGTGAAGGGCCAGCAGGAGCTGTGAGCCCTGGTGCGGCTGGGGTGGGAGGAGCAGATGGGGCAGCCACAGGGCTCACGGGAGGCGATTTGGCTGCTGGAGGGGTGGATGGAGCTGGTGG
>NW_028186754.1:80740-87646 GCF_003343005.1 Rhea americana
GATGGAGCTGGTGGAGCAGCAGGAGCTGCAAGCCCTGGTGTGGCTGGGGTGGGAGGAGCAGATGGGGCAGCCACAGGGCTCACGGGAGGCGATTTTGCTGCTGGAGGGGTGGATGGAGCTGGTGGAGCAGCAGGAGCTGCAAGCCCTGGTATGGCTGGGGTGGGAGGAGCAGATGGGGCAGCCACAGGACTCACAGGAGGTGATTTTGCTGCTGGAGGGGTGGATGGAGCTGGTGGAGCAGAAGCTGCCAGTCCTGGTGTGGCAGGAGCAGAAAGGGAAGTGGCAGGGCTCCGGGGAGGAGATGTGGCTGCTGGAGGGGTGGATGGAGCTGCCATCGCTGATGTGATGGGTAAAGAGATGACAGGGGCTRAAGGAGCAGATGGAGCAGCAGCCAAAGGAGCTGTCTGCAGGGAAACTGGACTCATCGGAGCCRGTGTCCCTGCGGCAGATGCAGCAACTCCCAGAGAGGTTTTGGACAGTGCAGGAGCGACTGGAGCTGCCACAGTGGCCACAGCAGGCACTGCCTGAGGGTTTGGGCTCCCAGGAGGTGTCCTTGCCACAGAGGGAGGGACTGGGGCTCCTGTGACTGGTGTTGCATCAGCAACARGGGCAGCAGCTGGGGCAGCCATGGGACAGGCAGGGTCTGCAGGGGTGGCTTTGGCTGCCCCAGCAGTGATGGGAGCTGGGGAGGAAGCAGGACCTGCCAAAGCTGGTGCTGCAGGAAGAGAAGCAGCAGCAGCAGAGGCTGCCAGGGGAGAGGCAGGGCCTGCAGGACAGATCTGGGCCTCAGAAGGAACAACTGGAGTGCCAGGGGCTGGGCCTTGTGGGGCAGCAGCAGGGCTCCCAGGTGACATCCCAGTTGGTATCAAAGGGGCTGGGGGTGATGAAGGGACTGCTGCCTTGGGGGAAATCAGGAAAGCAGGTGGAGAGACGGCACCTGCCAGAGCTGGGCACTCAGGCGGAATGAGAGGGGGCAGGGGAGAGTCAGGGGTTGGGGTCTGGGGAGAGGCCATGGCCAAAGCAGAAGCCAGAGGGAGAGAGGCAGGGCTCCCAGGAGAGGCTGGCGCTGCAGGGGCACAAACCGGAGAGACTGCAGCTGGTGCTGTGAAAAGACAGAGAGGGGTAGCAACAGGGGGAGAGCCTGGGGTGTGAGGACAAGTCACAGCCTCAGGAAGAGCAGCTGAAGCTGGCAGGAAAAGGGGACTTGCTCCCAGGGGAGATGTCTTTGCAGATGGTGCCACAAGGGGACAGGAAGGGGCTACTGGGACAGTAGGTGGGGCAGCTCCTGGGCTGCTGGGAGACACTGAGGAAGGAGCAGGCAGAGGGGCCTGGGCAGCAGCTCCAGCAGGGCTCAGAGGGGCAGCAAATGGAGCAGCTTTCACAGAAGTGAGAGCTGCTGGGGGAGAACCAGGGCTTACGGGGGAAACAGCAGTCACAGGAGTGGTGGTAAGGGGAGCTGGTGTCACCAGGGCTGGACAAGCAGCCACAGCAGGAGACACTGSGGCTGGGAGTCCTGGGGCTGCAGAGGTAACTGGGCCATCAGAAGGCCCTGGAGATCCTGGTGCTGCAAAACTGGTCAGGGACTGCGGAACCAAGGCTGGAGGAGGGGAAGGAGAAGTAGTAACTGGGACCTGTGGAGCTGGGGCAGGGAGCTGCGGGGGAACAGAAAACACAGGCATCACTGCAGCTGGGACCACAAGTGGGGAAGGCGGGGCAGGAGAGGCTGGTGCAGGGTCTGGAGGGCAGGCAGCAGTAGGCATGGCTGTGGCAGGGCTGGGCTGCCCAGCTGAGGGAGCCAGGCCAGCAGGACCTGGAGTAGCTGCAGGGGATGGAGACGGAGTCAGAGCTGGGGAATGAGCAGCATGAAGAACAGCTAAAGGAGAGAAACAAAGTGAACTGATGAGAAAAAGAAACCAAGGGCAGGACAGAAGAAAGGTGAATTATYACAAAGGACACCCGCACAAAACACAGCTGATCCTCTGGCCCCATCCAGACTCAGAGCTCATCAGGCCACTGCACATGGCACGCTGAGTCTGTCACTTCAGGACAGTGACAAGAGAGGCATTTCATATGCACAGGCACCCGTGCTCTCCCGGTCAAGCCCTCCCATGCACACAGGCCCTGAAGGCTCTCAAGGACTAAGAGTCACTGTCTTCTCATCACACAAGTGAAGCACTCAGCTCCAACACGCTCTCCAGCCCATAAATCCAGGGAAATAATCCTTGTGGTAGATGGAGCAGACAGCTCCATCTATCACAGTGTGCTGGAAACCAACGGGGAACCTGGCCTTCCACCTAAAGACTTCATGCTCAGCTTCTAGAGCAGCAGATAGAAGTGTGCCTGACCTACTAGACCCCAAACACACTGTGATGTTCACTTGYCTCTAGAAATTGGAATGGATTTTGCAGAGAATGTTGTGCCGCCATGCTTGCACATGAGCTGATGGGGTACAAGTACCCTCTTAGAGGTAAAGAAATGGAATTARCAATGCTGTCCCAAACTTCCCCCATCTAGTGCAGCTGTGCTCAGAACCCCTGTGTACAAAGAGGTGGCATGTGAAGAGCTAAGAGGCCCCAACAGGCCAAGCACTGCAGGAACCCAATGGGGTAAGTGAGTTGACAGGCTTCACTGTCAGCTCTGTGCACAGCACTTCCCTGCTAAAGGGGCTGCATTAACCTTCCGTCGGCTGCAGAGCCCTTGGRGCCCAGCCAAACTGCCAACACTACTCCCCTAAACCTGGGGAGTCGCATCCCWGCCCCGCAGGTGCAGTGGGGATGACAGGTCACCACCCAAGAACAGGAAGAAAATGTCATCAAATTTAACACGTTTGAGTGCTTAACTGTTCCAGGAGTGCTCTCACAGGCATGCTCTGTCAGAGGGCAGCCACATTCCCYTCATCCCTGATGCGTTACACATGCAGACCCTCCTGTGAGGCAGATGCTCCTTCGCTGATGAGGTAATCGAAGCACAAGGAATGGCGTGACTCACCCACACTGAGTCAGCAGCAGAGCAGGGGCAGGACCCCGGTGTCCTGGCTCCCACACAGCAATCCATGCTCCCCCTTACAAAGTGTTAGGGTTAATGTAACTGCAACCATCTAGAACAGCAAACTATTGTTAATGAGGCACACAAGGTGTTACTGAGGAGGGATTCAGAATACCTGGTGCTTCAACAGGAGGTGCAGTACCAGGGGCTGCAGGAAGAAGGACAGCAAGTGAGAACAGATCATTAAGACAAGTCCTGCCAACTGAGATTGCTCACCATCTAGTTTCCTTGGCTCAGTCCCAGCTCAAGCCAGTGCCTTGAAAGCCCTGGCACTCACAATACCAAAAACTAAACTTAGCAGCAGCACAACCAAAGGGAACTCATTCAGAGAAGAGGCACCGTCAGAGCCAAGGATGACAGTGCTGGTCTGACCAGTGTAACAGGCAAGCTGCAGACCAGGAGAGTAGAACCAGCAGAGCCACACATCCACCCTTCCTGTAACTTCAGCCCCAAGCTCTATATTAACCCCAAGCCCAGGAGGCAGCGTGTCCCAGCACGTCCGTCAAGAGAGCAGGATGGCAGGAACAAAACCAGGCCTGCTGCGGAGGAGCAACCACACCAACACTTGATGAGTTCAAATCACAACCCACTTCACAGAGATCCAGTCATATAAGGAAGCAATAAATTTCATCCCTACTTCATTTCAGGGCACTGGCTCTCATTTGCTTTAGCCGCATCCAACAGGAAGGACACAAACTGGCCCAAAAGCCCCTTTACACAGGTCACCTGCCTACCCAAGGCAGGGCAAACTGTCTGTGTGTCCACTGTTTCTTCTCAGTCTTTCCCAAATTAGGATAAGGGCTAGTCAAGAGACTCAAGTCCTCACCCCTCTGCTGTCCAGAACATTAATAAATGTATTAAAGACAGAACCTTGCTCTGTAGATGAGATTGCATTCTCTTCTCCAGGGGCAGTTGCCCAAAAGATGTTCCTAGGGCCTCATTTTCCCCAACCTATTCTAAAATACAGTATGGTGGGAGGAGATAGCAGACTAAAGGTGGGCAGCTAGTTAATGAGTGCTGGAAATCAGTGCCTTGTGCCAAACGCCAGTAAGGCCCAGCACTCATCAGGACACTTCCTGCTCCAGAGAGGACATCTATTGGTACTTCAAGGAGGAGC
The DNA here is from genome assembly GCF_003343005.1 of Rhea americana. Classification (NCBI taxonomy): domain Eukaryota; kingdom Metazoa; phylum Chordata; class Aves; order Rheiformes; family Rheidae; genus Rhea; species Rhea americana. Next base: position 84,903 of record NW_028186754.1, read on the forward strand.
AATGCAATCTGGCCAAAAGTTGAGCTGGTCCCAAGCCCTTCACAAAACGAGCCAGAAAGACAAAAATGTTCCCTACTGAAACTCCTTCCCATCCCTGCCACACTGCCCTGTTCCTTCTCCGTTTGCACTGGCACCTCACCATAGAAACCACCATTTGAGGACATCCTTCAGATAAGCTGTTTCTAAATCATCACTTGTTCTCCAGAAACAACTCCACTGCTCTGCTGGCCATCTCCACAGACCAAGGTGAGCTGCAGGGCTCTCAAAAAGCACATATCATTTCTTAAGGGACATTTAAATTAACCAGGCTGCAAAGCCTCTTAAGGTCAGGCTGCATATACATGAATGGCTGAAGCTCTGGACTGCATACCACTGTGTTGAGCATTAAACACTTCCCACAGGATAACTAACATCCAAGGAATAACCTAAATGTCAAAGGAAACCATCTGAAGACTCTCCCACCCACTGCAAGACTGTTACCCTGCATCAGCACTCTCCAAATACCAGCTCCTTTTGTGCCCTGCCAGATCTCAGAACAGCCTGCTCAGCACAAATGAGATAAATACAGCAACTTTTCACACACACGCACACACACACACACACACACACACACCTTCAATCTCCACCCTGTTAATTGAGACCTACCTGATGGCTCCTGAGCAGCCTCAGACTTTACAGCTCCAGCCCATGAGTGCTCCCTGCCACCTCAGCCGCGCTGGCCTTTCTGGCTGCCAGCGTCACTCCTCGAGAGCCCCATTTGTTTCCCCAGGGGCTGGGGGAACAGGTACTTTAACACTTTTGCTGTTGAGCATATGCTACCTAAGGTCAAGATSTACTGACCTTTAGGTATGCTATGAAGTTGTTAGAGACCCAAGAGAAACTGAGAATTAAAAGGAGAAAAGCTGCAAACTACCACGTAAGACCTAGAGAAAAGCTGAGCCCTGGAAAAAGGCAAGGGATACAAAAGCACCAGGAAGGAACTCAACCTCAGGAATCGTAGCTATGCCTGAGCAGAAAAAGCAACAGCTGCCCCCYAGATCCAACAGTACAGTTGTTATACTAACAGCTGTCATTTAAATTTGCGCTCGAAGCTACTAGGCCACTTCYTCTTGATAAAACCTCTCTTGACAGAATATCTGATGATTCAAGAAGCCTCAACTTTCCCTGCAGTCTGCAAATCCAACTCACGCGCTCTGGACAGATCCCTCATTTACCCGTCGTGCACTGTGTGGTTCCCCCATGCCTCAGGCCAGCTGACAAGGCCCGGTCACATATTCATGCAGTGTGTCCCTGAGCCTCGAGGCAGAAATGCAGCAAACAAGGGCAGACTATTTGTTCACTGGATCACAGCATCCAGGAAACCTTCAAAAAAGTTAAGAAGCACAACACACAACAGATGTGAGAACAGTTCAGAAACCCACATTCCCATGCCCTCCTCCCCTGACACACACCGGCACACATATAAAAATGCACACTGCAAAATACCAGCAGGTTGCCTGATTTGTTTTTTTAACCTGCACTGACTCACAGCTCTARTCCTCCCCTCCCCAAGGACAACATGATGCGTTTTTAACAGCACATTCATCAGCTGTGTGTCAAGGCCAAGCACACGATGCCTGGTGAGTGCCATACCCTGCTGTAACCTTCTGACTGGAACCATAAAGCACCCCAAGTCTTGTCAGAATTTGGCCAGACTCTATCACAGAGAACTTAAGAATCYGACCAATTTTAGAGTGTAAAGGGATTTTTGCTTCTATGCATTCCTAGTAATTCTAGTAACTTCACAACTATACTGTCCTCTTGGTAAAACKGTTACTCTCTCTCCAGTTGCTGTAAGACTCAAACCCGTCACTGGAATATTGATTATGGAATAGGATTCTGAATGGGTTGTATATTTTCCCCATGAAGTACAAAGAAAAAGTAGAGAATGTAGTAATTTTCCCAATGTTTGGAGAAATGASACATGACTGCAAAAAATGTGATTTAGGTGAGAATAGGTTCCTGTAAATGTTGTACAATGCCTATTTAGTTGGATAGCTGAAACACCCGGTCAAAACCACATACAGATTTCTTTYGGATACAASAACAACAACAACAAAAAAATACTAAGACAGAGCAGAACAGCACCAAAGCAGTAAAGCAGGCAACCAGCACGTCACTTGGTTAGAGCAGCCGAGACTCACGGATGAATTTCACGCAGTAACCGTGGCAGTCAGGTTGGCAGCAGATCAGCTGCAAGCTGGTGCTCTGTGGCTAGCAATGCCCAACGCATAGTTGCCCCAGAGCCTCGCAGCAGCCCCAACCTGCAAGCAGGCGACTACCACTCTCTTCTCCGCTCACAGAGACCATGTAAACTCATTCATCCAGGCAAATAGAATCTGCTTATCTACCAACGTCCAAATTTCCTCCTTAGAAGTTAACAAGCCTCCCAAAGTCCTCCAGTGCTGAGGACAGGCGTGCTCTCCCCCCGCCAGCTGCCTTCACAGCTATCCCCCATTTCGCCGGGACRAGTCCAGAAGCACGCGACAAAGCCGCAGCGCTCACCTGTCTCAGCCTGCGGCTGCGGCAGCTCCTGCTCTGTGGCGGGGATGGTTTCTGTAGCTTCACCAGGCATTTCTGCGACAAAAGCAAGCAAAAACAGGGCGCCCCAGCCCAGCTGTCAGCCCCGGACCGGACCGGGTTAGGCCGCCGCCTTCCGCGAATCGCCCACGGATCGGGGCCGCGGGGAGGCCGCGCCCGGCCGG
>NW_028186755.1:0-388 GCF_003343005.1 Rhea americana
TATCAAGCCCTATGGAGCCGTATTGAGCCCTATGGAGCCGTATCGAGCCGTATCAAGCCCTGTTGAACCGTATCAAGCCCTACTGAGCCGCACGGAGCCGTGCCGAGCCGTATGGAGCCGCGGAGGCTCAGCGCGGCGCCTCTGCCCCCAGGGCCTCCTCTACGTGGGCTACTCCGGCGGGGTGCTGCAGGTGCCGCTGGCCAACTGCAGCGGGTACCGGAGCTGCGCCGAGTGCCTGCTCGCCCGGGACCCCTACTGCGCCTGGGACGGGCACAACCGCTCCTGCCGGCCCGTCCGCCACGCCGGCGCCCACGCGTGAGCCGGGGGCTCCCGGGGGGCCCTGGGGGGAGAAACCGGAGATGGGGACGTCAGGGGTGGGGACACTGGG
>NW_028186755.1:2463-3663 GCF_003343005.1 Rhea americana
GCCCGACGGCCCCCCGGCCTCCCGCCTCCAGCTCCGCGCTGACGCCGACCAGCTCCCGGCGTAGCGGCGCCCGGCTCCGGCACCCCGAAGCTCCGCCGGGATGCGGCCGGGGGATTTTCCGGGTTCCGCGGGGCTGGGACCAGCAGGAGAGGCGGGACGTGAATGTGAAGCTTTGCTTTGCCTTTTTTTCTTTTTTTTTTTAATTTAATATAAATGGTTTAACATAAAATAGCTTTTCCCTAGTGGGGGTGAGGGGATGGGGCAAGGACATGGCCATGGGGCATGGGGCTGGGGAAGGATGTGGGGACGGGAGAGGATGTGGGGACAGGGAAGGACGTGAGGATGCTGGAAGGACTTGGCCATGGAGCAGGGTTGTACGGATGGGGCACGGAGATGGGGATGGGGAAGGACCTTGGGACAGCGAGGGACGTGGAGATGGAGGAAGAACGTGGGGACAGGGCAAGGACTTGGCCATGGAGCAGGGTTGTACGGATGGGGCACGGAGATGGGGATGGGGAAGGACCTTGGGACAAGGGGAGGATGTAGCCACAGGGCAAGGACGTRGGGAGGGTGGAAGGACGTGGGGATGGGGCAAGGACCTGGGGACAGGGAAGGAAGGAAGTGGGATGGGGAAGGACTTGGCCATGAAACAAGGAGGGCACCATGGCGAAACCGCGTTTGCTGCCGGTGCTCGCCCTGGTGCTGAGCCTGGGTGAAAAAACCCGCAGGTTTTGCAAACGCTCGCTGCGCCGCCGTGCCCGAGGCGAAGCCTCGCCGCCGGCRAGGGAGGGGTCCGGCCCGCAGCCCCGGTGTTGCGGCCCCCCCCAAACCTTCCCCTGCTGAGCTTTGGCCTCTGCTGCTTGTTTGATCATGTTTAGCCTTATTTTTTAAGAAGGAACAGATGTAAATCTTCCTGGTCTTTGTACAATTTATTTTTTATTAAAACGGAAGAGGCAGTCTGTTGTGCTGGATTTAGAGAGGCCCAGGGGAGCGGCGCGAGGCCCCGCGAGGCTCAGTCTTTGGGTGGGGGTGTGTGTGTGTGTGTGTGTGTGTACATGTGACTGTGTGCAGTGTGCGTGTAAGCATTGTGCATATCTGTGTGCACTGTGCATGGGTGTGCAATGCGTGTGCACATTGTGCACGGGCGTGCATTGTGCACGGGTGTGCCTTGTGCATAGGCGTGCAATGCGTGCGTGCATT
>NW_028186755.1:4529-15449 GCF_003343005.1 Rhea americana
CCAGCTGTGGGGCAGGAGGTTGTGGGGAGAGAAGGGGATGGGTAGTTGTGGGGCAGGAGGTTGAGGGGTGGGAACTGGGCTGCCCCAGCTGTGGGGCAGGAGGTGGTGGGGAGAGAAGGGGATGGGTAGTTGTGGGGCAGGAGGTTGTGGGGCAGAATTGGGGACATTCAGCTGGGGAGGGGGATTGGAGGATCTCCTTATGGGGCAGGATTGGGGGGGGTGCCTAGCTGGAGGATGAGTTTGGGGAGATCCACCTGGAGTGCAGGAGATTGTGGGGTGGGATTGGGGAGGCTCAGCTGTGAGGCTGGAGGGCAGGTTCGCGGCACCGAGTTTGGGGAGGCCTGGTTGTGGGGCAAGATTGGTGGGGCCAAGTTTTGGGGCAAGAGACTGTGGGTTGGAGGGGGGGGGGGGCGTTGCAGGTCTGCCTGGGTGGCAGCCAGTTGTGCATCCCTCTGGGGCTCAGCGTGGGGCAGGGGTATAATTCGGGGGCAGAGGAAGGCCGTGGGGGCAGGCCAGCAGCCTAGCTTGAGGGCTGTGGAGGTAATCAGGTGTGGGGCACTGCCTGCACGGGGATGCTCAGCAGGGTACGACCCCAGTTCGGGGAGGCTGGGGGCAGAGCAGCGGGCAGGGCCCTGGCCTCAGAGAGGATTTGGAGATGGAGTCGGCCAGGGTCAGCGTGAGGCTGCTGCAAGCAAGCGCTGGGGGAGAACCCGGGTGCGTTTTGTGCGGGGAAGCTGGGTGAGAGCTGGCGTGAGGGCCCGAGCAGAAGGGGCAGGTTTTGCCACTTGGAGAGAAACAGGGGGAGGATTTGCCGTTGGGAGGCAGGGGAAGGGTGCTGCCTGCTCCGAGGCCAGCCTGGCTGGTGCCCTGCCAGCAGCGAGTCTGGGAGGCGGGTGGCACGCGGGGAGGGGGACGGAGACGTCTTGGAGGCGACAGAGTCTGGCCCTGCAGGTGAGGGACTGGCCGGTGGCGCCGAGTAGCCGCGGGGCTGGAAACGGTGGGACGGGAAGGTTCTCACTCGCTCAGCTGCTAACTCGGTGACCTTGAGCAGGTCCCGAGCCAAAATTTGCACGTGTTCACTGACTCCTGGGTGCATCAGGTTTTTGGCTGCCCCAACTCGTGTACCAACRGCTTTAGTGCGGGACTCCTCTGCACTTGCGCCCTTTGCAAAGGAGAGGGAGGGAATTTGGCAGAGGATTGTGGATGCATTTGGAAGCGCTGTCTTTCAAGTGTGTCTGTCACATCATTTACAGAGAGGTGCAAATCTTCAGTGCTTGTGCAGCCTTTCTTAAATTTACCCAGGGATAGAAATGGATACAAGGAGTGCAATAGTAAAGCAATACTTTGATAACTGAGGTATCCAATTAGACCAGGTTCTGCATAGAATGCCACAGACAAAAGAAGTAAAATTTCAGAGACTTGTAGTGGTTTTGTTTGATCTCGTGCTTCCCCACTTGAGAGAATCTCCACAGGCAACAGCGTATAGCACTTGGAGCTGGAAGGGCGTTTTCTCGGCCCATTTCTGGATGGTTCCCAGGCCTTCGTGCTAAGGCATTAGTATGCTGAGCGAGAGGCATCCTTGGCTAGGGTTACACAAAGGCCCTGTCTTTATTTGCCAAAGAATCATATTTAGATACAGATGCAGCAGAAAGAGTTCAGAGACTGGATTGATGGGGCTGCATGAAAAGGGGGTTAAATTGTGGGGGCAAGAGTTTCATGCGAAGTTGCAGCCCGGGTTTAGAGGATGTTTGCAGTGCGACCTGCAGGCTCCCCCTTTGCAGYGACAGAGCAGCAGCAGCAGGTACAGCCTGCTTGTTAATCCTCTGCTTTAAATTCTAGGCAGAAATTCAAAAAAAATGCTTTTCTGTTCATGGTGAAAAGTAACCATTCGTACAGATTTATTTAAATTTACTGTTTAAGGCTGAGACTGTTGAAGCATTGGAGTACAGAATAACTCTATGGCCTGGGAAGGAAGCTGGTGTACTTGTATTATGTTTCAGAGGGTAGGTCTGTTCTTTTGAGACTTAGCAATTACTTTGATATCAACCTCCCCAAAGTTACTTGAAAGATCAGCACCAAAACCGGATGCCACAGGATCAGTGGTTGGAGCAAGGCCCTAGATTTAATTCCTAGAAGAATAAATGCTTTGAGCATAACTCTCGTCTTCAGCAGAGCAAGGATTTTACCTGTGGTGATCAAATCAAAACATCCCTAGTGAGATGAGGTACACCTTCCCTCCTCACCTCCCTTCAGGATGAATTTACTGTTTCAATTGCTTGCAGGCCATGGGGTTGAAGTGACATTGTCTGTCTAATTTAGATCCTGAATGAAGGTAGTTATTAATAAAAGTCCAAGGAAAGTACGGTTATTTCCCCAAGGTTATGGCTTAAATTCTAAAAACAAAGTGCTATAGTACCTAAAACTACTAATAAAGAAGTATCCTTGATACATACGTTCTTTTTTTCCTGTGTTAAAGCCCTGAGGATTTTTCTTAGCAGAGACACCTTACCTTCTAGGTGCAGAGCTCTGGACATGTATGGTTCAATTTTGGGGTGGCAGAGGAGTTTGGAGTGTAGACTACACCCTCAGATTTTGCAAGGAAACTGCACGGGGTAGACTTTATTTTTTATAAAATATTAAGCTAGTGGGACTCAGCATGAATGGGATAATGTTTTTATAGATGCTGTGGGCAGATAATTTCTGCATAGGAAGCTTTATACTGTCTAATTATGCCTGTATTTGTGAAGTGCTAATGCTTTAATTATAATTAAAGCAATACAACTTTTGTTTAGACAAGCCATTAGCTTTGTTATGCCTTATCTGTCAAGTTAATTGACTATAACAATGAATTACAGTTTTTGTCGAAGTAGGTAAAAAAGGGTGTTGTGTCTGTCCCCCTTGCACACCCCCATTCTCCCTTCCCCCCATTCCTGTGGACTCAGGTGCCCTTTGAGTATTTTTAACTTCACTGTCCATCAAGAGGAGTTGTGACAATCTGTAACACTGCTTAGTGAGGTTAAGTCAATATTTTGTTAGCAGATGGGCATGGACAGGCTTTGTTAATAACCCCCACACATGCCATAATTTCATAATCTTAAAATCTTCTCTGTGCCAGAGGTAAATAATTGCCAGTCGTTTTCTTAGTGCATCTCTAACCAGCTGAGTCTTCACTGTTTAAGCTCTGCAATTTGAAGGCGTATTTATGCTAAGGCCTTTCTGCATTACTCTGACAGCATAAAATGGCACCAAAACTGGTGTAGGGTGTTGACTTCATCTCATGTTGAATAATCTAGACTGAGTGAAAACACAGATTTAAAGTGAAGCATCTGTTTCRCGATCTCTGACACACTCGTTCCAGTTTCTACATTTACAAGTGGAATTACTTAATCTTACTCTGTTCTCAATAACTATGTGTTCTCAGCTTGTGCCTGTACATAAGACTTCAAAGAACCCTTTATCAGAGCCTGGTACAGCAGCCTTGATGTGACTGCATTCAGGCATCTTATAGTAATTCAGCAGTGTCTTATTCCAGACGTTTAGGCTTTTTTTTCGACATAGATGGAGTCCCAGTGGTCAGTGAAGTAATTGCTTTTTATGCTGGGTTGATCTTTTGAGACACTCTTTTCTTTTTGTTTATATATGCCAGGCCCTTCAAGGAGCTAGGTTTGTTCCAAGCCTGGTTGGATACACAGCAATTTAGGGTAGACAAGACCCAAAGGGAGATGGATGGAGTCACTGAGCCTTGTTCTGGGGAAGCAGGTGGTGGTGACTGCTGGGACTCGTTTGCCCATGCGGTGGAGATGCAGTGGTGACGTGTTAGGTGAGGAGGCTGAACGAGGAGCGCCTCCTGGCTTGACCTGCGGCAAGAATTCCCCTTGGCTCTTCTGCTCACCTTGTTAGTCCCTCAGCTCCTGATCCTCTGAAAGCTGCCAAAATTGGGAGCATGGCAGGTTTGTGAGTGTTATCATACCAGAAGGGATTATCCAGTAATGAAAGTGAGGATGAACTTTGTTTGCCTTAGCTGAAAAGTGCCATTAGGCTCTGTTCAGTCAAGCTGTGATTTTTAACTCTTTCTTTTCAGGATCTTGGCCATCAGCATGGAGATTCTACATAATTCTTTGCTCTTGCCTCTTGCTTCTGCTTTCACTGCCCCTTTTCCCCYCTCCTCAAGGCTTGCATTATCCTTCAGTTTCAGGAAGGGAGAAACTGAAATGCCCTGAAAAGCACATCTGATTTGTGTGGGGAATCCGAGAACCTATATGGAGACTTCACAGCATGCCACTGCTTTCTTTGTACAGAGCCTGGAACTGAAAGGTGACATTCTGACATCTAGGAGCATCACGAACCTGGAATGACTGGAGAGAAGCTGCTTTGGTTGACAGTCCGTACTCCTGCGTGGTTGTTAAAAGGTAGTTCTCACTGTTGGAGCAGTGCTTTACAAAGTCTGGCAAGCTTTGCTTTGCAGTGAAGTAGTGTGAAGCATGGTGAGAACTGCTGTGTGTACGGACTGCTGTCAGGGTTTAACAAATAGCTGTGGCGACTTCAGAAACTGCTGTCATCAGCTGTGTGTTATGGCCCTTCTACTGGACGTTACAGTCCCATCGCTCTGCCAGCAGAATGTTTTATGCAGGTGTTCCCTATCCACTTCACACAACGGAAGTAAATTTAAGTTAGCCTAAACAGCCTACATCACCTAAGTGTGCAACTGTCGTCTTAAAGTGTCTCTCTCTCTCTTTCCAGGTGACAGCACTTCCAATCCGGGCACTTAAGATACGTGGGCTGGGTCTTGGTCCACTCTGCATTTTTGAGGTAGATCTGGGGCATACCACCTCTCCTTCTCAACTTCAGGGAGTCATGGAGGACAAACGCAACATCCCCATYATTGAGTGGGAGCATCTGGACAAGAGGAAGTTTTATGTATTTGGGATTTGCATGACTATGATGATCCGGGTGAGCGTTTACCCTTTCACGCTCATCCGGACACGGTTACAAGTCCAGAAGGGCAAGAGCCTCTACAACGGGACCTTTGATGCCTTTGTGAAAATTCTGCGGACAGAAGGGACAGCCGGGCTCTACCGTGGCTTTTTGGTCAACACTTTCACTCTGATCTCTGGCCAGTGCTATGTGACAACGTACGAGCTCACTCGGAAGTATGTGTCACGGTACAACAACAACAAYGCTGTAAAGTCTCTGGTGGCAGGTGGCTCAGCCTCTTTGGTGGCCCAGAGCATCACGGTACCCATCGACGTGGTCTCCCAGCACCTCATGATGCAGAGGAAGGGGGAAAGCATGGGCAGGTTCAAGGTGCAGAACCAAGATGGCAAGCGGATGTTGGTCTTTGGCCAAACCAAGGACATCATTGTACAGATYTTCAAGGCTGATGGCTTCAGAGGCTTCTACAGGGGCTATGTAGCCTCTCTGCTCACCTATATTCCCAACAGTGCAGTYTGGTGGCCCTTCTACCATTTCTATGCCGGTAGGTGAAAGGAGGCTTTGGGTGGATCTCGTCTCAGGAGACCTAGAAGCCTCAGAGATCAACTCTGAAACTATGGACCCAGCATGATTCGCTTTCCTGCTTTGATGTGGGATTGGAGCAGAACCTGTCTTGAACAAACAGATGTATTCACTTTAAACAATTCTGCAAATGGTGGATGGAAGTTTGATAGGGCTTGAAACTAGGTGGCTTTGGGTAAAAGGGACTTGATGCATCTGCTGTAGCTTTTGCTTCTGCTAATCTTGAATAATGCATGGAAGTGAGGAAGGCTGTTGTCTGGTACTGGGCAGAGTTTTGAATCCACTGAATAAGTCTAATTCGTGTTTCTGTTCACGTGGACTCTTGTATATAGCAAAAAGACTTCTAGAGCCTGAAATCCCATAACAGAACAAAGCAATAGGCAGAGACGAGCGCCAAGTCATCTGTGGYTGTGTGTCTAAGTAAGCTCATGCTTCAGTTTCCTTAGCTTTAAAACTGGCACCAAGCCTCGCGGTACAAAACTGTACTTTACAGTATGTTCTCTCTTCCTAGCTCAGCTCTGGTAATGCTCAGGCTGTTCCCAAATACTAAAGACACTAGCCAACTAACTCCCCCTCTCCCCCTTCTTTTTTAATTTCTTCCCCTGGTAATCCATTTGATTTGTCACGCAGCTTTGCGTGTGGTTTTTTAGACCAATATTTGCTTCATAACCATCTGGCTAAACGTAGTGATAATGACAGGCTTAGATTTCACTGTACTAAGCTTGAGGTAAATCTGACAAGCTACCTGTTTGTAAAAGTACAGGTGTCTCAGGTGCACAGGTTGTTTTTCAGTGCAGGCACATTCTGGTAGCAACAGGGGAAACTGGTTACAGTCTGCACTGCATTTAAAAGGCAACAACAGCTTGGGATGTTTCACTGATTTGAGTTTTGCTGGAGCTGCTCCATACACATTTTCAATCCTCTTCCTCATATGCAAGTGTTTTATGCTTTTATTTTTTTAATACCAAAACCACAGTATTAGACTGTTAGACTTTCATTGCAAGAAGACTCAAAAACAAGCATCTAAGAACAAGTAATCGAGTCTTGTCGAGGAGAGAATATAACTGCTTTTATGAGATGTTTGCTCCCTTTCTTAGCCTTCCACAATGGAGATCAAGGAGATGCTAAATGTGGGTCTGAGTGGTCAACACCTCTTCTCCAGCTGCTCGCACACTAGCTCTTCCTTCCGCTGTCCCTGGACAGCATGCYGGCCTTGGCTGCCAACACAGGGGTCATCAAACCTGCCTTGAGGCTCAAAGTACACTGCTGGCAGAGATTCAGGTTAAAATCCTGTTTGCCAGAGAACAAGAACAGAATGAAGAAATCCCTGATAGGAATAATAACAAGCACTGTCCTCCGTAGAAATCCCACGCATGGTGTCCTGCTGGACATTGCCTGGGCAGCTTGCTAGGTAGTGGTGATGGCTTTCTGGGACTGTGCACGCTACTTGAGATAGTCTTGTCTGAAAGTTTCCCCTTGCCCTTCAAAGGAGGGGTGAATGTTTCTGTGGTTGTTTTGGGGAGATACAAGCTCTTGCTGCTCTGTTTTCCCAGGAGGTCTGAGAGATCTTGCATTTGAGGTGATCAAAGGCTCTGAGAGTGGAGCACTGTGCTGGCAGCGGCATTTAGGGCTTGTTCCCTGCATTTTGCTAACTTCCAGAGACCACCACACAGATGTGCTGTGGGAGAATGCAACAGGCCAGAAATCAGGGATTCTGCCCATTGCAGATCAGGCTAAATTAGCAGGTGGACTTAGGGAACTGGTAAGCAGCCACTTGTCTATAACTTTACTCTCCCTCCCATTCCCAGAACAGCTTTCTAGCTTGACTCCTAAAGACTGTCCTCATCTCCTCCTGCAAGCTATATCAGGGCCACTTGCGGCTGCTACAGCTTCTACACTCACCAACCCCATGGATGTCATCAGGGCTCGGGTGCAGGTAAGAGTTCAGCCTGCGGCCTTCGGTCTCAGCCCTTTGATCGGTGGCTTCAGGTAAAGTGCTCCCCTTCTCTCTGTTCTCAGGTTGTTTCGTCCTAGATTTCACGCTGCTTAAATTGTACCCTCCGTTAGTAGGAGGCAGTTCMGGTAGCAAGGCCAGCTTCACCCACCTGGATGGCTCAGATGAGGTTTCCCATCAAATGTGCCATCCTTCAGAAAAGGAGGTGCTTCCAGCAATATGTTTTGCTGATGCTTGAGCTGTTATGTTGGCCCACCAGCTTCTCAGCTTCTAGATGGAGGCAATGGGAGGGAAGGAGGAGACAGGTCTAGCGGTAGACCCCACTTAAGGCTGCCTCTTTAGGACTTCTTCCTTTCTGTGTTTTTTCTTTTTTTCCCACAGACACTGGGTTAAGGCTACTGCACTGGCTAATCTGTAATCTCCATAGTGGCTTCTGCCAGAGCAGAACCCCAGAGCAGCTCTGTGTGAAATCTAGCAGTTCTTTGAATGTCTTTTTTCTGGCTTTGCAGGTGGAAGGCAAGAGCTCCATCATCCTCACCTTCAAACAGCTCATAGCAGAAGAAGGTCCCTGGGGCCTGACAAAAGGCCTCTCTGCCCGCATCATCTCAGCCACTCCCTCCACCATCGTCATCGTGGTGGGATATGAAACTCTGAAGAAGCTGAGCCTCCGCCCAGAGCTGGTGGATTCGAGACACTGGTAGAGGCAGCTGGTGGGAGAGAAACCTTCTTTTGATCCTTCTGGATTTGGACCGTCACGGTTGAAAGCTCAGGAGGAGAGGCAAGGCAGCTGGAGTCTCCTTTGTCTCTAGCTAACAGGGAGCAGGTTTCACAGTACAAAGCAGAAGCAAGAGCAACAGCAGTTCACCTCTTTAGATCTGACTGCAATACAACACTCTGCTGCTGTTTCTGGTTAAAATCATCAAAAATGTGACCTTTGGCAATGCTCTTTGCCTGTGACGGTTCCTTCAAGAGCAGCCAGGTGTGTGAATGAATCCTGGCAAGTTCTTAGTTCTCTCTCTCTCTTTTTTTTTTTTTTTTTTTTTAATTAAAGACTTACCAGTTGGAGCAAAAAGCCAGTTTAAATTATTTTAATGTTTGCCAAACTTCTAAGCAGGGCCATCTAACAGACTGCAGCAGAGCCCTCTGGTGGTTTGTGTGCTGACTGCAATTGTACTGTGCGAAGGTGGAAAAATAGTATAGACAATTTTCCCAMTCACTCACTTTTATTTCTAGAAGACGTGAGAAGACAGTAACATGGAGCCACTTAAGACCTTATTTACTGCCTTTGGAATAGCTCTGTACATACCTTTTTTTGTAYATTCTTGGAAAATGTTTCCTATCTCTCATCCTTCAAACAGCAAACCAGTTGTTAGGCAAGTTAATAATCGCGTTGGCTGTCTGTAACTAGTTGATGGCAATTTTGACACCTAACGTATGTTGTTAATCTGTTGTTATTTAATTTTTTGTTATTTCAGGGAAGCTTATTCTGATTTCTGGGGGACTGAGTGGTTCTGTGGCCTTGTTCAATGTGAGTGTCAATACTGCATGTTCAAGGGAGACAGAGGCTGCTGCTGCTTCCCACCTCCAGTTGGTTTAAGCACAAACAAATCCAGAGTGTGGGGGAAGCATCCAGTTGCTGTTCTGCTAGCAGCCAAGCTGGGAACTGAATGTGATTTGAGCCAGAACTGGATGTGGGGTGGGAAAGAAAAAAAGCTTCTACAGGCTTTTGATCCAGTTCAAACCTGATTGGCACGTTCATATTGAATAAGAAGTAATGGTTCGCTAATACAGTGCAAATTTAAATCCTGCTTATCCTGTTTAGGAAGGGCAAGGACMGTTTTTTGCACACTCTAGCTGGATCAAAATCTTAAGCTATGTCATGTTTCTTACTGGATGAAAACTCACAGTCAAGTTATGAAGCAAGAGACTGCTCTTTGGGGAAGGAGGAACGAAGGGATCGCTTGACTTCACGCTGCTAGTCTCARTATTTGAGATCAGCATTTCATGATGCCAGCCCGCACATGGTGCTCACCCCAGTTAGTTGCGTCCAACAGGTGCAGATACATTTCCAACYAAGTGGCATGTGTAGCTGAGACAGATAAGCTACTGCCTCTGTTCATCTCGCTGCCGTAACAAGAGATTTGTGGTTACAGGGTTGATCCTGCTGACCTGTGGCTGCTGCCAGTCTCTCAGCTGCCTTTTCACCTTGGACTAAGTACAGCTCTTGCCTTTGAGCCCCTGTGCGGAGACTGGATGTGCCACAGTGTCTGTTGGAGATGCAATAAGTGCTGACAGTTGCTGCTGAAGTCAGAGAGCGACTTTAATGTTCAAGGGCAGAACTTAAAGCACAGCACCACCCCTTAAATGGGGTTGCAGAGGAGTCTTCAAAGCTTTTTTCTAATCCTGCTTTTAATTGTTTTCTGTAGCATTAGGTGAGATGATGTATGCCAGAGCCACTGACAGAGCTGCTAAAGCAGTCTGTTCTGCAAGCTGCTCTTCTGTTGAATGTTTTTTGTTGTTTAAAAGGCTCTTCTGTGCAAATCAGCTCATTCTATAATAGCTGATTCTACTGTAAAAATTATGAAGTGGAATAGCAGCATCACAAAATTGCTAGGAAGCATCCCGAATGTATAATAACCCTGGTCTTGTGCAGAGGCAGTAGCAATATCTCTATTAAAAATGATAATAATAATCAGCATGTGATGGTTACCAGCAGGTGGTTCTCAGTGTGCGTCAGGGGAAGTGGCAGACACCACAACCTTAGGGAAGACAGTCTCAAGCTTAGTATTTTTCTCTTAACCAGAGAAGTTCTGGTAACTAATATGACAGACTTTACAGACCTTCAACTCAACACCTGAATTTAAAAGCTGCAGTTAGCCGGTTTCTGTAATTTCACAACCATACTTTCTTTTTTTAAAGCTTTATCATTTAAGCAGCGCTAGGAGAGACCTACCCAGCAGAGGCCGACTGAAAAAATAATGAAAGCGGTTATGCACGAAGCCGAACAAGCCACAAAAAAACACGGCCAAAGCACGCACAGTACCTGAAACTGTAGCTCAGACGGTCCGAAAAAGCGTGGACTCCTCCTTTCTAGCGCTGGTAGTCTCTCACAAGCACTGGAATATCTTTGCAAGGCACAGATGTAAGTGGCCCGCCGCTTTTCCTTCTGTTTGTGCGCTGTGCTCGGATCATGCTGCCTCCGGCGCGTTCTTGGGCCTCGACCGATGCTGTTGTGAAGCGCTCGAGGTGAGGAGCGCGGGCCGGGGAGCCCAASAGCCCGGCGTGCCGTGTTTTCTCAGTCCGGTGTCGGGGCTCCTCGCTGCCTGCCCTAACGGGGCGGGCGAAGCGTTCGCACCCCGCCTG
Source organism: Rhea americana (assembly GCF_003343005.1). NCBI lineage: Eukaryota > Metazoa > Chordata > Aves > Rheiformes > Rheidae > Rhea > Rhea americana. Next base: position 15,361 of record NW_028186755.1, read on the forward strand.
GTCTCACCGATTCCTCCTGTGCCGCCCCGGCCCCGGGGGGGGGGGGACACACGATGTCCCCCTGCCTCCAGGCCAAGCGGTGCTCCGCG
>NW_028186755.1:16045-20856 GCF_003343005.1 Rhea americana
CGGCGGCGCCGGGCCGCGGCCAGCTCTTCGCCGCCGTGGTGGACACCTTCCTGGAGAAGCTGGTGGCGGCGGGGAGGTGAGGCGAGGCGGGGCCAAGTCTCGCGAGAAAGTATGGGGGGGGAACGGCTGGGCGTCTCGCGAGAGTTGCGGAGCTCTCGCGAGACTTGGGGCTTGGCCGTGGTCCTGCCCCCAGGCCCAAGAAACGACGGATTTGGGKTTTTTTTCGCAGCTACCAGAGGTTTGCGAACTGCTACCGCGACTTCTACCGGCTGCAGCCCGAGCTGACCCGGAGCATTTATGACCAGTTCGTATCTCAGCTGCAGGCCTCCATCAAGGTGAGCGGGGCCGCGCGGCCTGTGCAAAGGCCGAACTGATACCGACGGCAGAAAGTAGTTATGGAGAAGCATGTTGAGACAGGGAGGCAAAATGCTGTTTCTCGAACAGAAAAAATAAACAAAAAAGGGAAGAATGCACCCCCAAGATCCTCCCGAACGGCTGCATCTCCCCAGGAGGAGCTGTAGCCGTTGTTGGGGAAGGGCAAGGGCTGGCGAGGCGGAGCCCGTGTCAGTGCCGTTTGGGTGCTCCTGAACCCCTGCGTTGTCCTTCCCTTGCAGGAGGAGATTCAGGAGGTGAAGGAGGAAGGGAACCTGGAGGCGCTCTTTAACTCACTGGATAAGATCGTGGAGRAGGCAAAGGACCAGGAAGAGCCTGCGTGGTGAGGGACATCTCGGTCTTGTGGGAAGCAGTCCTGGGAGGTTCTGTGTGGAGATTGGTTCTTTCAAGGGTSCAGGTGACTTCCTGTGTGATGTTTGGGTCCTTTGCTTCAAGCTTCACCCCAAAGGAACATCTAAAATCTCCTATATCTTAACATCATTGTTTCCAAAACATCAAAAATGAGATTTATCTGTGCTTCTTTAAGGCACATAGTTAACTTCCTTTTTGCAAGGAAGAGTGTAGTGCAACAGGGAACAGAGGTGAGATAAACTCAAAGTGATTCTGAATAATTCAAAAGCCAGAGCATGCCTTTTAGCCACAGCTGCTGTCCTAGTAGGAGAGCTCACAGCAAAGCTTTCTGTTGCAACATGTTGCTCAGGGACTTGGTGAGTGCTAGAAGTCGTACAAGCCGCCTTTCATTTGTCCTGAAGGCGAGCTGGGTCTTTTGATCAAAAGCATCGTAGTGACTCCGTGTGTCTGTGTTTGGGGAAGTTAATTATATCCCCTGCCTTCACGCCTCCACTGACTGCGGGGTTTTGGGAAGGACTCCTCCTATTCCTTCCTGCGTGCCATTAGAGGGCTGCGCCATGGGGTGCCCATTAGATGCTCACATTAGAGCCATCCTCCGAAGCATCTTGGGCAGTGCCAGAGCTAAATTGCTGGAGTCAACGAGCCGATGCATTGTGGCAACGACTCAAGTTTCAGTTAGAGCGTGTGAGCGTAATTGCTGCGCAAGATTATTGCTCTCTGGTCGCTACACACCCTGGTTGTTCCCAGGCGTCCCAGCGGCATCCCCGAGGAAGACGTTCGCAGTGCTGTGGTGCCGTACCTCCTGAAACACAGGGCTTACCTCCGCAAAGTCCTGAAGGAGAAGGAGGAAGAGAACAGGAAACTAGCAGAGTCCGTGCTCGCTGGGAGGGACAGAATCGCAGAGCTGCAGCGGCAGATACAGGATCGCAAACGAGCCTGGCAGGTAAAACCACTGTCTTGTCTTTGCACCGAAGCAACATCCTCCTGAAAGGAAAAGTCTTGTGTAGTTTCTCTAGCAAAAGACTGTGCCTTATTTAAGATGAGCGGGAAACTTGCGCTGTTCATTCGCTGTAGTGGGTCTCTGGGTGGGTCTCTGCTCTAGGAGGTGGAGGACAAGGGTATGACAAAGACGTGTGAATCAGTTGGGGAAGAGCAGACTCACTGGTGCCTCAGGCCTGGAAAGTCCAGCCCCAGCTGCTGGATGCAGAGCAACTTCTGAAAGCTGGCCCTTGTCAAAGGCCTTGCCAGGAGCCAAGTACTGCAGAAACTGGCAGGGAGGTCTAGGCTTTCCGGGCATTTGCGCTGGAGGTCTTCAGTGTTTTTCACTGTGTGCTCCCAAACAGAGTGTGCTGGATGGGATGCTTTTGTGGGTGAGCCCACAAGAAAGATTAATGGATTGTTTTCTGTATATGCTGGGGACAGCAGTATATGCGAGGCTCTGTTTTACATCAGTGCTGCTTTGTGTCCTAAGCACTGGCCTCTGTGGAGAAAAGCACTTTGCTAAGTTTGGTGTTTGTTTGTTTTCCTTCCAGGCAATTAGTAAAGAGCAGAGAGARCTCATCATGACATTCAAGGAGCCCCAGTGAGGAAGCAGAGGTTCTGTAAATGTTTCACACGTGGATTTTCTCTTCCCCAAATGCTTTGGGAAGTGGAGTTCTGCACCTGGCGTATATAAACTGTGCAGACAGGACTGCACACTTGTGTTSCTCTTGGCAGGCTGAAAGGAGCTGTTGCAGTAGGACTGAATCACTACTGAACTTGCACAGTTTGATCGAAGACTGTGAAATGAGAAAATGCATCAGGATGTTTGGAAATAGATGACGATTTCTTATTCCCTGCTCAGCTCAACAGTGAGGGGAGTCCTACAGATGCGACAGCGACGCATGTCTGTGCACTAACACGCTTCTTTAGCACTATGATGAGCAGGATTCTGTCTTGCTAAAGCTGAATTTGAGACCCTCAAGGCGTTTCAGATGCACTTTGCAGAAACCTTGGTGCCTTACGCAACAAGTAGAGCACAGWTASTAWCTGTGCTCTGTGCYGGGTAGAGGAGCCRGGGAGCGGTCAGCAGAGCTGGCTGTAGCGTATGAAGCACGCGATCGGTTAAATGTTACAATGGCGTTTTGTGCAGCTGAATTGTAAATAGCCACTTTAGACCCTTTGCCATGTTTTTGCAGTGTTCATTTTCAGTGATCTGTTTCTTCTAGCAGTTGTCCACCCGTTGGCCGTTAGAAAAGACACGCTAGCCGCTGCTCTCTCACACCACGTGCCTCCTTTCCGTATATCCTTTTTTCCAGCTATTCTTTTACATCAGCTCTCTGCAGGTACACGCAAAAGACACGCTGAGGCTGCTTCTTCAGGGAGCATGAAGAATCTCGGGGCGTGTTGTCTGTGTGTGTGTAGCTGAGTGGGGTCCCCACCTTGACTTGGTGCGTGGGGTCAGTGAGCCCCTTCCATTCGTGGGCTCATGGCTAAAATACTTAGCGGTCCCAAAGTCCTGTGTGGATTCAGCCCTGTTTATACCCAGCTTGAGCTGTTCTTTACCAGCTCCCTATTAGAAATTTGCCTCTTCTTACGGAAAGCGAAGCAGGGACTTACCCAATATCTGCATGGCAGTGAGTTAGTGAAACCCAGGAGCTGAGCTATCTCTTTAAAATGAAGAAATACCCTTCCTTTGGGCTGCGTAGATGACGAGGAGACTCTTACTGTGTCTGGCAAGGATTAATCACAAGCCTATTTCCAACAGATGCCAGGTCTGCCAAGGGCAGCAGGTTCCTCTACCTGTCCAGTCGGCTGCCTCCCTCCTGGCCCGCTCAGCACTTCGGCTGCTGGTGAAAGCCGGCYGGAGGAGACGCTTCCCGGCGTGGTGTTGAAATACGGATTCTGAGAACAAAGAAAGACGGCACTTTCCACCGAGCACGAGCCTCTGTTTCCAATTAGAGGCAGCCAAAGCATATGATTGACTGACTTAGGCATATTTTCCTTTTGTCGTAAACAAGCCTTCCCTTGCTGCATTATAATCTAAATAAATTGGGGCTGTTCCCCTGCTCTTGGCTGCCTCTGTRTGTGCTTGGCCCGTGCACTCTGTAGTTTATGGGTTTGTTTGACAGAGGCTCTGGTCTCAGCATTTCCCTCCTCCTCCGCCCCAAACCCTCCAGTTCTGCTTTCCAAGACAGGCCTGGATTTATGGGATTGGAAAGTCTGGGAAGTGGTCAGGACCGTCGCTCCTGGGTGCACCCAGCACCCCCCCCGTTCACCTTCTAACGTGGCCCTGAGCCTAGAGCCCGCCTGGAGCCGAGTACGAGCTCAGCACGGATGCCCTCGGGCAGCGGGGTCCCGGCTTGTTTCCAGCTCCCGGGGCCCCTCGGACGTGGCACGGGGCGGCTGYGGGGTGTTGCGAGGGTCACCGGGGCCGCGGCACATTTCCTCCCTGGGGCTTGGCGGCCGGCCGGGCTCGGCGCGGGAGGAAGCGAGCTGAAATGACAGGCTGCCGCGCGGAAGGAACGCGCCCGCGTCGCGGAGGCAGAAACTGTCCCGGGCCGGAGAGGAAACCTCGTGAGCAGCGGTGGGAAACTCCCCGGTGCGGCAGCAATTTGCAGGCCGCGACGTGCGTCACCGAGCGGGTCCTGACCCCTGAGGACCTGCAGGGACCGCAGGGGACCCAGGCTCCTGCCCCAGTCCCACCAGTGGGGACCGGCCGGAGGGACTGGTGAACAGGTCGAACCCCGTCTCATGTCCCAGTAAATCTCTCCGTGCTGGCCCGGGGCTCCGGCTCCCTCCCCGCGGGCTCCAGCCATCAGTTCGCCCCAAACCACAATTGCCGCCTGGGCTGGCGGCTCCCGGCCCCCGAACGGATGAACCAGAAATAGCCCTGGCGGGGCCGCGGGGCCCCTCCTCGCCTGCGGGTGCCGCGGGCTATAAAGCGGCGCGGGCGCCCGGGCAGCCGCACCGAGCGCCGAGAACCCGCGGCACCATGCGGACCCTCGTGCTGCTGACCCTGCTGGCCCTCATCGCCCTCGCCCTCGGCCGCGGCGGTAAGGGGCGAGCGGGACCGGGGCGCCCGGCCC
>NW_028186755.1:21894-53138 GCF_003343005.1 Rhea americana
CGGGAAGGAATAAAGGAAATATTATTGCTGTTTTACGGATAAGGAAGGGAGCRATCTGAAATCTGGTTGCAAATCAAATGGAAAGCAACCCAAGGTTTTGTCTTGCTCTGCCCRGGTCAGGTAAAAATTAAAAGCAGGCTGGGGAGCGGGCGGCTTCGGGCAGCCGTTCCCTTCGGAAAAGCGCAAAGTTGGGTTGGAAAAGAGCACGCGTGAGCGCGGATTCACGCGTTAAAACGTCTGCACCAGTGCCGGAGAAACGCGGGCCGCGAACCACCACAAAACGAGGGGTACAAACACCTCGTATTTTATTAAGCCAGTCAACRTGTCGGGATCACAGTCAGACGCGCGCTGCGAGAGCCCCCGAGCTCCTCCTGGGCCGGGCCGGGCTCCGGCGCTTCCCGGCAGCCCCGCGCCAGGGCTGGGTTTGGAATTTGTGCTACAAAAAGGGGCAGCGAGGAAGAGGCCATCGCCCCTCGCCACGGGGCTCGCCGGGCCCGGGAGCCGGCGCCGCGCCGCTGTCCTTCCTCCGCTCCCGCGGCCGCCCCGTCTTCGCCCTCCTCGCAATCCCTGCCCGCCGCGGAGCAGCGAGTTCACCCGGCCGCTGCAAGTCCGAGACGCGCGTGCGAAGCCCGAGGCGCTGCGGACGGCAGGGAGCCGAGCGGAGCGACGATGGGAGCAGGAGGAAGAGGGGCGCAGAAACCCCCCGCAGCCCCCCGGGCACCGGACCCACCGCTCCCGCCCGTGGCCGACGCGCCGCCTCCGCCGGAAACCCGACCCGCCGCAAGCCCCCCGCAGCCCGCGCTCTCCGGGGAACAGGGTCGCCCCCAACCCTCCGAGAGCTCGCCGCGGGGGCAACAAAAAGGAAAGAAAACCAAGGCCCAGAAACACACAAAAACACATTAAAAACAACGTTTTTCGGCCCACAAAGCAATTTTTTTTTCTTTTTGCTTTTCTTCCCAGCGCAGTGGGTGTTAAGGGGTGAGCTTGGAGCTGGTCCTAGCAAGCTTTGAGTAGGTACAGGAGTAGCACCATATGGATKAGCAGCGGAGCAGAGCTGGCCTTCCCGAGGCTCCAGCGTCGCACGGTGGAGAAGGTTGGCAAGTCAGCTCGCGGCTGTACCTCCGGCCAGCATCGCTACGCCGCGGTGAGCTCAAGGGAAACCCCAACCACAACGTGCAGGAGCCAGGATCCACGGAGCCTCCCCCCGCCCTTCAAGCCTTCCCTGTCCTTGGAGAAGTGTTTAGCATCAGCAACCACCCTGACAGGCTTTTGGCTGCGTGGTTTGGACGCGGAAGCGATGCACCAAAYCCCACGCAGGGGCAAACTGGCACTGGCCCTCAAGGCAGAGCTGGGGCAATTTATAGCCAGGGAGGGGGCTCCAGCTCATCACGAGCGGTGGGATAGGGGCTRAGAAGGGTCTTCCCTTACCCTGAACTCAAAAGATGCCAAGCTGAACCTCCACTAAAAGGTAATGCTTCGGGGAAGGACACAACTTGCCCTCTTCCCCGAGGCCTCACTTTGCAGCTTTGCTGTTTCAGAGCYTCTCAAATCTCCTGTTTCCCTCCCCCTTTCACGTATCTCCAGCCAGGGACATGCACCCAAAAATCCAGAATCACGGTCGCATGYTCTGGAGGGTAAAGCAAGGTGGGGAAGGGATCTTTCAGGTGTCTTTTAAAAAAGGTGAYGATCCCTCCCTAACTGGCCCAGAGGGTGAGGACAACCCAAAGGTACCGCAGGCTGAATGCTGCTGCGAGGCAGTTACTACGATTTCCCTCGGAAAGGCAGTCAGGGGTCTTTTCCTACTCTCTAGGTCTGCGAAACTTCAGGGTAATATCGAAACAATCCCTTAGGGGACCAGGCAGCCCTGGGCCAAGGCCCCTGGCTCCCACCTCTTCAGCGACAGCACGTGCCCCGAGACCCTGCCTAGCTTGGCGCCCAGCGTGGATCCTGCACCACAGGCAGCCCAGGCTGCTGCACAGACCAAGACACTTGTAGCTCCAGGGGACCCATCCCCTTTTGGTTGCTGCTTCCTTTGCATTGCTCTTTTCCCTCTCCACCTCCAGCCAAGGAAATACCTGGCCCASGGCAAAGCTGAGAAACACCTCCAGATCTTTGCATTTCTAATTTCAGATTAACATCCTTCTCTTTATCAAATCCAAGTGCACAGTTTGCACTACGCAACCAAAGGAGAATGACAATTAGGGCTGCAGAAAGAGCTGGGCTTCAGCTCAAGCACATCTCAGAGCTGCAGGCTTTGCAGACCCTTCTGATTTGCTTTACAGCAAGGAGATGGATGGTTTTCTTAAGCAGCAGGAAAAAAAGCACAGCTCCCCAGCCAGCCACCCTGCTGAGCCAGGTTCCTGGTGGACAAGGAGCGCATTTCATTCAGCCTAGCTGAGCAGCACTCTCCACATCAGCAGAGGGGCAGAAGGGGAGGCGAATCTTTCCCCCACCACACCGTAYTGCTCTGGCTCATGCACTGAAGGACAAGCCTCACAGAGTGATTCTTTCTTCCTTCCCCCATCCCCATCCAATAAAAATAATGAGCTACRCAAACAAATGGCTTTAAATAAAAATCACTGATAGCACTGGAGGAAAGCACAACTGCCAAGCTTCACAGTCCATCTTAGATTTCTAAGAAAGCCCAACTCGAGCCAATCTTTAACCTGCCCTTCTACTTCCGCTGTTTCCTTGGCTTAGCCTAGGAAAGCACCACAAGTGTCAGGAGACGCTGCAAAGGGAAAAATCTGCGGGAAGCCCTGCCAGTCTACCCCCTCCACCTGCCTTTCAGGTCACCTTTCGAGCATGTGAACCAAGCACGTAGGGCCAGCTCCAGCTGTAACTTAATGCTCCGCGTTTCTCTTTGCCTGTGCCACAGGACTGCGTGCTGCAAAGGAACTGAAATTGCTGGGATTTGTGCTGAGTTTTTTTGTTTTTTGTTGTTGTTGTTTTTAACCTGAAAAAAAGGAACATCCTGCCACACCAGTACAATGCATCGTGCTAGGAAGTCTGCACAGATTGGAGTATGTTACTTGTCTTTCCATAGTATGCCCCTTTTATAGCAGCTTCTGGCTGGCCCATGTGAAAAAAACAATCAAACGTAGAAGACTAGTGGTTTTTACTTGCATAGCTGCTGTTAGTTCACGTGGATGGAAACGTCTGTTTCTTGAGTACACTGACACAGATGAACTATGAAGAGGCCATTCAGCCTATCTCCCACTGCTCAGCTGTCTTGGGAGCAACCTGTTTCTTCATTTCCAAGCATCAGCATCACAGGAAGTCAGACACAGGTTCCCTTGAGATGCTGCCAGGTTGGAGGTCTGTTCGGTCCCTTGCAGGGCACAAGGGGGAATCGGCTCTTCCAGCATCTGCCCAGGTAGCATCTTCCCTTCTTTCTGGGATGCTAGAAGCACAGAATAGTTCATGGGCTCAGTCCTGGACCACAGCAGTCCCTGCATTACCTTTGCCTGCCCCGGAGCAGGATGTGGGGAGGATACGACCACGCGAATTCTGCCACCCTCTCTAGCATGACGTAGCAGCAGCAGTGTCAGAACAGCCAGTAGAAGAGATAATGGCTTTGAGATCCTCCTTCCTCCTCCACACTCCATTGCAAGATTTAAGAAAAGAAAAAAGAAAAAAGAGGCTTGGGTCCTTGGGAGATGGGCCTTGGGAGCTGGCTTCATTCATCCCATGGTCACAGCACTCAAACCAAGCGGTTGAGCCTTATTGGTGTTTAAATCCCACAGGGCTCTTCTCCCTCTCCCAGCKATTCTGCTGGATTCAGCTCCTTTTCTCCAAGGCCTAATGCTGAAAGCAAGGAAGTGGGAGGGACTGGGGAAGGGGGAAAAAGAGGAAAAGAAAGGAGAAAAAGTCCTTTTCACCTCTCTCCAGCAGCCCGGCCAAACTCTCGTTGAAGCACACAGCTTGTACAGAAAGCAAGGATAGCAAGAAGCCCACAGCGGTACTTCAGACTGCTCTCTCTTTGCAGGCCGAAATCCCTTTGCACTGAGCCCGCTCCATGGGGACAAGGAAGGGAAATAAATATGTTTTTCTTTCCCCCAAAAAAGAAAAAAAAAATTATATTAAGAGCTTTTTTCGTTCTCCCCCTCTTTTTAAATAGCTTTGTTTCCTTTTCTAACATTGGAAGAGTATCCAGAACCCCAAAGGAACTCCATTTTTTCTTTCTTTTTTTTTAATAGTTCTATATATATATATGTATATGTAAATATATGTATATATATATATATATATATAAAACTAAGAATCAGTAAGAAAAAACCCTTGAAAAATAATTAACTCTAAGGGAAAAAAAGAAAAAAGAAAAAATATCTGCTTTCCTGTCACCAGGTTGCCAAGCAAGAGCTAAACACTCTTCGGATCTCGTTTCCCAAGCTAGCAGGGCTCCATTTCTGCTGTGCTGGTTTGGTTTCATTTAAGTGAAGTCCACACTTTGGAAGCCACCTGCCCGTTTCAGATGACCAAGCAAGCTTTGGGGAGGAAGGAGGGGGGAAAATGAATGACTGCCCGTCTCTCGCCCATCCCTGCCGACTGGGAGAAGGGCAGAGCTCTGCCTCAGCCGTGCCGAGGTGCCTCTCTCTTCTCAGAGCAGTTGGCGCTGTTGGAGATGTACAGCCGTCTGGTCGGGGTGCGGGTGGCGGGTGTCCGTGTGCGTGCCCAGATTGTCTTTTTTTTTTAATTTTTTTTGTAGACATTTTTCTTGTTGTTGCTGCTGCTGCTGCTTCTTCGTGTCTAAGTGTCGCCTGGATTTTTGTTTCCTTCGTTCAGACGCTGCACGTTCCGAGAGGGGGAGAGAAAGGTACACCAACCCGATCCCCTTCTGAACATCAGCCCATCTCTTTCCACTGCTTGTAGAACTCCAGAACATTTTTTATTTCTACGCTGGCATTGGCGGCTGCCTGGATGGCAGACTGCAAGTAAACACATACACAGCGGGTTATTTCCTCCCTGCCCTGTCAAGAGGGCTGCGGCTGCCCTTCACAACCAGTAGATTGTCACAGGCACAGCTTTTCATGGCTAAAAGGCCTAATTCTCCTTCATGCTAATGCGCCTTTACACAGCTCTGGTATTAGAAGCCCGTACAGTCATGCAAATTACTGTTCTCCCTCCCCCCTCAGGATACTTCGCACCACAAAAGCATGACAGATCAAGAGGCCTTCAAGAAAATAAACAGTAGGAACCATGACTTACAAGCTAGATTTGGGCAGTCCAGGACAGTTACTACCAAAACAAACTGTTGCCAAACAACCAGATTTTAACCTTGCTAGAAAGCAAGAAGGTGCAGTTCAGCCAGAACAAAGAGCTACTGACCTGCATGGGCACTGAGAACATGCTTGGGTCCTCCAGCTGAAAGCCCGTGATGATGGTGACCATTCCTGTGGTGTCGTCTTCTCCACTTGCCTGGGACACCGTCAGCTGTTTGCAGCTGTCCAGGATTTTATAGAGGTTCCTGCCACACAGGTGCAAGAGAAGAGAAGTGGAGCAGAAAGTCAGAGAGGAGAGCACCTGTTTGTGCAAAGCGGGCACCGGTTTCATGCATGCTCAAGGAGGATGCCCTGAAGGTAAAGCTGTTTCTCTGTCATCCACTGAGGGCTTCTCTGAGACCATTCTTAGGACCAGAAGTGTTTGGTGTTATGCGACACAGATGTGTGCCTTGCCACTCTCTTTGGGGAATTTTATAGTCACCCACATAAAGCACCAAATCCAACAAGCTGTGTGACCAGTCCCAGTGCTAACACTTCTCCCCAGATCCCATCTGCCTGCTAGGAATCAGGCTCAGACATCTCCAGATGCTGTAATCTTACCAGGCATCTAAATCTTGTCTCTTCAATTTATGCCTCTCAAAGCTCTTCCCAACATCTTTCTGGCAACGAATGTACCTAAGGAAAGATCGGAATCACTAAGTCCACATAGAGACCRTCACACAGACAGAAGTCAATATTCTACAGTAGTTCTATCAAGGGCTGCAGGCACCTCTGGCAATGTTGGCGTGTATCCGCCAAAAAGACACATAACCGCCTGAGTTGTCCCTCAGGTCACCTCTCATCACCACTGCTGTCTGCACTTCACAACACCACAAGTATTTTAAAGGCTTCCAGCCCTGACACAGGCACTGAAGGTGCAGTTTTTCTTTATAAAAGCACTCCCGTTTGCCTTGCTGCAGCTAACCTGGGCACTAATGCAATACAGCTCTCCTAGYGCTCCCAGTACCTGAGTAAAAGGTACAGCTCAGTTTTACACACCAGTAAAGAGCTGCAACTCCAGCCACCCCTCAGGAACAGCTATATTTCACAGCTGAGCAGCAACTACACGAGTGTCTGGGAAACCAGCCGCCAAATATGTTACTTCACTATTGTCCCTCTCACCAAGTGCATTCTGCACTTCTCACTCTGCTCTAAAGGATGCACGGCATGTTCCCAACAATGACTTTTTCTTTTCCATCCCAAAATATACCCATTCTAAAACCAACGGCAATGTGCATCATTTTCTGACTCTCACCTGTTTCCCTTTTTAAATTCTGCCTCCAGATATCGGATGCTGTCCCGAGCCCCTGCGTTCTCCTTTTTCAGGAAGTCTAAGCCATCAATCACTAACAGAAAGAAAGAAGCAAGAACATCTGGCTTACAGCTCTACGTTGGCAASCTAACCCAGATGTGGCAAGAATTCCACATCCCGCTGAACTGCTCCTGATGCAGAGCAGCAACTGCTGCCACAGGAGGTAGATGAAGTCAGGGGTGGACAGGGCCTCTCCCTTTCCAGCTGTTCTTCAATGAACTATGTTGGATGCCAAGCATGCACCACAAATGAGACAGGCTCCAAAAGAGACATATGTGAACCATCTTTCAACTGCTCCTGCAGCGGTAAGGAGCTACGGCAGCAGGACGGAATGCAGCCACYGTGGCCCAAAGGGCTTTCTTCTAGGCAAAGAGGGAATGAGGGGAAGGCAGGCTCAGCTATTTGACATGAAAAGGAGTTCCCATACCTGTTCGGGGAATGATGATTATGAACCTCCCACTAGTGGCCAGCTGCTTGACAACAGCCAGGTGCTGGCAGAGGGCCTGGGTGTCCGGGACGAGATAAGGAGACATAGCTGACTGGGCCTTGGGCTGCTGGAGACTTCCTTCCAGCTGAGAAACCTCCAGCTGAAAAACAAACCCAGAGAGAGAGACTTGCTTGGCATTTATGCTGAAACAAAGGATCAAAGAGGACAAGAAGTCCCCTGCAACACTCCACCAGGCCCTTTCAACCTCCCAGCACACAGAGGTTCAACCAAGGAGCAAAGGAYCAGACACACACATTGAGGCAGTTGCAGGCTACTCATCACTTCTATCTTGGMAGAACAGAGAACCACCTCCACATGACAGGGGAACAGAGAGCTCCCTTTTCCCTTCTTAATTTCATACACATTTCAGCCAGCACCTCTCCCAGTTTTCAGCTTGGAACTAGCATCTCCTACCTGCAGTCGAAGCTGAGCCATGTCTCTCATTAGCCTGTTCCGACGAGCTTCCTCTGCAGCCTAGTTATAAAAACAAACTTCCAAATCAATTAGCAGGAAACACATAAGCTGACAGTAGCACACAATTTCAGAAACAGAGTGAAAAGAAAAAGGAACATTTGAGTAGCTTTAAGGATGGTAGGAGGAGTGAGAYTTTCATCTCCAAATTCTGTAGTTACCATCTAATAGTAACCTATGGGGCACTGCGCCAATACAGAGAATTAGCCTACCTCTGCCAACTCACCATGTGAAACTGGGCTTGGGCCTGGTGCAGCAGGTTGTCTTGCTCTGACTGAGCTATGCTGATGAAGATCCCAAGCTCCGAGTTGAACTGCAGGATGCTGCCTTGCAAGTGGGTAATGAAGTGGCCAAAGCTCCGAATGCAGCAAATCCGAATAACAGACTGYAAAGAAGCAGACAGTCACCAGCCATGTTTCCCCGTGTGGGCTGTAGCCTGAGCCAGCTCTGGCTGAAGCTTACACTTTTGGAAAAGACAGAAACTATTAATAAAAAATCCAAAGGAAACATTTCCTATGGAAATGTGCTCCTGAAGGCAATAACACGTGGAGAGAGCTGCAGAAAAGTGTATGGTTGGCCAGAAAGCTGAGAAGTGTTTGCAAACAGGGTTTCCCTAACTTGAGAAAACCACAGAGAAAACAGCAGCTGTTTTTTTTCTCCCCACAAATCTCTGCTCAGTCCTCAGTGCTGGGAAAGGGAACCAAAKGAAGAGACAGTTTATACACTGCTCTTAGGGCAGGCACTACTCTTGGTTGGACTGCTAAGTGAGGTCAGCAAAAGGCAACTCATGCTGGACACGAGATTGCTGTACTTCACTCCAGCTGCCCCAGCAGCTTAAGATGACCTTCAAGAACTCACCCTGCTGAACTCTGATTTAACAGGGCTCCCACATCACAGGTCAGAGCAGTGTCCTCWAACCTAGACAGATGTTAATGTGCTCCCACCCTACAAGGGACCAGACTGGTCTAGCAAGACAACACGAGAGAATGGTCATTTTCTGCAGACACATCCGCTGCCCAGAAATGACCACCTTGGCCATTTGTGTTTGGGACAGCATATAAATGTGCTCTGTGAGGGCAGATGGTGCCACATGAAGAGAGAGTTCACTGACTTTTGCATTTACTAAATCAGGATCACAGGAAGCATCCTGTAGCCCTGACCACATCCTCTTTCATCCCAGGAAGGGCAGAGATAACAATGCTTCTGTCCAGACAGGGAGGTCAGGAGACCTCATGCAGCAAAGCTGCCAACTGGGCTTCATTTTTTGAACAATAACTTTTGAACAGATAGATAACTGCAGCCACCACCAGTGGTGTGAACTAGCCACAGACTCAAAAGTTTGAATCAAATTGAGGTCTATTTTGGCAAGAACTGATCTAGATTTTCACCTGCACAACCAAGACTGGCTGCACTTCCAAAAAGGAAAACACAGCTGGTGCCAAGATTCAAGAGTTTATCCTGACTCACCTCCTCCACCGCTGAGAAAATGGGTCGGTCCTGTTCAAAGTTAAACCTCTTGTGTGCGTTTTTCAGAGGAGGCAGATTGCGCAGSGCCACATCTTCAGGGAGCAGCAAGTTGGCACTCAGGTCTGGGAGTTCAGAGCCACTCAGCATGTCCTTGACTTCRTTACATAGGGCCAGCCCTGGAACACAGCAGAGGAGACAGCAATATATGGTGACTGAAACAACTGATGTAGGGACAAAGAGGGAAAATGCTTGAAGGTACATGATGTGTAAAGAACAAGGGTAGAAGATTTTAAGTAAATTATACATGTACTATGAGCACACACTGGGGAGGAACAACAAAAAGACCACCCAAAAAACAAAGAGTAATTGTCTCAAGCAACCTGCTGAGGTGTAATGCCTCAGGAAAACTAGTTTGTAGGGTTGGTGCTCCCATTCTTTCCAACAGACAAGCTACCCTGCCTGTGCTATGGTTTTCATGTCCCAGAGGGATCTTCAGGCTGAGACGCAGGGCACATCATGAGCATTTGGGGCATCAAAACTAGTTTACATGACTACCATGACAAAAATCATACCCTTACGTATAGTCTTTGCAGTCTATTTCAATTGTGTTGACAACACAAGTTTCACGAACACAGGTGTAAGTGTTTTGTAAGTATTTGGTACACTGTCAGCCATATAGAATAGATTAATAAGCTTTGTAGGGCAGTATTCAACTGGAAAGGTTTTTAAACACAAAAACAGCACACAGATGAAGTTGCTTCCCATTGTGCTTATAAGCTACGTGCTATTGGCAAAGCTCTCGCTCTAGGGTCTGCCACACACCACGGAAACTACTGGCAACAAGAATGGCTGCAGCACCATATTTCCATTATTTTCTCTAGTACCTGATTCCTGCAGGTCTGCAGCAGAAGGCAGAAGGTTCAGGAGCACAGACAGCCTGTTCCACAGGCTCTGAGAGCTCTGCAAGAACGAAACACAACAGGCCACAGAAAACATCAAGATGGATGTAGACAATAACCAGGCCTCTCAGGCTTTCTAGTATCTTCCACAGATCTGTCTGTAAAAATGCTTTACAAACAGTAAACATCACTATACTTCCAGAGGTCAAGATTAGCTTAGTTCAATTGGTGGGGCCGGGAAACTTCGTTTCATATTGGGGAAGTGGGAYTGGGCCAGTGGTTTCAGCAGGCCCTTAACATCCCAGCCCCAGAATGCTGAACAGAGGCAGGCACGGACTGCACACACCCATCCCGGCTCCTACCTGCGCGCACATGATGATGAGGTCTGTGTTTGTCCTCAGCCAGTCCAGGAACACCTTGACAGTGGGAAGCAACCCCTCATTGGTCACGATCTCTAGCTTCTCCTGAAGGGATCGCTCATTCCTACAGGATCTGTTGCTTGAAATGCTTTCTTCAGAGTCAGATACATCGTCTGGAAAACAAAGGGAAAAGCAGGATGGCAAACCCTTTGAGAAGCAAAGCCCTGCTGGTATGAGAATAGCACTGGGTTGAACTCCTCTGTTCCTCCACACATCTTCACAAAAACAGTTCTYTGTCCTCTGTGTTGTCAATAAGAGGGTCTTAACTGTTGCATTTTACTTTTCCTTGGGAGGAGACTACTAAAACATCCCTGTGAAAACCTGACAAATGCCCAGGCCCTGCAGCATCCTCAGAGAGTCTCACTAAGAGAGCTGGGGGAAGTAGCATGTCCCAGYGCAAGGGCCATGCCATTTACTTTAGAGACCAGAGCCAGCAACCACTGTTTGGGTCACTGCGTGCCAGCCTTCGGGCAMCACAAGAGAAGCAAACAGCCAGGCTATTTTACTAGCCGGGGGCAGGCAGGGAATCTAAATATCCATTATGCCTTGCAATTCTGCAGTTCCATAGACCTGAGGAGCTCAAAGCCAGCTGCCAGGACACAGTAACTTCCCCAGATGAAACTCCAGACCAGCTAAAAGAGTGACCTGCAGTCAAGGTAGCAGCAAACTGAGAATCTACTATGCATTTTGCTACAGTGTCTTATTTTAACTGCACAGTCACTTCTGTCTATTAGCACAGCAATTGCCCTTCAATAAACCCTCAGTATCAAAAGAGAGGAAGTAAATTCAGAAACCATCTCTGGCAAACGGTTAAAACTGTTAGATGTCCTTCAGTTTTAGAGACAGAGTCATCACAAWGGGGCCTGAGCTTTGAAACGGCCCACCTGAAGCACAGAGAGCTTCAAGAAAAAAGCACACAGGTTAATTCAACTTCTCGATTCCTACCTCTACAAAAATATCATGGATACACTATTCAGATGTATTCCTGGAGCAGCAACATCTGTGTAACCCACTGAATATATAAAGAAAAATGTTAAATATGTTAAATAGATCAAAAATCCTTTGTTTCTTCCTTTACCCTTGTCTCTTTCAAGTGGTTACGAAGCAATGCTGGGAGCTACTCAACACTAACATGATCTAATGCTCCCCTTTCAAATCTTAGCCCGAGCAATGCCTGAATCTTGCCAGAGCTGCAGGCCCATGAGTTTGGCAGCACAATGCAAAACGTTTCCTTGCTCCAGGGAAGCTGGGAGAAATAACAAACAAGACCAAACGGGCACATGTGGTTTTATCTGAAATAAAAACAACGCCCTGTAGTGCATCTGATCTCCCTTTGAAGTCCTTTTTTCACCAGAATGTTGCTCAGTTTTGTAAGTCGCACGGTAATAGAGAGCTGCAAGCGTGCAGCTCCAYCTGCTGTGCATCTGCAGTTTGGTTCAGCCCCAAACACAGCAAGGCAGCATGCAGAGCTCACAGAAACTGGCTCTCAGCTCCTCTCAAATGCAGCTAGGTCACATCTGCTGACTTGCAGACAAGCAGAGGCACAAGAGCTTTGCAGAGTTTGTAATCTAACAGCTCAGGGAGAACTTCCTAGACTGCATCTGCTCTTTCCATCATCAGAAGTGCAAAAAAGTGTCTGATTACGAAGATTTCACATGAGGGGAAAAAAAAAGGGAAGATAATTCAAACTTCTAATACCTGCTGGAATTATGCTCAGCATCATTAGAGCTGCTCAGCATCATTAGAGCTGCTCAGCATCTAGCTGGAAATCTTACTCTGTCAACAACAGATAACATAGACTAGCTGCAGGTGTCCCTTTCGCCCAGTGCTTGTAGTCCTGGGCAGCAAGCATTAACAGCAAAACTCCTCCTTCAGAAAAAAAACGGCACAAATCCTGCCTAGTACTTCAGTGACCTGCTGGTCCAGACCTGACTGAAGGAGAACTTGCACAATTGAGAGAAGCAAATTTTAGCAAAGAGGCTGCTACAGCTCACAGTTTTCCATGCAGGACTGCAGCAACAAATACCATATTGAACCAGAGCTCTAATCCTTACCTTGCTCTACCAAGCCAGGCTTCTCCAGATCTCCATTGACACATGGCTTGCTGTCTACTCCATCCTTCAAGACAGGTGGCTCGCTGTTTGGTTTCAGGAGAATGTTGCTGAAAGTGGGAGCCAAGCGAAAGCAACGTTTCGTCTGAAACAGTTGGGTAGACATGGCCTGGAGATTACTGGCTATGCTTGCATCATTAGTGCTCAGGGGCCCTGGCCCATTGATTGCTGGATCTGGAGTCTCAATTTTAGAGCTGCTTGGGCTCTTAGAGTCCCCCAGCCCACTGCCATCCACACAGTTTAAGGTCTCTTTGGGCCCACTTTTGCCTCGGCCACTTCCCTCCTCACCCGGCTCGTCCTCCATGTCCTCCAAGTCAGAACGAGATTCTTGGCTGTTCATGTCAGAGTCCGTCTCCACATCAAAAGCAGCTTCTGCCTCCTCATCACTCTTCTCTGAGCCACTTTCTGAGCCATCGCTGCCCTTTGTGGAACCCTGGCTAGAGTCAGAGTCAAAGCCCTCGCTCAAGTCACTCTCATCCACCTTCTGGGGGTGGCGGCGGCGGCGCAGACAAGAGAGGCGGGAGTATTTCTTGCTCTTCTTGCAGTCATTCTTCTGCTGTTCCTCGCTGGGCTGGTGATTGGCCAAGTCAGCTTCAGTTTCCTTCTCAATGGAGTTCAAGGGCTCCCGCGGCTCCTGGTCATCTGCAGGCATTTAAAATGAGACCACAAGTTAGAAGTGTGACACAAGCTGGTTGCCAGTCCTGAGTCCAGGGAACCAGCCACACAACCTTCAGTCATCACTTCTATTAGTGTCTTCCACCAGAGAAAGAGTAACAGCAACCCTAGGAGGTTGACTCAGTTTCTAAAAGGCAGACAGAAAGACTTGGGAAGCCTGGATTCCTGCTGTTCAAACCATACTGCTCTGTTACCAGACAGCTCAGTGCTGAATGCTGYCAGACCAGCACAAAATCCACATTTGAATCCCAAACCCTCTCCCCAGCCTTCTGCGGTCAGAGAGCCCAGCGATCCACCAGCCAGGGTAACAGCACRTGCCAGTCAGCTTGATTAAACCAGCCACTCTGCTCTGTAACCAGACTGAGTTAACCTAACTCCTTCCTTGACCAACACACTCGGAGCCTTTGCAAGTCTATGTCATCTTGCCAGCTTCAAAACCCTGCCAGGGGAGGAGTCATTCGTTGTCACTGTTGGCCAAGAAAGCTCTACTCTCGCACTCTGCTAAATGTTTGAATCATCTGATCTGAAGGGGAAGATTCAGAGGTTTTATTCTCTTTCAGCTGAACTCTGCTCAACAGGTTGTCTTGGAAATTAAAGACCTCTGTTCTCCTCTGAACAGATACTAGGTGGGCAGAATAGAGCCTGCCTCCTCAAGACACTGCTCTGCCCAGGTGTTTCACCTGACATCACCTCCTCAACAGGAGAGAAAAGAACCCAGTAAACAACAGCAAATGGAAAGAGAGAAAATACAGAGCACAGACTGCAGTAGGCAAATGATGAATGAGATGCCAAGAGACACAGAGAGACGATACCTTACAATACAGAAAGCAATTCTTTCAATCTATGATGATCCCGAAACTCACGGAGAACTTCCAAGTGGAGACTGTCTCAATAAACTACCTGGCACTGGGGATTTCAGTCCAACACTGCAACATCACGACATCTCTAACACCACTCCCTTCACTCAGAAACTATGCTACAAAGCTCATGCCCAGGGGATTTAAGAAAGGAAAGTAACAGCCACCCATACAGGTAGGCAGCTGGGCAGACACTTGCATTGTCTCTCTACTCTTACCTGTGCCATCACTCTGAAAGGCTGGGACTGGATTTTCCCCTTCTTCTAGCTCTGCCTGCAGGCGTATATTGACATGATTTATCAGATGAGAGAAGAGGGCCAGTGTGAAAGCGATGGCTGCACTGTACTGCTTTGAACCTGCAACAAGACGGAATAATGAGGTGGAGGAGACTGATCTTCCCACTAACCTAGAAAAGGGATTTCAGTTAAAATCAGATTTTCTGCCTAAGTGGAATACCAAGTGTTACCCATATCACTCACTTTCCATTCACAAAAGAGCCGAATGGCTGAGTAATGCACTGGTTACCTGCCCTCTTGAGGCTGTGAACACTCATAAGGCAGATGATCATCATGCGGAAGATCAGGAGATCAGGAAGGAAAGAGTAGCCACTCTCGTACTCTTCTTCATCTTCACTAGTTGAGTTCAGGTTAGGAGGAGAAGGCAGGTAGAACAAGCACAGGTTGAAATCCTCCAGCACAGACTGGCAGAGAGATGTCAGCTCAGAATCCAAAGAGCTTAGCAAGAGGGAAAAATAAACAAGAATTATTATTCAAAACTCAAGCTCCTAGCAATGTCTGCATGGAAACTGAACAAAAACTGRCAGAGGCTTTACTTAGGTCATCTAGCACTAGACATGATAAAGCACCAGGGAGAATACTGCAGGCAGCAACAGCTATGGGAAGCAAATGAGATGAATCAGATTGTTTTTCTCTTTCTAAAGCTGCTAACCTAAAGACAAATGACAACTAGATCCCCTCCTTGCAAAGAGATGGGTCACCAGTAAATATACAGGAGGACTTGAACACTCACTCCCAGRCCCAAGGTGACACTCCTGCAGACTAAGACAGGAACACAGCCCTCATGTACACATCTCAGGGCACTAAGCAGGAGAGCCAGCTAACTCAGCACTCTTTAGTATAATGGGCTCATGCCACAAAACATGAAATGCTACTATAAAATCAGAGAAAAATCTGGAGATTAAACTCATTCTTCGCATTTTTCTAGCTCATGTAATTCAAAGATCTCAAAAATACTTCATATATAACCTGAATAACTACTGGATGACTTTCTCCCTGTGAGCTCAGACAGTACCCATTAAAATACACAGTGCACTTTAACGTTAAAAGTAGCAAAAGTTTCAGAGCCACTGCTCAGTAAAAACACTGCACTCCAGCACACAAACCAGGGACCCAACTTGTCTTCCTCCCACAGCTCCACCTAATTTGCAGCCCATAAGAACTTTTCAAAATCCTCTGCAGCCATGAGCTACTTCAAAGAAAGCACTCATGGTATTCAATATAATGGGCTACAGGAGTTTCCTAGTTACAAAAAAAAAAAAAAAAAGAACAGTCTGCAAACATCTAGTAAATCCTTTTCAGGGGGCARCATACTTGGGATATTGAAGTAATCTATTTTCTTATGCACTAAACACATGTTAAGCAGATATTAAATGAGCCTTGAAGTTCAGCTCTAGTATAAGTCTATATTTGAAAGCTAACCACATAAAGGGCTGCATTAGCAAAAACATAACCAGTATCTTGAGGAAAGTGATTATTCCCCTCTGTTTGGCACTTGTGGGATGGCACCTGGAGTACCATGGCCCATTCTGGGGGCCCTAGAACCAAAAAAAAAAAAAAAGTGACAAACTGGACTTTGTCCAGCAGCAGGCTATCAATTACAGTGCATGACGGTAAGACGAGACAAAGAACTGGGTTCACTCAGCTTGAAAGAGAGAAGGTTTGAGGGGATATAATCTGTCTTCAACTACCACATACGTGGTTACAGGAAAGTAAGCCAAACTCTTCTCAGAGGTGCACAGCAAAGGGAGAAGGAGCAACGGGCACAAGTCGCAGAAAGCAAAAAATAGATGAGATGCAAGGAAAGCTTCCACAGTGAGGGTGGTCAAACACTACAGGAGAAACCAGAGACGTGAGGAATCTCCATCCTTGCACATATTCAAAACTCAAGTGGGTGAGGCTCTGAGCAACCTGATCCAACTTTGGATTTGAATCTAACTTCAAAATGGACCCTGGTTTGGGGAAGGACTGGACCAGATGATCTCCAGAAGTTCCTTTTGAGCAAGATTATTCTACGACAAATTTTTAATTGCAGCCTCTAAAATACCTACTCTATGTCAAGCAGCAAGAGGTTAATTTAGAACCACCTGAAAGCCTCCCACAGCAGAGACGCAGAAAATCCAGGAAAAGCCACACAGCTGTACAAAGCTTTCCATTTATTCTGATACAAATGGGTTATGTTATTCGTTCCTCTGAACAAGGTATTTGGTTACAAGTTTCCAAGTGCAATGAATTGCTCTGCACACGTGCAGACGGTGCCTCTTTGTAGTCAAATCAGCCTAAATCCAGCGCTTGCCAAGAGAAAGCATTTGATGCCCGAAAAAGGCATTAGAACACACCAAAGGCATGGTACAGAGGAGGTCAGAGGCTCAGGACTCAACTACTGGCTCAATTTATACAGAGTTACAAAGTATTTAACCTTTTGGTATTTCAACTTCCCTTGAAAGGTGATCATCTTCACTCTCACTGCAAGGTTAGAAGACTTTACGAGGCTTGGATTTTTTGGCAAAAAGCCTCAGTGCAGACACTCTTATCCTGCAGGGAACAATCTCTTCCATTTCTAAATACCTGCACCTGTGAGTTATCAATAGGAGATACAATCTGTTGTAACCTTACCTGCTTTTTGGCTGCAAAAGGCTCTGCAGGTACATAAAGCTCACCAGCAACCTCTTAATGTCTTTGCATCTGAAAAAAATTAAGGAGAAAACACTGTAAAGCAGGTATCGTATCACAGAAATTGGAGAGACTAACACAGCTCTATTAATAGATGAATCAGGTCTCAACCGATACCTACGTTCTGAGGAAACAGGAGAAGAAAGCCAGTTTATATGCTTCTACTTTCCACCAATATATCTCATCTTCATCTATARTCACTAGCTGAAGAGGAGAGTGAGAAAACTCTCGCCTAAACTTTTACACTTATCCAGCTTCTCTCTTGAGATAATGACCTAAGGGACCAAGAATGTGGCAGTTTGGAAGAAATGGAAGAAAAAGGCTCTTGAATTCTGGGAACCCTCGCTSCCTCAAAAGGGCCAGGTGCCTTTTTGCCTGGAATGACGCTACCTACCTCCCCGAGGAGGACACCRATGGCACTGCAAACTCTCAGACTGCACCCCTTCCCTCTTCTTCGGGCTCTTACCGTTTCTTGCTTGGAGACAACTTCCTGGTTTCACATTTCTTCAACTGGTGATACATTTTGGCTGCTTTATCATACAGTCGCTTCAGGTTCCCACAGGCACCTTCAAAGGACACTTCAGACTGGATACTGACATACCAAAACAGAACACATCARAAGTTACTTTGCCACAGGGCTGCTCATATTTTATGGCTTTACTTCACTAGAAAGGTATTCAGGCATATAAACACAAAGATAGGCACCTAGTGCTTTTGTTTGAACATGCCGGGGTACTTAAYTCCCCTTGATGTCTACAAACCCCACTCCAAGCTGCACTGCAGCTCCATCTGTAATGTTTATACACTTTTACAAATTTGTGCCTTAAGGCCACGTTTAGRTAACTGAATTCCACCCAACTCACTGTGCTGGGTGCCTCATACCACACCATCACTCCCCTTCCRTCCTGGCTCTCTCTAGCCCAGGCACAGGGTCGCAGGTGGAACCCTGCCCTCCAGCTGCAGTCCCATGTATTTCAGTGACCAGCACAACAATTTGACTTGACCAGGGCTCGCTAGTACTATCAGTCCTGCTCAAGGGTGAAATAACTCCTCCTCCTTCTCTTCCACATCCCCCTAAAACTCATCCACTGAGAAAGTCACAAGCCCGAAGTAAAGGAGAAAACCTGGCAAGAGCAACCATAGTGCACAGATTCCTTGCCCAGAAAGAGAGATCCCCACGGGCACTCACCAGCGTAAGTAACAATAGGTAGCTTCCACATTGTAATATTTGCTCCCCGCCAGTGTCCCCAGCTGGTTAAAGGGCATGCCTGTGACAAGAGAGAGAGGCAAGTGAATCAATCTGCAGCTCTCCAGTTCTCCCTGCTAGAAAGCAGATCCCTTCCTTCTCACTACATTTCCATACGGGAGGGAAGCCAGGTGGCACAAACAATAGTATAACTGCACTCCAAAGGTCTGGCTATTTGATTCTTTTGCCACTTAGCTTTTCCCCATTTTACAGTGTTTTTAAATCTTCCCCACCTTCTTGCTCGTTGTYTGCAGAAGAAAGCAGAGCAAACAATTTCTCCTCCTCTTCATTAATAAGCACATGGCCTTGACCTCAATGTTGTATTTCTCTTGACTTGGACAACATCTTATCAGCATTCAAATGCTCCATTCCAGCCAACTGTGCCACGTAAATGTTGGTCAGTTACTGGTATTTGAGACCAGCCACAGTAATCAACTCAGAAGAGCCTCGCAAAGACAAGGCAGAGAAAACATCCTTCTGGAACTGCTTCCTTTTCAGATAAGATAGGCTCTCAACTCCTGCCACAGTGYGCTTGCATAAAATAATCACTTAAAGTAGAAAGAAGCACATGAAATTCTTTGTTGTTGTTGTTGTTCCTGTTAGAACAGGGGGATGAGCAGTAATGTTCTGCTGACAGAACAGCTGGATCTTCCCTGAGCCAGACAAACATGATTTTACCCCACTCATGGAAGTTTAAGCTTCTCAGAATTAATCAGATGAATAAGTTGACATCATTTGATAAGGCCACCTTTGCTTTAACTCCTCTCTTGGGCTTGCCTGCCAAAGAGAGAKTCTACTAGAAGGAACTAGTTTTAATTAGGGAATAAAACCCTCCCCTCTCAGTAACCAGACCTAAATCTAAATAGAACAGTGTCATAGAGTATTGCTTTTAGGTATGGCAGCATGATTTGAACAATGAGCATTCACTGCAACTCACCAATTTGCGGCGCAACAGAAAGGGCTTGATAGTAAAATCGCTCAGCCAGCAGTTCTGTGTCTACACCTGCCAGTTCATTCTGATAGCGAGCTGAAAGTAAAACCACACACTGCACATCAGAAATTAGAAGCCACYGTCTTCTCTTCCCTTCTGCAGAAAAGCAGAGTTTCCTTACATTTTAAAAATACCACAAACCTGGAAATACTGGCCAAGTCAACAAATCCACCAGATAAGAATTGCTCTTGGCAAAACACAGAAGTGTGCAGGGCTTGCCAGGACAGTCTGAAACACTTACGTTTTTAACTGCACTGTTCTGCACATCACAGTCCCTGCCGTTCCAAGCAAAGGAAATCTCTTCACACTTGTGGCAGCAGGTAAGCAAAAGGAACAATATCTACTGCTCCACATGTTAAGTGCTGATTCACTCATCCTTGAAATAACTCAAGAGTTGTGCTCCCATTTTCCAGCACCCCAAATATACCATATTCTACCACAGCAGAGTGTGAAATCTAAAGTCATCTGACTTAATAAAATGCCTGATGTCTAGCTAGACTGGATCTTATCAAGCATTATCCTTTTTGGATAATGGCAGGCATCTTGAAAACCTTAGGTGAAAGGATTGCAAAGAGKGGAGCACATTTTTCTCCCACCAGTCTGATAAGTCATTCTTATACCCCTATACGACATTCATTTGCATTCTTAGGCTGATTCACGCACGAGAATGCCAAAACAGCTTTCAAGAATTTGAAGGATGCTGCATGTCAAGCACATTTTCCCATGCCACACTTCAAATAGCTGCTTTTCACACAGTTGCATGTTTTCTCACTGCCTTCACACCCAAGTGTTCATAATCAAGTAAGAAGCTGACACACTTAGGAGGTCGTGACTGTGGGGTAGACACATCTGCTCTGTAAAGGACGACACACAGCCAGACACACTCACAAAGAACCTGGGGTTTTGCAGTAGCCTATCTTCCGGATCAGTTAACAATATTGCTTAACAAATCCGATTCTCATTCACGCTTATGCTGGTGACAGTGGCTCTGTAAGGCAACCTTAAAGCAAGTCTGAGCTGAGAAGTCACCCAGCTTCAAGTTTCCTTTGTGCTGTCCAAGCAACATACATAAAGTCAAGGCTTCCATTCTCACACAGCCAAAGATTCAGTTGTTCACCAACAGCAAACTCATTTACTGGCACTAAAACAAAGCTTCTGCAATCTGCAGCAGCTCACTTATCCRTGAAGCTTTCACCTTAAACAGGTCATTGACAAATGGGTCCAAGAGAAACCAGTGTCTGCAAGCAACTATGGCAGCTGACTAACAATCATGAAATCAGCACGCTGTACGGGCACCATCTTTTATGTATTAAACATTGCCCTGAAAGATGATGCTGTTCTTACCTAGATCTCCCAGATAAACCAGACATCTGTGACATGCCATCTGTGCCCACTCCATCTCCTTCTCCGACGCAGACACAGGTTTCTTGCAGCCTACATGAGAAATGCAAAAATCGCATACACCATTGGGTAAAGGCAGCTGGAAAGATACACAAGCAGCCTACGCCTTTCCTGAGACACCCAACATTTCAGCGGGTGAAAACAAAGATCACATGTTCAGACCACAGTGTTGGCTGCTGTCTGTGGCTTCTTATAGACCTTTGCTGTCAAAATGTGGAAAATGCAGGTCGACACAGACTCCTCCTTCAACTCCCTGCTGATGGGGGTAGTGCATGTCACTGCATCACTAACAGTCACTGAGATGACTGTCACTCAGAGTTTGACTACAAGGTATGCTACAGAGAGCTGGCTCCATTTGTACTCAGATGAAAGGACAGAGGCCAATTCCTGTCTACAAGCCATGCGATCACGTTAACATAGCGTTGAGCACAAGCTAATAAGGCCTGATTTTGAGAGGCTGATTTTGTTAGCACGGCTAATGAGGCCTTTGGGTAGGAGCTGGCACAACCCCCTGGAAGCCAGAACAAAGGCTGGGCACGCCTGCACCTGCAGTGACGTTCAGCGTGGACGTACCCTCCCTGACACCGAGGATGAAATTGGCCTGTTTGCATCAAGACTGAGATTTGGATTCAGTGCTCCACGACCTCCAAGCTGGCCAAAAGGGAGGAAGGGAAGTAAAGCAAGGAAAAAGCAGGAAGGCAAATCTGCGCTGGAGATAGGGCATCTGCAGTCAGGCAAGGACAATCACTGCCAGAAAAAAAGCAACTCAGTGGAAAGTGGCAAAAGCAACRGGAGAAGGCTCCAGCCAGATGTTCTGACTAACTTGACCCATCAAATATGACTTAATTCCTGGGAGGGGCTGTCACTGGCAGGATACTATCTCATCTCCYCAGCCCACCCACTCCTCAGCCAGGGGGGCAGTGGTTCAGCTGGAGCTTGGGAGGAAGGCTACCGCGTTCGCCCTCTCTCTCCAGAGATGGCTTACTGCCATGGGGCAAACCAGTGTCACGACTTGGAGCATCCAGCCTAGGTTTGGTCTTCCTGTTCCCAGGGACTCCCACCTTCTGTAGGAGAAAAATCCCTCAAGCAGAAATCCCAAAGGAAGGTATTTTTGAGAAGATCAGCACAGCCTGCAGTCTGACTTGCTTCCCTCCTGGCTTAGTTTAGAAGGGCGGAAGTGAAATCTGAAGGATTAAGCGACCAGTGAGGAATGGTTCCCAGTTACTAACAAGCATCGCATGAGTCACATTATACTGACACACAGCCTCAAAGCTGTGCCCAGACTCTAGGGGATCTATCCTCTTTTTCTATTTTGCTTTGAATCCTCTTGTTCCCTTTTAACATAACCATCAAGTTCTGCCCATCCTAATTCATATTTCATATGCAATTCTTCCACATATATCATTTCCGGATATGCAAGGTTTCATCTTCAATGTCCAGTTATGAATTTCTCTGTTGCATCATTTTAATTACAAAAGCCTGAACACATTAAGAAATTTGAGAAGGGGAATCTTTTAAATGCAACTCCATATCACAGAGTACAAACCCAGCTGGAACACGCATTTTGAGAATTTATTAGTTCTGCAGTACCCAGCTACATTTCTCAAAGCAACAGTTGCCAGGGACATCTGCCTTTTAAAATGACATTTCAAAGCTGATCATGATACAATCATCTCCCAGAAGCTAAGAATAGGATACAAGCAACTAAAATGTTCTATTGCTRAAGACATACTAACTCCTTTTATTCCAATTTCTGTGTCATCTTCCCCCTGCCAGCTTTAAAAATGTCAATTAAACCCTTGCTAACACATTTCACAAAAAATACTGAGGATCTATTTCTCAGCTGGATCTACCTGAACAGAAATACATGCCTTGAAGTTACCGAGCACAATACTGGGGCAAAGATGAGCGTGTTATTACAAGATAATCTAGAAGTGAACACATACACAGCACAGCACCCTTCTTCCTCCTCCCCAAGAGGTAAGTTACCTCAGATTACCCAGCATCTAAGGGCAGGCACTGAGGCGGATACCCGAGACAGCTAACATATAGCAGCCTACCACATTACAGTAGCTTCTTTATGTTCTCAGTCCAAGAGTCAATGGCAGTTTCAAAGCTTATGTAGTGTGTGCACAAGYGGGATGCGAAAGAAGTACAGACATAGAAGGGACTACGAGTAGGAACAGCATCTTGCATCTAAGTGAGTAAGATGTTCCAACAAAATCTGCTGATTTCTAGAACTTATTCCCACAAAGGCCATGTTGTCTACTTTAATTTATTAAAACAATCCACACAGCTGGAAAAGCTCATCCAAAATTGCGTAGAGTCTGCCATCACCAAACATTTACTAAAGAATTTCCTATGACCACTTTCTGACACATGTTCCAACCCTTCTTGCTTCCCTAATTCAGTACAGATATTTAAGGGGTGGGGGGAAGAGCCATGGAGAAGAGAAAATGGCAGATAGGCTGCTCTAAACAGATAATGGGCTAATCAGAGAAAAAGTTAATCCCTCAAATGCTAAACCAAAAGTGGACTGGCAGAAGGGGAAGCCACCTATCTGGGATTCAGGCCTTATCCAAGAGCTCAACAAGCTGAACACTAACCTATGAGAGGGTCCGTTACATGAGTCCAGTCAATACAGCACTGTAGCTCCAGTTGATAGTGAGACTGAATGTAGAGGAGAAGGTGTTGGTAAAATCCTATGCCAGCAATTAAGTGAGTCCGGTACGCACACTCCAGAGTACTACGGCTGTGAATGTGCTGGAGAGAGGAGAAGTGAGAATGTGTTAATGCAATCCATATAACTCTTTAGGCTGGCAACCCAGGTTATACCAAGCATTTAGCAAGACAGCAGGCATCTCAGCTGTAATTGTTTTTCTGCAGTTCTGTACCTCCTCTTGCTCAAAAATGTTGTATCTAGTGGTATTTACTAAGGGTCAACATCAAGGAGAAACACTTACAACAATGAGGTAAAAAAGATTAATGTATCTGGTTAGAGAACACCGTAATTATGTTAAGACAACCAGATCACCAGGACAGAGTCCATAGCATTAAAAAATACAACTAAATGAGAATGCCTTGAGTATTTTCCAGGGATCAACTCTAGAAAAACTAATCAGCACTGGCAAAGTCCCTTAAGACTATCACTGGCACTCACTTTACCTGGAGATATGCCTATTTTGAAGATGGGAAGACAAAAATTAAGTAAACAAAGCTGGAATATCCTCTGCACTTTCAGCTCTCTGAACAGATCACTAGAAGTTAGCTGCCCACAGCTAGACAGAAAGTATATGTCAGCTCCACGATTAAAATTCAGGAGTGCCTGGCTTCCTGCCCTGTGTTCAGACCACAACCTCTCCAAGCAAATGAAGCATTTAACTTAGTCTCTGGCCATGCAATGGGTCAGACCTTCTCATACAGCAGCAGCCACAGACACCTGCCTTTTTATTTGTTTTAATGAGTTGAATAACTTCATAGTAAACTTTTCTCCAGAGTAGTTCTTCTGCTTTTCTCCCATAATCCACTGGATGCAAGAACATCAGCTTCACACACAGCTCCCGCAGCCTGAGAGAGAGGGAGAGCAGAGAATTCACATTTAGCTACAGCAGTTTCAAATACAGCTGCTGCTACATGAGTGGAGAAGAGGAAAATCTGAATTGATTACTGTGGATGAGCTAGGCCATCTGGTGATGGTGCAGCTTGTGTCACTCCCACACAGTAGCAGCTGGAAAAGCCATAAACTCAATCAGTTACCTTGCCTCAGCTGGCCATCAGTAGCTTTCTAAATTGCAGTAATGTCATAAATAGTCTATAATCACAGATGAAACACACACACACACACACACACACACACACACACACACACACACACTATCCTTTTCAGGCACCTCCAAAAACTGATAAGAGATTTCGTGCACATATAGGGAGTTTCTTCACCATACAGGTATTTTAAAATAATTAGAAGGAAGTCATTAGCCAACATGAAGATTACTTATTTCTATTACAATGGCACTCAGGAAAGCCTCCAGCCACGGTCTTGGACTCTACGACTAGGTTTATTCAAATACAGACCTGGAGTATGGCCTCTGCTCTAAAAACCTGAACGAATCCCTGGTAAACAGGTACAACTGCTGATGTGTCACTTCACACACATTTTTTTCAGATCAAATATAAAAACATAAATCCTCTGCCCAAACTTACTTGTTCCTCAAGCTGATGTTCTCTGGCTTGAACACTTCTTGATACGCTGCCTTATTACCAAGGATGAGATCCAGTCGATGAACAGCCTCAACCACTGCTCTACAAGGTAATACAAAAAGAAGAGTTTCAGAATGGCAGGTTACTTGGAAGTATTTTAGGAGATCTGAAATCTCTGCACAGACCCATATGAGCCTAGTTAATTCCATTATTAACGAGCTGCCCTATACCACCAACACTGTATTCATTGATCACCTTTCTGCACACTATTTTGAAAAGCTTAGGGAAAGAAGGAAAAAACAGTTATATACGTTTTAATATTTCTACTTCAGATCAGCCATTTAATCACCAGTTACCACTACCTGTGTGATCAAAAATGCCAATTATTGCTACAGTAAAAAAAAAAAAAAAATCAGACACAGTAGTAACTAACTTTTAACCTCAGCAATTAAAACATACTATACATACACAAATATATTATACATTAATACACTTACATAAACATTAATACATTTAGATATATTAAATTGTATCAGTATAGAAAGGATTTGTCTCTAATGATTACTATTTTGATGGGGCAAGGGTCAAAAGTCCACCATTTCCTGCTCCCTTACCAACTCATTTATGAAAGAAGGCAACTCATTTCATCTGCATCTGCCACAGCTTCCTGATCTTTGTTAGAGCGATACATTGATTAAAGCTCTTAAGAGATCTCTGGATGAGAGATGACACGGACACGCAAAAACATTCTAAAATAACAAATTTATTAAGAGTTTTTTCCTCCCATCAAAGCCACCTAAAAGACAGACCAAGCAACTTTTGAGCGTCTGAGCAAAAACCACGTTGGTGAGTCACTGCCGAGACACTCCAATCTCCTGGAGGAGGAATGCCACCGTGTGTAAAATCTCAAGCACTTGACAGTTTGAAGCTACGAACAAAGCAGGTTACAATTCCAGAACGCTGCAGTGAAATAAAATCAGGGACTTTCAGAAGGATTAGCACTGACAGAAAGTACACCCATCAATATCTCAAGGACAGTTCAATAGAGCAAAAATCAAAAAGCCACATTATACCCTCTCTAACAAGAGAGATCATCTCTAAACCTCAGCATTTGTTAAGCCTTTACTTGATGCCACTGCACCAACTCTTTAAACCAACCTTCCCCAGCTCTTCACTCTACACTTTCCTCTTTAAAGGACGKGTCCGCCAAGCCATCCTCAGCCATTAGCTGTTCTCATTTTCCCCATCAACTCTGCATCCCYCATTTGCTTATATCTTTACCGTTCCTCCTGCTGAGAGTGCCACACGTTGAACAAGACGAAGACAAGCAAAACGTCTTGTAAATACCAAATGAGATGGACCTGATCACGGCAAACCTCTGCAAAGCAGAACCGTTACATGCTGCCACCAGCCTCCCCCACAGAAACCTCCACCCTTTGCGAAATGCAAACTTCCTCGTCATGCTCGGAGCACGATGCGACGCCTGAAACTTCCCAGACCTTCTCTGCGTGCACGTGCACAAATGGTCCCCAGATTGAGTACAGGACGC
Organism: Rhea americana; assembly: GCF_003343005.1. Classification (NCBI taxonomy): domain Eukaryota; kingdom Metazoa; phylum Chordata; class Aves; order Rheiformes; family Rheidae; genus Rhea; species Rhea americana. Next base: position 48,210 of record NW_028186755.1, read on the forward strand.
TTGCACGGGCGCTTGCAAGCACAAGCGTGCAAAACCAGACGCTACTGCCTCGAAAACTACAGATCTCACTGTAAAGTAACTGACGGTTTCAGGTGCCAGCCCCTTACCCGTGAGGCAAGGCTTCTTCCCCAAACCACCACGCCAAAAGGAATCGCATCAAAAAGGAAAGGCAAAACATTCAGGAACTCCAAGCGACAAAATGATTCATCTCATGGTAAGTCCCAGGACGCCTTTCATCCGAGACTAAGTGAAAACCTCTAACTGGTTTTCAGTAAACCACAGAACCTGACACAGGAAGAGGAGCACAGGGAAGAGGATAACCATACACAACAGTTTGGGAGATCAAAACACCACCGAGTTGAACCAACTTCTTCCTAAATAATCACAAAGAAAATCAGGTATAGAGAAAGAATCTCACACGGGGGTCTGCTACAAACCTTGATATCCACAGCAACATCTGCTCCCTAACATCTTTCTCATATGGCCTGAAGGTCCTTTGCAAACTCTATCCAACAGCCTCGTACACTCCAAAAGCCACCAAGTAAAATGCTTTCTTGCACGTAAAAGGGACTAACCGTAAAGTGTTTGCCCACACTCACAGCATACTGGTTGGGGGGGGGGGGGGGGGGGGGAAAAAAAAAACACACACATCATGCTTCCCCAAAAATAGGTCTCATCAAAGCAGCAGGCAACAGACCGATCTTCGCTGCAACCTGTGATTACTCTCCTGTCAGTCTAGTTCCCAAAGACCCTCTGCAGCAAGCACTGCAGCAAGAAACAGTGTGGCTTGCAGGGAACTGCTGTTTCCTATGCAGAAGGGTGACCAGAAAAAAAATAGAACTGCTGATTCATTTGACTCCCAAAGAGAAGTACAGGAAATCTGTGATCTTCAATTTCCAAAATAGGTAGTCCCTACATCTTCAAAATAGYTTTAAAAATGCTTTCCCTGTGCTCCAAATCAGCAGCTGCTGTGTGTCCTGTGCAAGCTCACACATCACTGACATCTCAAGGTGGGAAATGATTTCACGGTGACTACCAGCACTAGACACCTGCATCCAAGGACACGGCCAGTCCTTAGGATGGGCGCCAACATATGAACCAGGCATGAACCCATGTACACATCCTTGCATGCAAGTTTACTCGAAGGCCCCACATGGGCCCTTTCTCCTGCCATTTATTAAATTCATTTCCCTTAACGGGCATACAGTTCAAATTCCCTCAGTAACGCTTACACGCCAAACAAGCCTCTAATTTTTATATCTAAAACAGCRTCACAAAATCTCATCTGAGGATCTGGTTGAGTTCAGCAGCAACAGAAATGCATCTTGATACTGCCCAACACGACACRCAAGAAATCACATGAATTACTCAAAAGGCACCTGCCAGAGCCCCCTTTCTGCGAGTCAAGCAACTGGGCTGCCAGCACTATCAGTAGGTAAGGAACTCGAYGAAGCAGTTAAGGAACACATCTACTCACACGCACCAGGGCTCAAACGCCTGCTGAACGTGAAGTACAGAAGTTTCCTTCCAAGGACTGTCTCAGCAGGGACCTTGAAGCACAGAGTAGCTCCATACTTGGAGCACAGAGAGCACAGGAACCTTCCCCTCCAGCACAGGGTAGGAGGCATCCCAAAGGACATCTATCACACAAGACTGTTTCCTAAAACAGCCAGGGATGGGTGCTTGGAGACATTACTCCTTTCTGTTGCTTTTTATGGGTTCATAAAAAAAACAGAGGGTTGGTGACCTGAAAGCCACAGGGCAGCATGGTTTACCTTCTAGGACGTGGGTTGCTGAGCTGTAAGGCACAAAGCAGACCCCACACTAAAAGGCTTTCTCAACAGCACGAACTCCAGGTTGCTGCTGGGGGAAGCGGAGGCAGCAGCAAAGACGCCGCCRCAACAACCAGCAAAGAGCTGCAGGGATGCCACACCGCGGGCAGTGAGGAAAGGGGCCACAGTGAGAATACCAAGGGACACGAGGCAGGCTCACTTCAGAAAGTTAGGGAATGTCAATGTAGGAGGGGCAGACTGTGCACTGATTAAAATGCAGCTTAGCAGTTTGTGCCTTGAGACCACAGGCTGAGTTATACTTAGGGGTTAAGAAGTCAAATTTTGTCTCAATACCCATTTTTGTATCTGCTGCCTTTAAACCTTGCTCTCAGACAGCACACCAGAACCACGGAGGGAGCAAATCACACACCAGTCTATTAAAAGAACCAAGTGCAGCACGTCATGCCAAGCAGGGTGGAAAAAGTCCAGTGCCAAGTCCTCTTCAGCCACAGAGGAACGGATCCAACACTTTCCTTCTGCGCCATTAACATTCTGGGACAGGGGCAAGATGGCACGGAGAAATATTTGTGCTCTCGATTTCATTATCTAATACATCACTAAGAGCCTCTGAGGAGTACAATATGTCTCAAGGAGAGGAGCTGCAGCCATTCACTTGTATTCTGGCACACACCAGTACACAAATAATATTGCCCAGAACAAAAAGAAGAGTAGTGCAAAGCCAATGAGCAATGGTTACCCAGAATCAAGTAAAAGAAATATGGTCACTATAGAAGTACATCGTGAAACAGCACCCAGTACAATCCAGTGACCACATTCCAGGGYGAATCCCAGGGATTATCAATCCAGGAAGAGTTAAATGGAAAAGATCAAATACCATACTACGAATGGAGATGGCCAGCCTCATCTCCAAAAGGACTAACGCACTGGCCAAGGACTGCAGAGACCTGAGCTCAACTCCCGCTGCTCTCACARATCAGCTGGCACAAAGCTGATCCTACATGAGCACAATTTACAGTGAGGATTGTRACATTCAAACATCTGAGATTATATATAAAATCTAAGCTGGTGGCTAAAGTTTCCAGAGACAGTAGTCAGCCATCACACAAAATACAATGAATACAGTACTTCGAACAGGAGAAGAAGTCGCCACCTAACCGAACTCCAGGCTGAAACACAAAATTTGACAAGAGACTGTTCAGCAGCAAGTTTGSTAAGAGACCTATCAGCTACACAGCAAGAAAATGTGTGACCACTGCAGATACTATACATGCTGCAGTAAAATCACAATACTTACTCTGAGCTAAAAGAAAAGACATGACTAGGGGAATGCGGTTTTCTGCTGCGAAAACGCTACAAGCAAGCACACACCTAATTCTGCCATAAAAATGTAAACAGAAAACAACCTCTTCCTTGCCTTGATGACCAAACACATGAGAAGGGCCTTTCACTTGCGAGCATCAGCAGCATAGTGAGTTACCGTTTGTCAGGTGAGCTAGGAAGCGATTGCTGCCCACGCACTTTCCTYGCCTGTTGTAACCACAAAGTAAAGCACATCTTAAACCAACACAAAACACAAAATATGTTTTATTTTGCAAGCAGGATGCCCTAGGAGTGCACACATCCTCTCCAATCCCTGCAACCACACCTCAGGTGACAAGAGGTATGTTGCACTAGCTGCACTAGCATGCTTACGAGCAGTTGTGGGAAGACACCCCTAAGATCAAGTAGGTTATTTCGATCTGACAGCAGATACRGAGCTCCACGGCCCTGGAGGTGCTTGCAGTGTGATAGCACAGCTCACACCTTGGATAACCCAAGCCACTGCATTTTACTACAAGCTTTTCAATAAGTAAATAAATAAATAAATAACATAACTTCAAAGCACAGGGGACAGGCTTGTATGAAGCACACTAGCAGCTAGCATTCAAACCTACCATTATTGTTTTGGGCTTTTAGGTAAGGACCTCACCACATTTCTCAGAGGGAGGCAAGACTATCCCTGTTCTACCGAGGAGGGCAGTGAGGTTCCAAGAGAGGAAAGGACATGTCCAATGTCATCAAGYAAGTCAGCAAGACAACTGGAAATGGACCCTAGCATGAACTCCGTTTCCTGCCTTCACCATCTTGCTCATCTTCAAAACCACACCGTCACTCCTGAAACTCCAGTATGAATCTGCTCCACAGATGGAGAAACTGAGACAGCAGGGGGCAATGACTGGGCCGCAGGCACAAAACAAGTCATCGGCAGAGCGGAGGATGGCCCCCAGCTCCCGCTCCCCAGAGGAGCCTCCTGCAGCGCTCAGGACAGCTGGGGTGCGTGGCACTGCTGCGCAGCGCTGCCAGAACAGCACCTCATCCCTGCTGGGGCGAGCGGACCGAGGCTGCTGTGATTTCCTGAATCTTCTCTTCTGACACCGTTTCAAACCCGCAGCACAGACACATGAGGGACAGCGGAGTCCCAAGAAGTATTTTACTGGGAAATTCCGCACCTGGAGTGGTCTCCCCTCCATACGGCTGGAATATGCCCTGGCCCAAGTGCCTGATCACCAGATCCTCTTCTCCACCCCTTTCCATGCATTCCCTGTACACTGCCAGTGCCATGGCTTCCCTCTCCAGCTCCCCCTTTCTCTGAATCCCCCCACATCTTGCCCCATGCCCCTGCATCCATCACACTTCCTCCCCTCAGTRCCCCTCACTATGTCCTGCCCCATCTCCCTGCATCCCTCCTCCATCCTCCTCATCCTGATTCATCTCACTGGATTCCCCGCACCCTCTTACCCTTCCTTACACCTCCCCAAGTCTTCCCTGGATTCTCTCTGCCTCCTTCCCCTTGGTCTCTCCTCTACCCTTGGATCTCCCACCTTCCCCATCCTGACCCAGCTCCCTGGGCGCCCCAAGCCCCCTTTGCCCCCAGCGCTCCTCCACGTCCTGCTCCATCTCCTTCGGATCCCGCACAACCCCTCACCCCTGCTCCCCACCATCTCCTTTCCCCAGTAACTTCACCCTCCCTGAATTCTTGGGCCCCTGGTCCCCCCCTCAGTCTTCTCTCACTCCCCATCTCCTTTCCCTCGTCCCCCTCCATCTTCCCCGACCTGCCCCCGCGTCGTCCCCGCTTCCTCCATCTCCCCCTCCCCAA
>NW_028186755.1:53456-59943 GCF_003343005.1 Rhea americana
GGCCCCGCTCGGCCGCCATGGCTGCGCCGCTGCCCCCTGCCCCGCGCCGCGCGAGACTTGGCGTCCCGCTATCGCGAGACTTGCCGCGAGACCGGGGGGGGAGCGGGGGGAGCAGGGAAACGCGGCGCCGCCTCGCGAGAGTTCCCGCTACTCGGCTGCCAGCACTTAGAGCTGGCAAACATGGCGGCTGCGCGGCGTCATCTCGCGAGTCTTCCCCCCCCCCCGGTATCGCTGCCAGCACCAAATGCTGGCAAACATGGCGGCCTCTCCGGCTTCATTCAACGAGCTTTATTGCCACCCCTGCGCGGCGGACACGCGCAGCAGGGCTGGAAGGAGGCAGGGGGCCAGGCCTGGGGCCGCAGGGAGAAGCCTTCTCCCCCCCCCCGCCGCCATGAACGTTCCCACTAGGCAGCCCCAGTCCCTCGGGGACTCCCCTGCCACTGGCGCCAAGGGATCCGCTGGGATTCCCCCTGCTCCCCTTGACCATGATGGGGGGCCAGACGGTCCCTCCACCACCGCTTCCCGTGGCGAAGCCTTTCGGGGCGACCCGCAGGCCTCGGGGTGGGGGGAGGAGGGTGGCGGCGGTGGGGGGCTCCAGCTCCGAGACCTGCCGGGAGGGAGAGGCTGCGGCCTCCCCGGGCAGGCTCAGCCCGTCCGCCCTGGCCGGCGCCAAGGGGCTCGGGCAGCCCGTCGCCCTGCTGAGCCCCCCAGCCCGGACGCGTGTCCCCCCGCCCCACACACACACGCGGGGCGAGGTGGCTGCGCCGGCCCCACCTTCACCGGTTAAACTGGTTTGAAATCCGGGGCAGAGAGGCCTCCGCCGTCCTCCCCCCCCTCCCCGGCCCTCTCCGAGGGGCAAATCCTGGGATTTCCACCTGCGTCGCCCGCTCCCCCCAGAGCAGGCGGCACCCGGCTCCCTCCTGCGCCCGCCCCCGCTCCGAAGCGAGTCCGGCCCGTCCTCACCCCAGCACACGTGTTGGGACGCGACCGGCGCCGGACGGAGCCGCGCTCGGATCAGCCCGGCGGGATCCAGCCCTCCCCCCAACCCAGCCTCAACCCCCGGGGGGGGCGTTTGGTGAGGAGGGGGATTCCTGGGGCAAAACCCTCCCGTTCTTGCTGCCTTTTTATCCRTTTGCTTCCTCCTAGCGCCGGGCGAGGCCGGCAGGGAATGGGATCCCCCTCCTAGTCCCTTCCGCCACCCCGAAACGCGGGAGAAAACCCCGAAACGCCATGGCCGCGGCTGGCCCCATCCTGCCCCCCGAGGAGGTGGCTTTGCTGGAGCTGGGGACGGCGGCCGCCCCCCCGGCCGAGGGGGCCGCCGGCCGCGCCGAGCCCCCGGGGGACCCCGCCGCCACGCTGCCGTGGGAGCCGTGCCAGCGCGGCGCCCGGAGCCAGCCGGAGCCCGCCGAGGCCGAGAGACGCCCGAGCCCCGACGGGGGCCGCCGAGACGCCGAGGAGGACAGCCCCCCGTGCGAGGCCGAAGGCGAGGAGCCCCGGGGGCAGCCCGCGGCGCCCGCCCACGTCTCCGTGCCCATCGACCCGCGGTGCATCGAGCGGAAGCGGCCGTCAGACCCGCGACCCCAGGAGCGGGGCGAGGGGGGCTGCGCGGCCCCCCACGGCGACCGGCCCCACGACCTCCTCCGCCAGAAGCAGGTTTTCCTCCCCCTCGGGTGCAGGGACGTCCCGGGCTACGAGGGGCGAGCGGCCAAGGCGCCGGCCGAGGCGTCCCGGTGCCCGTGCGCCGGGCCGGGTTGCAGCTCCGACGGCCTCAGGGCCGTGGCGTCCGCGGCGGGGGCCGTGCTCCTCTGCCCCTGCCTCGTCTACGGCGCCTACGTCTTCCTGCCCTTCGACGCCCCGCTCCTGCCCACCGTCAGCGCCCGCCTGGTCTACACGCTCCGCTGCGCCGCCTTCGCCACCTTCCCCGTCGTCCTCGGTGAGCCGCCGGGCCGGGGCTGCGGTGCACGGAGCGGAGCTTTTGCAGCTCCGTCGCTCYTGCCCTCTTCCCACCCCGCTCCGGTCCTCTCTCCCCGGTGCAGCTTCCTCGCTCCCCGCACCGCGCGCCTGCTCAGCCCCTCTCCTCTGCCCCCGCAGGGATGATCGTCCACGGCATCTCCCGCCTCTGCTCCTCCTCGCTGGAGCCCTTCGGGGAGCTGCAGCGGGAGGTGGAGATCCACCGCGCCTACGTCTCCCAGTCCGTCCACCTCTTCGTCCTCTACTTCTTCAACATGGCCGTGCTGGCCACCTACCTCCCGCAGGAGGCCCTGAAACTCGTCCCCCTGCTCACGGGGCTCTTTGCCATCTCCCGGTAAGCAGCTCCTCGCCCTCCACCCCGATATCCCCTTTCCCCTCCCCGGGCAGCTCGAGGTTTCCGGAGGGACCAAGTCGGATCCATCAATCCTGGAAAACTTCCTGCCCTGGTTTTTGTCCCCCTTCGCCCGTGCCCCTGAGCGCGGCCGTGCCGCCTCCCGGCGAGCCCTCGCTCAGCCCCGGCCCGTCTCCCGTYTCCAGGCTGATCTACTGGCTCTTGTACGCCGTTGGGCGCTCCTTCCGCGCCTTCGGCTTCAGCATGACCTTTCTGCCGCTCCTGGCCATGCTGTTCTGCAACCTGTACGGCTTGTTCGTCCTGGAGCCCGAAAACCTCCTCGCCGTGGCGGGCGCCAAGGCCGAGGGGCCCTCCAAGGATGGCAGGAACAAGCTCCGATTCTGGGGGTGAGACGGGCCGTGGGGAGACTGGGGTGCTCGGCTGCGGCCCCCGGGGCACAGGGGGGCCGAGTCCTCCTTGCACTGGGCAGACGTGGACGAGCCCTGAAGGCGGATGGGGACAGGCGGATCGGCTGGGTTCCTGCTCGGAGCYCACGACATCCTGCTGGACGCTGAGGACTGGGCTGTAAAAAACCTTGTGCAGGGAGATTCCTGCAGGAGGGCGAAGAGGGGACCCAGAGCAAGCAGCAGGACCCGTTTCATGGGGACGGGTAGGTGAAAGGGACCCAAATGCCTTGCTGGAGCTGGCTTTGCCCAATAAAGCCCTTCACCCAGTGGCTGTGTGGTTAAATTTCCCCAGGAATCGCCCTCACCACCAGGACTTGCAGCTTCACCCTCAGCCCTTGGGATCCAGCCCCAAAACGATGCTTCTGAGAGGGGGAAAAACAGGTTCCCTCCTCCTACCCCAGCACYGTGACAGCCCCGTCCCTGCCTCCCGCTCCCAGATCCTGCGCAGTAGCTCCCGGGCCCTTGCACGTCCCTCCTCCTCCTCCTCCCCCGGGCAGAGGTTCAGCGTCTGGCTCGCAAACCGGTCGGCCGGGTCCCAGGGAGCCCTGCCCCAGGGAGGGACGCGGGCGAGACGAGGTGGCCTTGGACTGCGTGGATCAGCCCCAGCCTGGCTGCTGCCCGGCCCAGGGGGGYGGCCGATCCCCCCCGCACGCCCGGCTGGGCCCCCAGCCTGCGCCCCACGGCCCCCTGTCAGCACCCGTCGCAGGCACGAAGGCCCCCGCGCGAGGCAGCTCCCTGCTCCCTCCTCTCAGCCGCACGGTTTCGTGCCAGAAAAGGAGAACTGGCTTCTTCCGAGCTCCAGCATCCTTCAACCCCTGCGCGGCCCCAGGACTGCTCTGCCCCAGCACGACGCTGCTGCGGGAAACCGCGGGTAGAAATCCCTTTTATTTGGTCCGAGACAATCAGTGGTCGAGAACAGGAAAACCCCGGTGCACCCCACAGTGCACCCCACGCCCCCCACGTGCCCCACAGCTCCCAGCCCCAGCTCGCACCCCGGGCCGGCCCCACGGCTAACCGAGCCCGAGGCGGGATGAGCCCTCCCTGGCCCCGACAGGAGGGAGCCGAGTGCAAGCGGGGGTGACGGGGATCTCCCTGCCCCGCTCGGCAGCCCCTGCGGAGGCCGGCGCGGTGCCAGGCACCGCGGGCAGGGAGCGAGCAGCCCACCAGCTCTCGGAGGAGCCCGGCAGCATGAGAGGCAGCTTGCACGGTGCTGGGGGAGGGGGGGGGGCGGCGCCAGCCCCGCTCCTGGGTCAGAGCCCCCCAAGCRACCCCAGAGCACCCCGAGAGCGGCCCAGCCGCACAGGATGGGGCACAGCCAGGGCCGGCTGGTTAAGGACCAGCCATCAGTGGTTTTATCCCTTAGGGCAGGGAAAGTCCTTCCCCCTGCTCAGAGCAGCCMCCGACTCCTCCAGTCACTTCCCAGCAGGCAGATAAAGAAAACAAAGGAAAGAGCAGGACCTGGTCCAGGCTCCGGGCAGCAGGAGAGGCAGCAGGACAGAGGGAAGSGGCGCAGGCCACTGCAGCGAGCGTTGCTCCGGTCTCCTCCGAGCCTGGTCGGAGGAGGCGGACGGGGGCAGAGATGAGCTCGCAGGCGTTGGAGCCCCCRCGGGCCGCTGCATCCCCCTGCCCAGGGACGAGGAGGGTCCCGGTGGTCTCTCCGGGGACCGGTCCGCTCAGTTGATGGGCTCGTACTCGGAGTAGCGTTTCCGCTGGGCGAAGAGGACCACGACGCTGCCCATCAGGAGCAGCACCATGGGGGTGCCCAGCGCCACAGCCATGATGGAGATGACGAGGGGGGAGAAAGTGTCCTCGGGGGGCTGCCCAAAGCCCAGCAGCGCCGACCTGCAGGGAGGGACAACACACGTGGGGATGCGGCTCGGCTCCCCCACGCCGAGACCACCTGGTCCAGCCCTGCACCAGGACTTCCCGGCTGGATCCCACGYGGGACAGGGAGAGGGGAGGTCTCCCAGGCCAGGGGAGAGCAGAGACTGTGACAACAAGTTGCCAAACTCCTTGCTACAAATCAGTGGGAAACCACAGACTTTCGGAGGGAGGCACAAACGAAGGGCTACCAACCACGGAGACTCCTTAGCCCAGGCCCTTCGCACCCAGCAGACCCTGCTCACCAGCTCAGGTAACGYTTCTCCTGGTAAACCTCTCCGTCCTCGCCCCCGAAGGAGATGTTGATGGCGCTGACAGCGTAGGCGCTGCCCAGGCCCTCGCCGAAGTAGGCGCGGATGAGGCTGGACGCCGGCAGAGTCCAGTTGGCCGCTTGCAGGCTGCGGGGTTGGCACCGGATACCGTCCTCGCGCTTGGGGCTCCGGGAGCCGTAGGCGGTCGCCTTCCACTGCAGGAAGCTGAGCGCGGCGCTGCCGTTTYGGGCCTCGGCTGCCAGGGAGAGCGTCTGATCCGGGGGAGGGCAAGAGGGAGGGAGGGAGGGCAGGAGAGCGTCTTTACGGAGCCGCAGCGGGGAACCAGGGCTCCCGGGCTCTCCGCGGAGCCGTGGGAGGAGCGGGAGGGCCGGCGCAGGATGCCCAGCTGCTCGCCCTCGCCTCCGGAGCGGGGGACGTCCCCAGGCCCGGAGCTCGCCCCCGCGGCCGCGCTCACCTCGAAGATGGTGGGTGTGTACTCGTCRTCGATGGAGCGCGCCGAGCGCAGCCTCCGCACCGCCCCCAGCTCCTCCACCGTTGCCACCTCCAGCGCAAAGCGGGAACCGTTGCCCCGCGGGGTCACCCCGGCCAGGACAAACTCCACCTTGGAGCTGTTTGCCGTGTGCAGGAGGCTGGGCAGGGGCCCGTCGCGGCCATCGGCCTCGTAGGCTGTCACCTGCCGSAGACGCGGCCAAGAGGAACAGCGTGATCCAGGGCTGGGACGCCAGGGACCACCGGTCCCTCTCTAGGATGTCTTTGGATGAGATGTTCACCCGGACACGGGGTGCTCGCCCTGGAGCGGCGAATCCCCGCTCTGCCCCTGCGGACGTACCCGGAGAGCCAGGCTGCCGTTGGAGAAGCTGCCGCTGGGGTCGGAGGCGGGGACGCCCAGGAACTCGGCCGTCAGCGCCGTGTGGTTCAAGGTCCTGTTGACGCTGTCCCAGGAGAAGCTAGATAGGTCATACGTGGGGTAGAAGAGCTCCTCCGGCGTGTTGGCCTTGCTGTACTCGAAAACCTGGGGCCAGSGAAGAGGAGAAGGGCTGGGAGCCGCCGGCAGCCGCTCGGGACACCCCCGCTTTGCACTGCGGACAGCAGGGTGCCACGCACGGGGCTGTCACCACCGGCGGGGAGAGGACGGAGCCCAGGAAGGACCTGCAAATTCTCCAGTACCTTGGTGAAGACGACGGCGGTGGCGTACACGACGCTGCCGGGGGGCTCGATCCAGACGGCCCCGGCGGGCGCGGGCGAGAGCAGCCGGGTCCAGTCGACGCGCAGGACGCTGCTCGGGCTCCCCGTGGCCACGAGCAGCGCCGCGGGGGCCCCGATGCTGCTCCACACGTAGTGCAGCGTGTCGTCCCGCCCCACGGCGCGGACGTGCAGCAGGTTGACGGAGGTGTTGGGCCAGCCGGGGTTGTACTGCATGGACACCTGCGGGGCAAGGAGGGGGCGCGGGTGGAGCAGGGGCTCCCCCCGGCCCGCAGCCGCGGTGGGGGGGGGGCCGCTCCCCGCCTCGCTCGGCCCAGGGGAGCGCTCCGCTCCCCGGGCCCCGCAGCCGCCCACCGCCGCCA
>NW_028186755.1:60218-73006 GCF_003343005.1 Rhea americana
GGCAACGCGGCAGCGGCCCCCGCTCACGTGACCGCTCAGCTGCTTCCTCTCCCTCCTCCGCCCCCCCCCTTAAAGGCGCAGCGCCGCAAATCTCTTAAAGGAGCCGCCGCCCTTAAAACAAACAARCAAACAATAAAAAAACAGCGCTCCGGCGTTACCCCCCGGTTTCGGGGGAAAGCTGGGGATCGGCGGGCCCCCCCTGCGAGTCGGGGGGTGAGGGTGCACCTGGCTGCAGCCTGAGCTGCCTCGCAGCCCTGCCACCACCCCACCCGCGTCCGCGGGGCGGGAGGGTTTCGCCGCGCTCCCCGTGGCCCAGATAGCGGCCGAGGAACGGCACCGGGAGCGGCAGCAGCCAAGCCGAAGGGCAGCTGCCTTCCCAGCTCCCACAAAGGCCGAGGAATGGCACCGGGAGCGGMAGCAGCCAAGGGGAAAGGCAGCTGCCTTCCCAGCTCCCGCGCCTCCGGCATGCTGGCAACACGCAGCCAACCCGCCCCGCGACTAATTTCTCAGCTGGCTGATCCGGACTGGAGCTGAACAGATGCTACCAGCTGCGTGCTGGCACCTGGACCTCATTCCACTCCCTCCCCAGGGAGGTTTCATTTCAAGAACCTGTTCTTTTCCTRGCAATTTTTTAATCCACGCTGGCAAATCGCATCCTGGTTACAAAATCCAGTGATTTGGCCACTTGTCCAAACTTCCTCGACTCCTTCCAGCGAAAGMGGAAGGGCAGAGGCAGGGGGACGGGCAGGCTGGAGCCACCGTGGCCTTGTTTTGCACCCACAGCATTCAGTCCAATCCCCTAATATTTTTCCTAAYTCTTGTAACCATCTTCCAGCCTCATGCTGCTATGGAGCTGGAAGGGGCTCAAGCTTGGTCCGTGCCCGTGGYGAAAGCCCCGGCTGAGGCTGCGGCGAGTTTCCCTGGCAGCAGGGCTGCGGAGGACTTCACAACATCAGACAGACGACGGGAGCGGAACGAGCAGGCAGGGTGATGACCGAGCAGTCCCCCACCTCCTCCCCAGCACCCTCGCAATAAACACGCAGACGAACGGACTGAAGTGACACGTTTTATTGTTGAGGCAAAGAGCAATGAGAAGTTACAGTATAGACTTAAATTAAGTATCAGTGTCTCCAAACAGAACAAGGGCACATACGTGACACTGGCTCTTCGGCCACACTCACGTTCTTTTTTCCCCCCTACCCACAGACTTTAGACAAACTAATTCTCAGACTTTGCCCTGGCTCAGCCTCAGGACAGAGGAGAAGCGGCGTCGCTCCACTGTGCTCTTCCTGCAGTTGAGCCCGAGGTGCCCGGCTCTTCCTGTGGGTGACTCGACCCCTCTACTCCTGGGCTGCCTCTGGAGCTGCAGGCTGCTTGCTTTGATCGTCGCCTTTCTTTTTGTGCCCCGAAACAATGTCATCGATACGGAGGAGGAGAACAGCAGTCTAGGGAGAAACCCCACAGCCAGGTGAGAGAGGAGCTTGCTGCGGCGCTTCTGGCAGTACAGAGCTAGCTGGCTTCCTTCGTAGGGCTGCACGTGCACTAGCTTCCCACCCAGTCCTTATTTCCTAGGAATCACGCTGACTTGTGCTTAGACCAAGCTGCAGCCCAGGACAAGGACCCTGCTTAACACTGTATTTTAAAGTCTAGTCCAATAGACTAGAATAAAATCCAACCTATCTGGCTTTCACACCAACCAACCAACTGTATCTAATTAAATGAGCCACAGGGCCRTTGAACAGCAACCTGTCACAGCAGAAAGGACACTGAACCCATCACAGCCAGGTAGGAGCAGCAAGCGGCTCTGGCATGTGGCTGGGGCAGCTCGTGAAATGGGAGACACTGGTGTTTCCTGCTRACTGACAGGAAAGGGAAAATCCCTTTGTACAACTTTGATCTAATACCAGCGACCAAGTGTTCAAAATGTGATCTTTAAGATGGGGAGCACAGCTTGTGCAACACCAGTCAGACGATCAAAGCGCAGAATCTCCCAGTGCTACCAACTGGATTCCAGCACACTGCTAACATCGAATTTCTCGGCCGTGGTCAAGTCTAGCCCTCCCACAGAATGGCCCGTCCTTGCGAGACTAACGAGCACAGCTGGCAGTAACAGGTGAGATGGAAAATGACACTTTTCAGTTCAGGCTAGGGATCAAAACACAACTCCTTGGACACTTACCTGCACTGCATCCCTTATCACGTTGCTTCCTGTGCTAGCTAGGTGCGAGCTGACACACGAGCACGTGCCACAAACGGTTAGCAGGGCTTACCCTAACATCTGGGCGCACTGGCAGYAACATTCCCCTCTCTGAAAGATACACTACAAGGGTTCACTTAGCAGTTTCTTCCTTACCTCTACTGCTGTTTTGTAGGTCTGCAATTTGACTGCTAAAGGCTCCCAGATCCCCAATTCCTTCATGTCGACTAAGGCTCCGGTCTCACCATTCACTCCCCACGTCTGGCTGCCTTCTTGAGTGTGTTTCGCCTGTAAAYAGAGCAAAAGCTTACTCCAAAGTCGTCTCTGTCAGAGTAAGATAACAAATTCAGCTTTATGAATGCAAACTGATCATGTATTTACCAAAATGGTAAGAAGTCATTAGAATTTTCTCAACTGTGGAGTTTATACAAAAATTTTTGTTAACAAGTACCACATAAACCCCTACCCACTCATGCTACCTAACCTAATCTCAAAGTTTAAGACTTTTTTTCACCTTCATTTTTGAACTCTGGGACATAAATCAAGCTATTTAATTCCCCTTTCCTGTTTTCATAATTTGGCACAAAACTTTGGTAAAGCTGTTTGCRTTCCAGTTAATGCAAATGAACCCCCCCAAAACATAATCTTGTAATAACCTTCAACAGATAGGTTATTTCAAAAAGTGTAAATAATGGTATTAAATAGTGTAAATAACAATACACATGAATTGTGTAAAAAAGCCTATTTTAACTACAAAAATCTGCCCCAGAATAGCACAACATCACAATACACAGAARCACAATTGATCCGACCAGTAGGAGAGCGCACAAAGAGGCCGAATCTCTCRGAAAGATCCCACAATGTGTGTCTTACCCTGAGTGAGGTCAGCACACGGATGGTACTAGCACCGCAGTTCTGGATCAGTGTTCTAGGAATGACTTCCAGAGCCTGGGCTACCGCCCGGTAGGGCCACTGCTCCACACCGGTCATGCCCTTGGACTTCTCTGTCAGTGCATGAGAGACAGCCATTTCGGTAGCTCCCCCTCCTGGCACCAGCTGTGGGTCGATGAGGACGTTGCGACACACCTGCATGGCATCCTGAAGGTTGCGCTCCACCTCCTGTAACAAAGACAAAAGCACAGATTTATTGGTTGCAAAAGAAATTGTAACCCACCGCCAGCAGCGATCGCATAGCCCRGGGACTGCTGGGCTCATCACACACTGCAACACAGATGTTTTGCCTTGATTACACGGCATGTGAGACAAGGATTCTTTGTCGCTCTGAATCCTCACCCTAGAGCCCAGAGGAAGTTGGTGCTTGCTCCACTCACCCACAATAGCTCCTCGCAAGAAAGCAAGGGCTTACTGACACTAAGGAGGCGAGCAAGACAGGAGGGAAAGCAGAACATGTAGTAACTTACTGCTAAGATTTCCTTGCTGGCTCCACGCAGAATGATAGTACAAGCCTTGGGGTCTTTGCAATCAGTGATGAAGGCAAAATACTCATCTCCTATTTTTTTAACTTCAAAGAGCCTGGCTCCAGTTCCCACATCCTCCTCCCGCAGCTCATCTGTGCGGCTCACAATGCGAGCTCCACAAGCCCTAGCACACAAACAGCAGTCAAGATCTCTTCCTGAAACTGAGCTGCAGCAAAGTCACATGTGTTCAAGCGTCCATCTACCCCCATGGTCACACAACAGTTTGGGCCACAAGCCAAAAGACATATGAGTTAGATGCTCAAAAATAACTGGGGAGAAAGGCTGAGATACGAACAACTCAGTGCAATGGACCACAAGACTCTGCTCCAAGAGGAAGAAGCATTTACCTGGCGATCCTGTTGTTGTCAGTCTTCCTCACTCTGCGGATTGCTGTGATGTTGGCTCTCATCAGATAGTGCTGGGCCAAGTCTGAAAGCAAGTTTGTGCAATTTTATTGATGAATCAGCAGTACCATTACAAACTTGTTACTACTTTGGAGACCTATAAAGGGTCATGGAAAGGAAGCGCCTAAACGCTGCTTTTTAAACCAAGCTGCAAGGCAAAATTCCAGTGCAGTTTCCTATGGTTTGCTAGATTCAACCTCACTTATGTTTTTATATTGTTTCCAAATGCTGGAAAAACAAAACATTATTAGAAACATCCATGCTCATAAAACAACCTCAAGAAGCAACTTTAACACCTGCTAACACCTGTGTTGCAAAACTATTTTCTAGAAAGCTAAGAAATTAAGTCATATTTAAAAATTTTTTCTTTAAATCATTAGACAGTGCTTGTAAGATACCATCAACATTACTAGCTATGAATTCAGTGCAAGCAACGATCACAAATGTTATTACCAGAGATTCCTTTTTCTGTGATGACCAAGTCTGGCTTGACTCTGATCAGATCCTCACAGATCTGCTGAATGTATTCTTCCTCCATCTGCAGGATGCGGGCAAAGTCTTCTTCCCGAGTAATTTCAATATCGGTCTGCACAGAAAAAGGTGTCAAAATCTTAATATACTCCTCCCAACCCTGTCCACGTTAAACACAGACTCCCCCAGCTTGAATGATCTTAATTTAACCCAATGCAGTCTTTTAAGAACATGCTGCATCTGCAGCTAATTCTGCTGTGGGTTCAGTACTGTGGAGAAAAACAGGTAGAAAAAGTAACCAAGAGCATCATCTGCCACTCATGCTGGTCATGTGGATTTGTTCACCCTACTAGTTTTAAATGTCACAGATAACTCTAACAGAACTTGCTTTACCTGACTCTCTCCTTTCTTGTACTCTAGTGAGCAATCCAGGAGGACAATGCGTGGATTCTTAATAAGGCGACGCATCCTGGGATGAGTTACATCTTTATTCACCATGATTCCACGCAAAACACAAGAGTCTTCACTAAAACCACCTGGAATCTGACAGATGCAAAAATGGGGGAAATGAGAAGGAAATAAGATGAGTTATTCTACTCTACGAAAATAGGTATATTTGTGCTTTTAAAACTACCCAGCCCACATACTGAAGAAAAAGAAAGGGTCTCTTGAATAACTAAGGCATTCATATCACAATCTGAGTTAATGTTAAGAGCACACTGACATATTACTAAGCGAAAAGCCATGAAAAACCTGAAAATTGCTCACATCCTACTGCCTAGCAACATGTTTTTGAAAGATGCAAGTTGAAATAACCAAAATGATCTTTTTGACAGATACTCTAAAACCATTCTAAAACCTTTAAGTAAGTGCCCCATTCTTTTCACTGTACACCAGCATCACTGATAGCATTCAGTAAACTATCTTCAAGGGTTACGTTTGCAGGCTGCAAATCAGTAGCACATAAAATTCTTACTATTGCATCCTCAATACAACTAGTTTGGAATAAGAAAGGGGCAGGGCAGACAGAAAAGAGATGGTCCAGGACATACTCACCTTTTCTACTTTAGCGTATTTCTTGATGTCAATTTCCCTCCTGCCATTTTCCTCAAACTCCACTGTCTTGACTGCATCCAGAGCAATGCTGCAGGCCAAGTCAGACCAGCGGTTTATTGCCTTAGTGTTTATAGCACTCTTTATTATTTTAAGCATCATCTCTCTGTTGTTCACATCCACTGGAGTGCTAAGACAAGGGAAAAAAAATAGTGAATTGAGTATTACTCCAAGCTACAATCTATTCGTAATTCCATTCCATCCTTCTCTAATTAYATTTAATTATATTTTACTAGTGTGATTCCCTGAAGACTCACTTTTAAGCAGTAATAAAACCCTGTACCCCTTTTCTCCAACTCTCACACCCCATACTTACCCAATTTTCTTTAGAATACTGATCATATCATCCAAGGCCTTACGATAAGCCCCAATGATCACAGTTGGATGCATCTGCTGTTCAAGGAAGTGTTCGGCAACAGACAGCATCTCTCCAGCTAAACAAACATCAAATCCCCCAGATGAGTTAGTAGAACAATCATCGGTCAAGAACACTGCAGATAAAAAAATATCTGCTATTCATGCAGAGAGCTTTACCGCATTTATCTGTACCTTTCTTTGTACTCAATTGTGCTTATCTTGGTGAAAGAATACAACCAGCATAGAGCTGGTCACATTACAAGCGTGTAATGAACCTAGTGCTCTCTTAACGGTTAAAAACAGACAAAAAAACCCAGATCTCTCCTCCACAATTTTAGGGTAGGGAAATCATAACTATCTGGCTTATCAAGGCATATTCACTGGGTTCTAATGAGCAAACAGATGTAAGAAACGAGGGGGAGGGAAAAAAAGTAGTAGATGCACTGAAGGTTATGGAGTGGAATCTTTGACATAACTCCCCTGTGTCTAATCGGAACTGAGAGCAAGAGCAAAATGTTTTGCTGCTAACTGTTCAGATGACAATGTATGTCAGAATATGCAAAGAAGTAGCACAATATTAATCAGAAGTATCTGATCGCGTGAACACTATCACATACAAGAATTAATTAGCCCGAAACAGGACAAACTTCCGCCTTACCCTTTTATAAAGGGCACATGTCTTAGTCACTCTTCTTACCAAGGATAATKACAGATGTGGTCCCATCTCCAACTTCTTCATCCTGAGTACGGCTGATCTCAATCATTGACTTTGCAGCTGGATGCTGGACTTGAATCTGTAGAGGAGGCAAATGGCATGCTTTTGGTCTAAAATATTAGAAGTTGAAACTTCTTGTATTACTCAATGGAACAAATACCACACTTTTAAAGCAATTTAAGAAAATTCTTTGCCATAGTTGGGCAAAATGCCCCTTTTTCCAAGACAGAAAATAAGCTACTGTGTTTCACAATATTGCATTTCCCACAGTTTTTTTAGGCACTAAAAATTCTGTGATGTTATTTAGACAACAATTTTTGGCCTAATTATTTGCATGGTAAAAGCAAGCATCTACTCATTATATTTTGATGCATTCAAGTCAGTCTAACTATAATTAACATCAAGTTTACACCAATCTTTGAAAACTACAATGACAACTTACTACTCCAGGGCCAAATCTACTTTCYTGAAGAGAAAGGATTAGCTAGAAATATTTCATTCTTCCTCAATAAGCACCCTTCTTGGTACTGCTGTTTAGTTACTTCCTGTCTTTCAGGATCAAAGGTGAAATAATACAGTTCCATTAGCAGCTACTTCACTGTATTCTAGAACATTYTGACCCAAATGTTAAACAAAATAATCCTTTAGGAGAAACTTACCTCTCTAAGAATAGCATTGCCATCATTGGTCATCACGATCCCACCCATAGGGTCCAAAAGCATCTGCAGCAGAAACAATATTTGCACTGATCTGTAATACGCGCAGTGTTTCCAGCACAGGGATTTCAGCAGTTCTTACCTTCATCATAGCTCTTGGTCCTAAACATGTTCGGATAATGTCAGCAATAGTCTAGGAGGGAAAAAAGGAATTAGACAATGTAAGAAGGTATCAAAATCTAATAGYCTCTAGTAAACAATAATCTACATGAAATAGGCAGTCACTGCATTAAATTTACTGTTGCTTAGATGCAGAAGTCGTGGGAATGAAAACATAGGGATTATAAGAGCGTTGGTATTTCCCTAAACTATTGTCTAAATCAGATATCAATGTGTGTGCATTTTCAGATTTTGAAGAGAAAGAGGTTTTCATGGAGTGCTGCTGCTTGCTGCGTTAAACACCACAACGTCCAATTATACTGTTAACACCTGTTGTTTTAACACCAAAAATTCATTTTCTATGCTCCTTCTACTCTAGACTCATGCAGACTACAGAAGACTTCCTCAAATACAACTTTCCCTCCTAAATTTAAATAAAACTGTAATAATAATATGGTACCTTAGCAGCAGTGATGTTCCCAGTCTGGACTTTTCTTCCAGACTCGCGTTTCATATTCTGACCTAAAGCACATAGGGAGGGGGAAAAAAAAAAACACAGTAACAGCTTGAATATAACTGAAATCTGATCTTACTATACAGCAAAGATTGAAGCAGTAATACTGACAATGCATCAAAGATACCACCCCAGTCACTAGAGCTAAATTAAAAGTTTCCAAGATAAATATGACTGCCTAAATAGGAAAGCATACTCAYAGAAGAATATTAATGAAAAATAGTATTAAAGAATTCCTGGTTATCAGCACAACTCAACTAAGACAAAACTTGGCACACCCAAAATATGATCTAGGCCCCTCACAAAAATCAAAAAACAGTGATTCACTAGAATCTGCAAGATCCCATAGAGCGTGCAAATTGTTGCACAGTAGTTTTCAGCAGTCTGAGAAGTTTTTGATGCTCATGCAAAGTAACTAAAGCAGCTTTATAAAATTAAGTTTTATACATCAGCAATGCACAGCCTTCAGCACTTTAGTGCAAGCAGTCATCACCATACCAGCATCTCACAACCTTTTTAGAGGAGCAGCTGTCAGAGGGGTCTGCCCTACAGAATCTGCACCCAGATTAGGTCTGGGGCTGTGTTTCCTTAACCACAAGCCTAGACGGGATGAGCACAGCTTTACTTCGGGAGAGGACGTTCGCGCATGTTGATGAGATTTGTAGGACAGAACAAAAGGGCGCAACACTAAGAGCAGCACTGGGAAGATGTGGAGGGCGGCAGCAAAGGGACAGCAAATGGGACAGCGAAAAGTAAAGTGTTGAGACTCACACGGGGGTGGGAAGGAGCTGGGAGAGGGAGAGCCACGAGGAGCGGGAGAAGGGGGGAAGGAATAACGCCCCAGCCCCACTCAGGGCTGCGCAGCAGCCGCGAACGGCAGCGSATTGAGACATCTGGGGAGGGGGCCTCAGGGCGTGTCAGGGGCGGGGGCTGAGAGAAAACCCCGAAGAGGGAGAGTCCTGCCGCCAGAGGGGAACCGGGGGGCGGCGGCCGTGAGGGAGGGCCCGGCTCTGAGGGGGACCCAACATGGCGCCGGAGGAGGGAGGTGAAGTGGGGACCCCCGCGCCCCTCACACCCTCACGGACCGCGCCCCTCCCCCTTCCTCCTCCCCCGGAGGGTCTRGCCCGGCCCGCGGGACTCACTGAGGACGAGGACGGGGCGCGGGCCCATCATCCTGGCGGCGGCTGGGGCGGCGGCGCCCGGCGCGGAACCTTCTGGAGACAGCGAGCGCGAGGCGGCCGCGCCGAGAAGTGCCGCTTCACCGTGCCGCGACACCCTACCCCGCCTCCCGCCCGCCATGGCCAATCACCGCCCGCGCCGCGGGCCTGTTGTCCAATAAAACAGCGGCATCCCCCCCCTCCTCCTCCCTGGCGCTCTAAAGTTCGGTTGAGAAGCGACGCCCCAGCGGCGTGTGGCCACGGGGCGGGGCAGGCCGCACTGCGCATGTGTCTGCCGCACGCGCCGAACGTACGGATGGTGCGGGGAGGAGGGAGCAGCAGCAGCGCCGGCCACCACTGCGCATGCGCCTAAGGGCTTGGCGCGCCCGTTGGAAGGGCCCACGGGGGGGGAAGCTCATCCGGCGCGCTCCTCATCGTGCCCGGAAAACACCGGGACAGGACGGAACGGATCTATAAACGACGCAGAAAGGAGATAGGAGGCTTCTGAGAACTATGTGTRGCAGTGAGGTCCTCAGCGCCAACCCGCACTTCCCCCCCCCCGTAAACGCTGTGGTCTCGCCCAGCGCGCCCCGCGGGGCATCACGGGAGCGGCAGGCTTCCGCGCGGCATGCTGGGAGCGGCAGTTCGGGCCGCCCGAGGGCTGGGGCGCGGGGCCGGGCCGGGCCGCCGCGCTGCGGCTGCCGGTTCCCGCGGGGCCGAGCTCCCCCGGGGGCTGCCGTGGGCAGGGGCCTCGGCTCCGGCCTGGCGCGGAGCGGAGACCCTCGAGCTGCGCCCCCTTCCCAGCGCCCTGGTTCGCCTCAGAGYGGAGACCTTCAGCCTGGGAAACCTCCCCGAGACCCCGGTTCACCGTGGTCCCCTCCTGGTTTAGCAGGCCCTAACCCAAAACAGCCAGTCCAAGTGTAATTATAGAGAAAGACAGGCGGAAAACCACTCTGCCTTTTGGCAAAAGTAGCAGCAGCCTGTGTGCTTGGAGCTTTCAGTGTTTCCAGGTTCTCCTTGATCTGTTTCATTGAGTAATGTGTCTCTTTTTTTTCCCCTCTCCCATAGTTGACCAGCTCTTTTTCTGCTCAGATGGAGCAYCAGTTAGCCAGGAGGAAAAACACGAAAAAAAGTAGGTTGGATGCAGTATCCTTTGATAGCTAGCTACTGTTTGAATAAGGTGTTTTGCAGAGAAGTTCTAGTCTCCTCTCTGTCTAAAGCCCTAAGCATTTTAGGCCAGGAACAAGTGTTTTCTCAGTGTTTGTGGGGTAGCTGTCGCTGTGGGGTTCTGGTCTACGGGCTTCYGGACGCTACAGCAAATCCTACTGATAAACATATATATATTTATTGGGGGGATGCAGCTCCCCYCAATACCTGTCCTTCCAGGAGGATGAAATATATACATTAGCTGAAGCTTGTTAAGTGTGGTGTATGGCTTCTGGGAGTTATTTCCAGTTGCAGACTGGGAGTGTAGCCTAAAGGGTACAGTAGTGTGATCAGACTCTGTGGTTTTCTGCAGCTCTAGTTAGTCTTGAGTGAGTCATTTTCCCATTTTGTACTTACTCAGTAGAGCAAGGGGGAAAAGCCAGATGCTCCTGTCCCTTCTTCCTCAGCCCCTGACCACCAGGCCCGGGAGTGTTTTGCCCTGCAAGAGCACACAGCACTGCAAGATCCAGACCAAGATAACTCAGGCCCATCCAAGCATCCTGGCTGCAGTAGATCATGTGGCTGCTGCTGTGCAGCCAGCAGCATAAGAGGSAGGAGCAGGAGGCAGGTCTGCAAGGCACAACCTCTTCCTCCAGTGACTCAGCCCCTGTCTCTGCCCTCCAGCCACCTCTGCTTTGGATATCCTGCCTGGAGGTAGGAGCAGGACAGCCCATATTACCATGACTGTAACAGGGCTACCCTTGGAACGGGAAGTAAAATTATCAGTATTTTCTGCACTGGTTTTTCTTCAAATGGTTCATAGCCTTCCTAAGAGCTGCTCAAAAGGACCTGCACTGTGTTGGAGAGAGAAACCCAGCCTGTGGTTATGCTGCTTCTGTGGTGGATGGCTAACGTTGATCTGAGCTCTGTGATGTTTCCCATAGTCTGCGGGTTGGCTCAACTCTGCCTGGTKTGAGACCACTAATTCCCAGTGTCCTGCTCTGTTACTGTCTTGGTTCATGGGGGAAAGAAGAAAGCAGGTGTATGGAGGGCTGTTGCCAAAGGTTGAGAGTGGGGGACCTTGATAAAAGAGATGGGCGTAGGAGGAGGTACACGAAGCCTGTAGCTGAGAGGTTTCTGGAGAGGTGGATTCATAGGTTACTTGTGTGTGTGTGTGTGTGTATGAGGAGGAACATGTATATGAAGGCATGGATTTGGGGGGGTTCTCATGCCTCCATGGCCCTTTTCCCATCAGAGGTCTGCAGGCAACTGCCTGAGCAACATGGGAACAAGGGASCTCTCAAGGTTTCCTCCTGGAAATCGAGCCAGCAGCTTTTGCTTTGCTTGCTGGTTTTGCAATGGGGAGGTCAGCACACTTCCTAATCTGTTGGAAACAGAAGGGTGGAGCCTCTCCGGTGTGAGATGAGTTAGCGGAGTGGCCGGAATATACGGAGGTGCATAGGGAGAGGTGTCCCACATAGCCACCTTCACATTTAAGGAGTTTAACCCTGATCCCACTCCTTGCTCTTGTTTTCTTCTCCCCCGTCGTTTTGCAGAGGCTCTATGCGGTCGTCGTTACCGATGAGCTGGGCAGAGCTGCTGGCCAGCCTCGTCTTCAGCATGCTGTTCCTCCTGGAAGTGCTCTTCCGAGCCATCGTGGTCGTCGGCTTCCTGCTCTACCTGCTCGTCACTGACTGAAAGCAGGAAAGCGGGGAAGGCATCTCCTCTCCCCCTTGTGCCCAGCACCCTTCAACAAGGAGATAAGAGAGGAGAAATACAYGAACTGCAGGAACAGATGGAGAGAAGCGTGGGCAGTAGTCAGAGGAAGAGGGAAGGTATGGACTCTTTTTGGCTTCCTACGYGCCATCCGTGGTTGGCAGCTGAGTTTTCTCCCCACCCAAAGCACTAACTTCAGCAATGAGCTGAACTACAGGTTCCGGTCACTTGCCCCCTTCTACATAAAGGGCAGCCAGGTCCTGGAGAGGTGGCAGTGCCTTGMTTTTTAGTTTTGCAGGCGCTTCTGCCAGGTTTCCTTGGGCGAAGCCTTTGCGCCAAAAGCGGAGCCAGGGCAGGGGCAGAGGAGAGCGCGGCGGCGCGCTGTGCGCACGCGCGGAGTCCCGAGTGGGGATGCGGAACTACATTTCCCAGAGGGCCACGCGCGCCTTCCGGTCTGCGGGGACTTCCGATCGCGCTGTGCTGACTCGGCCTTCCTCTGGGTGCCGCGGGGCGGAGAGGGTGAGGGACCACCGGGGGGGTCCCATGGAGGGGCCTTAGGGGGCAGGGAGGATCCACGAGGGGAGGTCCGGGGGGGGATTGTAGGGCAGGGCCATGGGAGGAGACCTGTGGGGGGGTGTCTGTAGGGCAGCGGAGTCCTGGGAGGCGGGTCTGTGGGGCAGGGGAGGCCATGGAGGGAGCCCTGAG
>NW_028186755.1:73563-81121 GCF_003343005.1 Rhea americana
TGTGGGGCAGGGGAGGCCATGGAAGAAATCCTGGGGGGTGTTGTGGGGTAGGAGTGGGCCATGGGGGGAGTCTTTGGGGGTCTCTAGGGATAGAGGAGAGCCATAGGGGGGAGTCCTGGGGGAAAGGGGTCTCTAGGGATAGGAGAGGTTTATGGAGAGAGTTCTGGGGATGGGGGAGTGGGTCTCTTTGAGGAAAGGGAGGTTTGAGGGGACTTYTCTGGGGGGCAAAAGAGCCCTGGTTGGGAGTGAAGGAATTCTGGAGGGGGTCTSTGGGGAAAGGAGGGGTCTACCCTGTGGGGAAAGGGAGATGTGCTTAGGGGTGAGGGAATCCTGGGGAATCATTGGGGCAGGGGAGCTGCATGGGGAAACTTTGGGAGGTGGGGAGGGGGGCCTGGAGGGGGAAGGAGTTGTGGAGGGGGGGCCTCTGGAAGCAGGGAACTGTATGGGAGAGTCTAGGGGCCAGAGGGATCCTAAAGTGTGAAAGAGTCCTTGTAGGGAATGGCAAACTGTTAGGTGTCTGGGTGCTGCTGGGTTTCAGTGGCCTGGGGGTGCCTCAGGAGCGGACTTTGAGGGGTGTGGGGGCCTGCGACCACCGCTGAAGCATGGGAGCAGCTTGCGGGGGGAAGGGGTGTCCCCAGGCTGGGGGGAGACTGGTACGTGGGCTCCGGTTTTCAGCCTGTGCCAGTCAGCGGAGCTGGGTGGTTCTTTGCCCCRTGTTTGCAGGAAGCAATAGCTGAGCCTGCCCTGGGGCCTCTGGCCTGTGTGGGGTACAGGAGCACCCTGGGGTGGGAAAGTAGGGAGGGAAGCTGAGGGGTACTGAAGGAGAAGAAGGATTCCCTGGCACGGAGAGCAGAGGCTCTGACGTGTCAGCAGTTTTTGCAGAGAAAAGAGCTAACAAGTCCCCTTCTGGGTAACGCATGTAATCACTGTGTGGTCTCCTTGTGCTGTCCACGGGGCAGCTCCAGGGACGCCGGGCTCAGGGAAACAGGGACACGTGGCCTGAGACGGGGAGTTCTGGGGAGTGAAAGGCCGCTGGAGGGAGTTGGTAGCAGCTGCTGGCTGGGAATAAGAAAGAGTAACGTAGATTGGAAATGAGCTAGTGCTCTCTGAGAGGAACAGGGAGTTTTGGGAAAAGAACCAGCTCTGTAAGAACTGGCACAGATAGTGGTGGAAAGCTGCTACGCTTCACTGTGGTTTTAATTTTTTTTGGTTACGATAGGTTTCTTGGACATAGTTAACTGTCAAAATGTTACTCTGAAAGTTATTGGAAGAGGCTTTGTGGTCTGAGACCTTTGCGAATTATTATCATGTGATAAAGGGGAAGAGATGTGTTGGGGCTTTGGAAAGGGAGAAAGCCATCTTTCCTCCTGTGCCTGCTGATCTAGGTGCTTGCTGTGCYGTTGCTTGGATTCTTACAGGAAGGTGTGCAGGAATTTCTGGGGTAGTTGCAGACCTGTGTGGAGCGAGCGTCCTTTTCTTCCTGCTCTGTGAAACGATCCTATATCAATATTGCTGTGAAAYGTGCAGCTGTTCATATCTCACTATACACAAACATCTATATTGTCGTCTTTAGCTGTTTCATGTTCTCTTTGCAGTGAAATTATCGGAGACATTTTGTTTTCTTTTACTTCTAGATGAAGCTCCTGGTTCTTGCCTTGTTTGCCCTGCTCTAYGTGGCCCACTGTGAGGAAGGGGCCAGGCTACTGGCCTCCAAATCTCTATTAAACAGATATGCTGTGGAGGGCAAGGACCTGACTCTGCAGTACAACATCTACAATGTTGGCTCCAGGTAAGCCTTGGCTGTGCTTCAAATATTGGAGGAGCAAATATTATGTGCRTGTCTCTGCATCCCCTTTCTGAGCTCACTGGAATCTGCTGTAAAACTCCAGTGAGCCTCTTCCTCCATACCTGCTTCTGGGGAGYGTGGTGCTGGCCGTGAGAGAGTCCCAAAGTAATGAAGATGAAGCTTACTGGTGACCTTTGTGGAAGGGCGCATGATTTTGGCAGGTTTTGAAGGGGCTTCAGTGGGTCCCTGCACCTGTGAGGGGCAAATCAGTGTTCAGTGAACTGCTTGAGGCTGTTCCCAGGCTCATTCGTGTCTTGCTGTTGCCTTTGCTAGCCCTAACTGTGAGCTCCAGCCACCAGCGCTTGAAGGTCTGACCCTGCGATTTGCCTTTTCCTTCCCGTTCCATTGTCCTGCTTTCGCTGTTTCCGCTTTCGCCTCTTGGCTGCTGTAGCGCTCTGCCCAGCGTGGGGCAGTTACATTCCTCAGTGTGCACACTCCCTTTATTTTCTGTGTGAACTTTTTTCCACATCCAGTTTCCTGCCTTTTCTACTGCTTCTGAGCTTTGCCTTCCTCGTCTATGTCAGACCATACCTGTTTTGCAGTCTCCTTTTAATACACTTTATCTCTCCTCTCCATCTTTTCTTGGTGTCTTATGTTGCAGAGGTCGTTTTAGCCACTGAATTCTCAGTCTGGAACTGCCATCGCTCTGTGGTGCAGTCCTCAATAAGCAGAATATGAAGTCTAGGACTCTTCTGATCCTGTTCTTTGTTGCATCTAGTGCTGCTTTAGATGTGGAGCTGTCGGATGATTCTTTTCCGCCGGAGGATTTTGGCATTGTCTCTGGAATGCTCAACGTCAAGTGGGACAGGATCGCTCCGTATCTTTTCTTAGTTTGAAATAATCTCCCTTCCTGATGCTTTCATTCTTAAATGACSCAGAGGTCTCCTGTGTTTGTTCCTTGTCACCGGAATTCCAGCTTACCATTCCCTGGCTGAGGTGTTGGATGCAAATCTCCTTTCTCCTTGAAGGTACTATGTAAAAAGTTCCTTACAAATAGCATTGGATCACTATGCAATTCGTATGATTGGGAGAGAGAAGCAGATGGATCAGCCTTGAATGGGTCTGGATATCTGTAACTACAGAGCACTTGGATCTGTCAGCTGGACCAACTTTACCACCTGCTTTGAGTCTTGCATTTTACCTATATTCTTTCTTTCCATCTTTTGATGAAATGCAACTATTTTCCTTAACTTGCGGATCTCAGAGCTAGTAACGTGTCCCACACTGTGGTTCTGCGGCCTCTCAAAGCTGGCTACTTCAACTTCACTTCTGCTACCATCACGTACCTGGCACAGGAGGGTGGACAGGTTGTGGTGAGTGACTTTACTTGATTGTACGTGGGATCCTGKCCCAAACTGAACAGCAGATGCGCCCGACTGTGGTCTCTGAGCTGCTYTCTTAGACAACACGTCTTGTGCTACAACAAAGATGACAAATACTAAATCCCCCTCCTCCCTTCACCCCTGCTTTTTTTCAGGTTGGTTTCACTAGTGCTCCCGGGCAAGGAGGAATCCTGGCTCAGCGTGAGTTTGACAGGAGGTTCTCTCCTCATTTTGTGAGTATCTTCCAATTGGTAATTAATTTGTCTGCGTGCTGTACTGCCGTGACTGTGTAACCCAGCGCAGGGGGATGTCGTGCTGGTTTGTGGTATGTCTGTTTGGCRCTACAGTCACCTGGAAAATGCTCAACGGGGATTGTGGTTAATTGGCATCAGTTGTCCAGAAGAAAATATCACAGAAAGAGCAAATAGTTTTCATCATAGCCAGCTCTGAGGAAGAGCTGGCACTGGGATTTGGGACAGAAGCTTTGAGGGTGGAAGATCTGATGGTTATAATGCTCAGCTCTGCATTATTTATGTTGACTCCTTTCTAACAATTTCTCCTTCTAGCTGGACTGGGCAGCTTTCGGTGTGATGACCCTGCCCTCCATTGGGATCCCACTGCTGCTGTGGTACTCGAGCAAGAGAAAGTACGACACCCCCAAGACCAAAAAGAACTGAGCGAAGCCAAATAGCACCAGCACCCCAGAGCTCTAGAGAGAGCAAACGTTTGTGCACCGAGAACAGCAGGTGTGTTTGGATCAGCAACAACCAACCCTTTAAAGTACCAGCTGGCCTAAGCTTTGCCCTGTCAGCGACAGGGAGTCGCCCATCATTTCAATGGCAGTCATGTGTTGACTTCTCCCTTTAAAAAACAAACCCACAACCAAATCCCCTTGTCTGCATATCCGGAGCAGAGAGTCGCCTTGCTCTGTTGCAGATAAGCRCCGATGCAGCTGCGATAAGAATGTGTTAATGCGTCGAGGAGCTTGTTTGTGGGGGTGCAGCTCTGCAGCATTTCTGGCGTCTCTGCTGCTTTCCCGACTCCTTTCAGCCAAGTGGATCTCAGCCTGCCGCAGTCTTGGACCTTTGAAATTTTGCACCAGCGTTGGATCCCTCCTCTTCCAAGTGCTGCCTGCTGCCCACCTTGCAGAAACACTCGTGGGAAGAAGCTCTGTCTAGTGGCAGTAACAGACCTCCTTTCTATAGAGGCTCGTTAGAGCTGCTGCTTGGCCAGATGGGGCATGGGAGGCCTGCAGTGATGCTTGTTCTCCAGGAAGCCCCGTTGTATTTCAKTGAGCAGTTAGTTGCTGTGTTTGTGTTTTTCTGGTCACTCTGTTGAGGGCTGAGGTGTATTGAGGTACTGAGGGTTTTATAATAAAATGAACACCACAAAACAAGGCTGCTTTTCTTTTACCAGGAGGTTCTGGGGGCAGGTGGCTGCCTCCAGAAGCAGCTAATGGGCATACTGTATGTTTGTAGCAYCTCAAGTCTAGCTTAAAAATATCCCAAGACTTTTCTGTGGTGCTCTCCTTGTCCCTCCCCTGCTCTTGCAGATGTGACTGTGAAACCTCAGTTGATGAGATAACTGGAAGGGTGAGAGGGTGAATGTGTGGGCAGCAGAAGGCACTTTTTCAGGTTTGTTTCTCTGTTGCCTGAAGGACTGGTGACWCGCACCAGCTTTCCTGGCAGCCTATAGCATGTCAGTGCTGCACCTGGACCACGTTGGGACTCGCTGAGCACCCTTAGCAGCCCTGCTGGGTGGAGATGTTTGAGTACGTGAGGGTAGGAAGGTGTTTGTGGCACCAGTGACTGACAGGGTGAGGTCTGAGGAGAAGCCAGGCCTGAAGCGTGTCCGCACTRCTGTGCGTGGGAAAACCTTCCATCGCCAGGGCTGGTGGGCGCACGCTCGCTTCTCGGGCAGCTCGCCCAATCTGTTCCCGTTTTAGCAGCCCCGGGATAAGATTTCCCTCCACAGCCGTAAATAAATCGCACCGTGGCTGCGTGCTGGGCATCGATTTGTGCTTCCTTTTCCCCTGGAGGAGGTGGTGGCACACTGATGAATTGCCTCGGGGGACCCGCAGCGGGTGAGAGGGGGTTGATCCCTGCCCTGAGCTTTGGGCAGCAGCTCTGCAGTGGCTCGCCAGCCCCAGCGACGGTGCGCAGGGCTCCCGTGGCCGATCCGCTCTGGCCGGGTGTTGGAGCCCGCTCACCAGCGAGGTGGTGGCAGCYGAGAAATCTGTGTCGGTGGATCGAAATCCCAGGCTGTGCTAGTGCGAACACTGTGCCTTTGTTCCCACAACAATGTTTCCGAGCCGGGATTCCTCACCCCCTCGTCCCAACCTTCGCTGCCACCGGTTGCACCCTTTGTTTTGCCCGCCGGGGCGTTGCAACCGGCAGGGTTAGGGGAGACGGTCGCTGTTCGACGCCGAACAACGCGCGCTCTGAAGGGTGCGAGCGAGGAAGGCTCAGGGGGTTGCACCGACAGGTCTGACCGGCGCGGCCCGCGGCCCCCTCGGAGGTGCCCGGCGGTGGCGGCGGCTGAGGTAAGGCCGCTCTCGCTGGAAAGCAGGCTGCCTGTCTGACGGTCGTCCCCGCCGGGGATCCGCAGCGGGACGGCCCCGAGGCAGGCAAGGGCGAAGGAACTGGTGCCTCTTGCCGAAGCGCTCCTCTGGGCTGTGGTTTTTGAGGGCCGGGGTGGTTTTGATGGGAGACTGATTTAAACGTAGGAATTGTCTAGTATCCCTAACGATACCGGTGTTTTTTGGTGTTTGTGCCGTGCTGGTTGCGGAGCCGTAGCTGTGAACCAGCCCCTCGGTGTTTGTCAGGGTGGGAGCAGCAAGGAGCCCCCTCCCCGGTCCACCCCCATCCTGGCGCCCTGTTTGAGAAACGTTTGCGGGAATTTCGTGTTTTGCTGTCGCCAGGCTGTCCCAGGTCCTCCTTACCCGCAAAACCCGTGTGCAACTGTGGTTTTGCTCAGGTGCTTGAAATTTAGGAGCAGAAGCAGCTGCTGAGCTCCTGGGTAACCRCAGCGCGTGAGCCGGGAGAGGGCTGGCCTCGTCCCGCGACCCCGAGACGAGGCTCTGGGACGTCTCCTGCGGCGACCGACGAACCCGCCGGGGCTTCTGGAAAACCTCGGGCTCGGTTCTCCGGCCGGCCGCGGTTTGCCTCCCCGCGGGGCAGGGCGCAGCCGAGCCGTGCCGGCTCCGGCCCCGTCTTCCAGGCGTGCCTCACCTCCTGGCACCGCTCTCCTGCTGCGCAAAGGTCTCGGTGCCGCCTGTTTGTTTAAAGCACGCACGCTCGCCGCCTTTTCCCCGGGGACACGGGGCAGAGAGACGGCGCCCGGCCCGTGCGCGGTGAGAGGGCAAATTTTTTTTATTTATTTTTTTTTCCTGCTGAATTGGTGCTTCATGTGACAGCAGAGCTGGGACGCATCAAACAAAAGCTGTATGAAAACCTCTAGGCCACTTCTGGCAGATGGGGATTAAGCGCGCTGGGGTGTTTATCGCGCTCGCAGGTGCCTCTCGCCGGGGAGAGGTTCGGTCTCTCCGCAGCCGCCTCGGCTTTTTTTTCCTGCGCTGTCAAATCCCTCCTGGATCCGGAAGCTGGGTTTGCTCAGCGCCCGGCAAGGTACGTACTCCGCCTCGGAGTGGCGAAGGGTTAAGCAGCCCGGGAGCCCATTCGGACCGGTCCGACCCGGGTGACGTTGCCCAGGGCCTGAGTCACCGCTGCCGGTGGCAGCCAGCCCTTATCGCCGCTCCGCCGGCCTCGCTCGCCGCCCAGGGCCGGGCCGCGGCCGGTCCCTCCCCGCGGCCGCCCGCTCCGGTGCCAAAGCTCAGGCTTGAGCCGGTGCCCGGGGTCAGAGGAGCAAAATCAGGTGGTGCCGGAGCTGGGTCTTGCTCCCCGGCGAAGGCAGTGCCCCCTCCCGAGGATGGGGAAACTGAGGCACGGCGCCTCCGCCCCGGGGCGGCCCCGCTCCCGCCTGCCCTGACCCCCGGGACCTCCCGGCCCTGGGCGTTTTGGGCCGCTGGACCGTAGCGGGACCGTAGGGCCGCTCCCGGCGCGGGGAGGCTGATGGAGCGGGAAGAACCGAGGGCCGCGCGGAGCCACCGCTGAGCGGTGAGGAAGGAGCAAAACCGGGGAGTGCGGGGGGGGGGGAGCCGAACCCGGGGCGCCCCGCCGGGATGCAGGAGCATCGTCGCCTTCCTCCCGGCGGGGAGGATCCCGGCCGTGCGGGGCAAAGGGTTAACGGGGAAAAGGATCTGATTTGCCAAGTGGTTCCTGGTTTATTTTGTGCACCAAAGAGGCCGGGGCGGAGGGGGGAGGCGAGCGCCGGGCATCGCGGCACCGGCGTCCCGCAGGGCCGGGCCGGGCCGCCGGCAGCAGGTAGGAAC
>NW_028186755.1:81587-82745 GCF_003343005.1 Rhea americana
TCCGCCGCCGCGCCGGAGCGGGAGCGGACGAAGCCGCTGAGGGCGGGCGGCCCCCCGGGCGCGCGGGTAACGTGCTCCCCCAGCCTCTTCGCCGCTCTCCGGCCGGTGCACGCCGACGTTTTTTGGGGGGCTGGAAGTGCAAACGTGGGCTTTACGGAGCGCTCGGCGCTGGCTTTGTAGCACCGCTGGGAGGTCGGCGACGCTGCTCCCGCCGTCGGATCCGGCACCGGCCGCGGCATCGCCCTCGCTGCTGCCCTCCCGGGAGGCTGCAGGGGCTGGTTTAGCTCGCTGGGGCAAAACGGGWTGGATTTGGGGCAAACAGGGCCGCCAGCAGCAGCACGGGGCAGGCGGGCAGTGGGAGTGCCGGAGCCCGGTGCAATGCCAGGGCTGTCGCGGTGGGCTCTGCACATCCCCTTCCCGGCGTCGTGGTGGCCTCCGCGGAGGATGAGGAGGCCGGGGAAGGTGCAAAGGGGTGCAATGCTGGTGCCGGGCCGTGCTCCGAGCTGCTGTTGACGCCCGGAGCCCCCCGGCCCTTTTCCCGCAGCGGAGCAGGAAGCTGCTGGCCGCGCCGGCGGTTTTCCCCAGGGCCCGGCCCGGCCGTGCCGTCGGCGAGCCGGCCGTGCGTGCGCACGCGCCTTGGCGGAGAGTCGGGTCTTATCGCTGCAGGAAGTGGAAGCGAGCGACGGACACACCTGGCCGCGTCCGGGTCCCTCCGAGGACGCGCGCCGGCGCGTGCGCCCGGGGGGTCTGCRCCCTCCTTTGGGGTAGACCTGCTCTCCCCAGCTGTGCTGCCCCCAGATGTTACAGCTGGGGGCTGCTCGGTGACCCCCAGCCCTTCCTCGCTCACCATCCTCCTCCTCATCTCCTTCCTTCATCCTTCCCCGCACTTTGCTCCCGTGCAATTTTTTCGCTGTCTTATTACCACTGCTGGATTTATGGAAAAAGCGGTGGCTCATCCCGGCCCGGCGCATCAGGGCAGCGCGCGGGCCGGCGAGGAGGAAAGGTTTTTATCAGCTGACCGTGCCAGGAGCACAAAAACAGGAAAGCGGCTGAGCTCATCCCATTTCCCTGCCTGTCCGAGCCCGRGGGCCACGGGAACGGGCCCGGCCGGCTCCTCGCCGCGGGGAACGGCGGCAGCCCTCGCCCGGCGCGCCGCGC
>NW_028186755.1:84179-86948 GCF_003343005.1 Rhea americana
GCGGCTCAGCCCCGCGGCGCCTGTCACGGCCCGTTCCCGTCTTCATTAGGGCACCGAGCCCGGCGGAGCTCGTTAGCGCGGGGATCGCGGGGCAGGGGGGGGGGGGTGTCCCCGCATCCCGGCCCCGCGGCCGGCTCTGATGCGCCGTTTCCCGCAGCTTCGGGAGCTGCGGGCAGCTGGCGGCCACGGGCGAGCCGGGGAGCCCMCGCCGGGACGAGACCCCCCTGGGCCGGACCCTCAGCTTCATCAGGAGGATGACGGGGAAGTCCAAGGTAGGAGGGGGCGGATTCGGGGCCGGCCGCCGCCRGGGTGGGGTGGGGGGTCGGGGGTCCCTTTGCTCCCCGAAAGGGCTCGAGCGGCCTTGTCCCCGCGGGAAAGGCGGGATCGCCCCCTCGCCCGCGGGCGCCGGAGCGCTCCCGGACGGATAGGGAAGCCGTCCGCCACCGAGGCGGCAATCGCATCGGGCGGCTCGTCCACCCGCCGGGAAAAGGGATGCTGAGCGCCGAGTCCAGCTGCTGCTCCGGAGGGCCGCGCTCCGGAGCGTCCCGCCGTCTCCTCCCCGGCCGGCCGACGGCTGTTTCTAGCTCCCGGTTTGCGGGTGGCTCCGTCCTCGGGTTTTGGGGCTGTTTGGGGGTCCCGCGGGAGCGGGGCGCTGCTCCCCGCGGAGCCCGGGCCGTCGTCGCCGTCCTTCACCTCCGAAACGCCGCCGGGAGAGGTGGAGCCCGGAGATGCCCGAAACAAGGGCCGAATCGTTATCCGGGACGGCGGGAGCCGGCGTCGCCTCCGTCTCCGCTCCGGAGTGGAGCCGAAATTGCGCTTGGCCGGGTTTTGCTCTGCTTTCTTGGCACGGTGATTTAATTCAGGCGTTGAACGGGCAGCGGGACAGAGCCCGCGGTGGGCTGCCGCTCGCGGCGCCGGCGGTTTGGCCTTGGCTGCGGGAGCCCTCCGGGCGGGAGGGCGACCCGGTCGCCGTCGCCGGCCTCCTTCCAGCCGTCGGGAAACAATTCCCGCTCTGTTAGCGCCGGCGGCGGAAAGCCCTGTTTGCACGGCCGCGCCGGGGGGGGAAAGCAAAGCTTTTCTTCGCTCCCTCGCAGGGCGAGGGCAGGAGCGGGGCTGCCACGAGCTCCCGCTCGAAGGCAAATGTTTGCCTTTCCCGCTGGCTTCTCCGCGTTGGGATTTATCCGTCGAGGTGCCCCGGCCCCGGGCGCGTTTGCTGGCTGGAAATAGATGTTCAGAGCGGTTGCACCTCCTGGCTCGCGCTGAGCTTCTTTGCTCCAGCCCCAGTGGTTTTATGCAGTTACTCATTAAGCTAAAGGCCGCCGGCGTTTCTCTTTATCGCGCGCATGGCTCTGCCTCCGCTCCAGTTCAGCGCCGGCGCGCGGCGAGCGCTGCCGGCCTCCGGAATACAGCGGGGGAGAGAAAGGGGAGTTTTATTTGCTTAAGGTCCAGGGCGATGTTTGCAGCCGCGCTCCGCCCGGGGCTTGGAGCGGTCCCAGGTCTCGTCTGCGCCGCCTCCGTTAAATGGGAGCTGCCCTCCGCGGGCAGCGCGGGGCGAGTTAACGTTTAACGGGGCCTCGGGGCCGGCGGCGCCGCGGAAGTTGGCGTTCGGAGGCAAACGCACACGCGCGATTCCTTCAGAAATACGCCGAAACGCGACTCGGCACCGGTGGGGATCTCCTCCGCCTCCAGAGGGAACGCGAACCTCCCGCGCCGGCCGCGGCTCCGGAGGCGTTTGCAGGGAAAGCGGCTCCYCTCCCCGCTTCGGAAAGGCGCCGGCGCGACGTTTTCAAGCGCTCGCGGGCCGTGACTCGAGGGCTCGTCCCGGTTTTGGGGGAGCGCCGCGTCCCCCCGGATCGCCGCGTCCCCCCCGGATCGCCGCCACCTCCGTGCAAAAGCGAAATGAGGGAGCTCGGCGCCCCGGCCGCGCGCGCTGGCTCCGCGCGGGAGGGTTGTTTTTAAGGGCGGTGTGTTTGTGCGGTTAAATAAACACTCAGGAAAAGAAGTCGCCCACGCTGGAGCTCGCCCTCCGCCTCCGCCGGGCGGCTGCCCGCGTCCGGGGGCAGCTTCCGCGGCAGCCCGAGGAGGCGACTTCGGGCGAAGGGCCGCTCCGGCCGGCCCCCGCCTCGGCTGCGGGGCTGGCGGGGGTCGAGGGCGCCGAAAAGCCGTCGCTCGGCGGCCCCGAACAGCTCCCGTGAGCGGGGCACGGCATCCGCTCGCTTAGTCTGGGAACAGCAGCTTCAGGGACGCGCCGGAGCGGGGGGAAACGCAGGTCCGCTTGCCGACGGCCCGTCCTCCGCGCCGCGGGGAAGGGGAAACTGAGGCACGAGGCACCGGACGGGGCTGCTGAAGGAAGGGCCCTCAGGGCGCGATCCGGGGCGACTCCAGGGCGGCCGTTCCCACGCTGCTGGCCAGATCGGAACCGACTCCGGGCGTTTTTTTTCTCCCGCGGCGTCAGGCCAGAGCGGGAGCGGCGCTGGGCAGCGGCTCCCACGTGGCCGGGCTGGATCTAGACCGTCCCTGGAGCGACTCTGGCCAGTTGTTCCCAGCTGGCAAAATCCCGAGTGACTCCAGGTGGCCGTTCCCGAACAGCCAGTTTATCCAGAGCGACTGGGGCAGCTGTTCCCGGTTAAGCGGGGCCAGACTGGGAGCGCTGCTGGCGCAGCCGTTCCGACAGCGCCGGGCCCGATCCGGAGCGAGTCCGGGCGGCCGGGCGCGGTTAACGGGGGGTGCGGGGGGCGCGTCGGCTCCGGCTCCGCGGTGACTCCGCGG
>NW_028186756.1:0-10559 GCF_003343005.1 Rhea americana
TGACCGGCCCCCTTTCCCCTTGCAGGCATCCTGGAGTTCATCAGCCTGGCCGTGGGGCTGGTGAGCATCCGCGGCGTCGACTCCGGGCTCTACCTCGGCATGAACGAGCGGGGCGAGCTCTACGGGTCGGTAAGTGCGAGGCTCGGGGCGAGGGCGGGCGGCCCGGCGCGGGCTCCCCGCCTCCGTCCGACGCGCGCGTTCTGCCCCCGCCGCAGAAGAAGCTCACGCGGGAGTGCGTCTTCCGGGAGCAGTTCGAGGAGAACTGGTACAACACCTACGCCTCCACCCTCTACAAGCACGCCGACTCGGAGCGCCACTACTACGTGGCCCTCAACAAGGACGGCTCGCCCCGCGAGGGCTACAGGACTAAGCGGCACCAGAAGTTCACCCACTTCTTGCCCAGGCCCGTGGACCCCGCCAAGACGCCCGCCGCCTACAGAGACCTCTTCCACTACCGGTGACGCCCGGGCGGCCGCTGCGGCCGCGCTCCCCGCCGCCGGGAACGGGCCGAGGGACGCTGCTCGGACGCGAGCGTGGATACTGTGCCTAAGGACAAAGCTATTTATAAGATGTATACGGTATTTATTTTATATATTTATTTATTTCAGAATAATTTTATTTTTAATGAGAGATGCTATGACCGGATTTTCATCAGGAAGAATAAGGTCCTACTGAAACAGGAGGGGGGGGGAGAAAAAAAAAAAAAGAGAGAGTTTTAAGAGCTTATCGGCAATAAAATTGTCTTTATATTGTAGATTTCTTGCTAGCCCCCTTTTTTGGCGCTCTGTAGCAATTCTCCGGCTCGGGTGACGATCAGGAGCAGCTACAGAGGGGCTCGAGCGGTAAATGCCGCCGTCGAGCCCGCGCGCAGACCCACCGCGCGCGCCTCGAGGACGCCCGCTGTCACGCCGGCGGCGGGGAGCGTCGGGGAGCAGCGGCGGAGGCGGTTCGAGAGCCCGCGCGCAGCGCCGCTCGGGGCGGGCGGACCCGGGCAGCGGCGCTCCCGAAGCCGCCGGGTTCACGCGCCCGCCGGCGGCTCGCTGAGCCCGGCCGGAGCTTTACGCGAGCGCGAGCCCTCGAGCAGGGTGCTGGCGCCCAGGGGGGCGCGGGGGCTCCCCGCAGCCCCCCGCAGCTTCGGGTGAGCTCAGCGCTCGGCTCCCTCCCCCGCAGGCTGGGGCAGCTGATGCTGCAAAACCAGCACTTTCCCGACCACCTCCCGCTGGGGCTGTTCGGGCATCGGTCTGTCGTGAGCACGGAAAATTTACCCAATTCCAAAACACAGCCTTGGTTGAACTGATAAATTTACTTCTGTTCACCCCACTCAGTTCTGGTTTTAAGGACCAAATTATTAGTTTTCAAAAGAAAGAACCCGAAACAACCTCTCCTGCCCCCGTCTTCACTCATCACCTAACCGCTGCAACCGCGACGCATCCGAACGTCACCGCTGGGCCCCGGAGCGCCCGGCGGGGTCGTTCCCGAGCCGGCCCTCGGCGGCGGACCCTGCCCCAGCCTCGCGCGCAGCGCCCGGCTCCCGCCTCCGACACCTCGCCCGGGGCTCCTCTGACCTCCCCGAGGGATCGGCACCGCCTCCAGCGGCGAACGGTTTACAAGGGCTTTGCTCGCGCTGTCCCCTGCAA
Source organism: Rhea americana (assembly GCF_003343005.1). NCBI lineage: Eukaryota > Metazoa > Chordata > Aves > Rheiformes > Rheidae > Rhea > Rhea americana. The sequence goes on from NW_028186756.1 coordinate 1,638, forward strand.
CACCACTCAGCCGGTTCAGGCGCTTAAGAGCTCTGATGATTCCCACGTTTTACACGGTATCTGTGGCGTGGCACTTGGCCAGCTCGTTTTAAGACCAGCTGTACCACCCCGACCAGACCCGTCCGGTGCAGTAACCCGGCTGCAGCACCGCCAGCATCCACCAGACAGTGTCAATACCAGGGACAAGCGCAGCATAACACTGAAACTCAACCGCCACGATTTTTTTGTGACTTTTTTTTGTCCAACAGGCTTAGTAACTAAGAAAGCACAAAGAACAAAATATGAGAATCAAGTAAATAGTGGACTATTCGAGTTTGACCAAGTAGACTAACTTCAGCTCCCACGATGATTCGTCATCGCTGGGCAACACCTCCTGGTCCCTCGCTTGTGACAGACAGGTTGGCTGCAGAAACTACTGTTAACTTGCACAATCGGAAAATCTGCCCCACAACTGATCTCCCCAAACTAAGTTAAGGACTAAATCCAGAAACACGTACTTCACCGTGGACAAAATAAAGAGCTTAACCGAGAGCCCAGTCTAAGTTAGCAGTTCTCAAAAGAAAAGCTCCTCGGAGTCAACACTATACTGCAAATGTAGCACAAGGCACATTGATGTATTTTGGTCACTTTATTAAATGAGATATTAAATAGTTTAAGTTTCAACTACTAAACAGCACTTTGAATGGTGAAAACACAGATAGTATATTGTCATACTTGAATGCTTCTTCTCTTTAAAAACACATTTCCAGTCCTTATATATATTACAAAACAGCCTTATAGGAAGAGGTGACACCTTTTCTATAGTACTTAAGATATTTAATACAGAACTGAAAAGCCATCTAATAGAAACAAAGGCAAGTCTTCACAGCTGTATGATTTCAGCAGCCAAAGCTGGTTGATGGACTGAAACATTACTATACAACTGGGACAAAACATATACAATATCACAATACTAAGCAAAAAACGCTTTACATCCAAAGGAATAAACAGGTTACAAAATGTGGAGAATTTAGCAGGCAAAATTGTATTACAAGCAACATTTTTATTCGTCATCTTAAGCCATTTCAACTAGTTAAAACATCTAAAACAAATATAAAAATGAGCCTTTTATTATCTTACTGATGTATGTTCTGTCTTTAAATATTTGTTAAAGCTTGATGTTATACTCAAAGCACATTGTTATGCAGCTAAAATGTCAAGTGAGAAACATGTATGCAAAGTGGTCCAAGTTTTATTTCAATGCTTATTTCCAATTTCTTCTTATGCATTAGTCTTCTGTTATCCATAGTTTTGTCCAGAATGAAAAAAATGTGCCTTTAAATGTTGCCTAAAACTTCCACATTTAAGTCTTTGAGTTACTGTAAAACTCCATTGAACATTCCCAGGTTTGGTAGAAGGTATTTCTCTTATTCACGACACGTAGGAATATCAGTGAGAGTTGCCCAGAGTACGTTTGCCTTCACACGTTTGTCTCAAAGTCTTCTAGTGTGAACGCATCTCTTTTTGCTTCCCTCCCCCCAAATTAAACAAGTTCAACTGCAGAGCTGGCAAAGCACTAGAACATACCGAGGGTCTTTTGTGGTACCTTGTAACAAAGACTCCAAGACAGAAACTTTGTTAGCTGGTTTTACAACAGATCAAACAACCTCTGTCCAGATCACAAACCGAGTTTCAATCACAAAATGAAATGTCACATAAGATCTGCATATTTAGACGCAAAAAACACTTGTCCGTTCAGGGCAAGAACTCAAACTCCTGCAAGAAAGGTTCCAAAACCCAAACTACTTTTGTTCATGTCAACAAGCCAGAAGAGTTCAGCAAAATCCCTCCATCCACTTCTTTCTGAAGAATTCTCTAGCTGTTCTCTACACGCAATACACCATTGCATCAAGTGTTCCTGACATTTATTTTACCTCCAGATTCCAAACTTTTTTTTTTGAAGACTCAACCAAACTATATTCAAAGAAAAGCCCTATTTGTGTTTAATTAGATCTTCACAAGCACAGAAAAGGTGGGTAAAAAGAGTGCTAATGATATATAATAAACCAGAACTTTATCTCTGGTCTACATAAAGAAACCCAAAATCAAACTCTTTCTGTACTAAATTATGTTCTCACACAAATGAAAGGGAATGGGGAGGAGTGCATGATAACCAAAACTCTTACCTAACAGAGGAAAAGTTATCTCACAATTCTGGCAGCTCTGGAAGTTGCTACACAGCACTTACTTTCTATTGATTTTAAATCAGCAATGGTTCTGCCATTTTAAAGTTGTTTATAAAACAGGGTTTGACCCCAGCCACCATCACTATTTTAACCCCCAAAATACCAGGAATTTAAATTTCTTGGCCCATCTCCCATTGCCGGCAATGGGAAAAGACACTAGCACCAGCATTAAGGAGTTAACAGAAATGTGCTTTGTATTGGACTCCGCATAGAGTAAGTTAGCGTGTGAAGGAAAAACATCTCCAATTCTGAGATTACCAGTTGTTATTCCATCACATAAAACTGAAAATAAAAAATGGCAGAAGACTAGAGAAGAACAATCATCTTCCCCAAGTCATGATTTAAGGCTGTATACAGTTTCTACATAACTGCACGACTCAGAAGTTTCAGAGCAGTAGTACTGAAGAATATTGCACTCAATTCTGCTTCAAAATGAATTTTCAGTTCCTATGTTTTATTCAGCATAGATGATATAGTATGTGTCCAGACCTCAGTCAAAAGGAAACTAGACTATTTCTGTTATAATATTCCCACTAATTTCAAGAAATGGGTAAGCAGAAAAGTATTCCATAATTTGAGGAATCAACTCTAATCAAGAACTCAGCTGTGTACAATTCACATATGGTATACTGAAACATACAGATCTGCAGTCCTTCCTAAGCTTCTCAAAACAGATGATAGCTTCATGGCTACTAAAAGTAAGCATAGGAGTTTAGACAGGAAACCTGTGGAGCTGCTACTGTTACGGGAGGACTTGTTTTCACTGAAAACAACTTGTTATCTCCTGTACTCAACATATGTAAGAAGATTCTAGGCAACATCACTGACAACAGGGAAAATATTATGTCCTATTTAAACAAAGCTGAAACACTACTATGGAACATGGCATTTAAGGGGACCAACCAAACTATTTATTATCATTACTTTTTTTATTTTTTTTTTACAGTTGAGTTCTGCTAAGCCATTGATTCCTAAAAAAATAAAAGTTCTTTCTCTGATTTTAACAATCTTTTAAGCTTTTAGTGCAAAATCACATCGATTTCCCTTGGGAAGGCCCTGGATTTTTGCCTCTCATGGGGGGTGGTGCTCGTTGTAATGGTGGTGGCTGCATACCACCAGAAACTGACTGATACATTCCTCTCATATCTATCTGTTGGTAGTTGGAAGGATTCATGATTAAATTGGGAGGCTTTGGCATCATGAGATGACTCATTGCGGCTTGCTGGTAAGACATTTGCTGCTGTTGCTGCTGATTGTACTGCTGCTGTAGTCTTCTGTTCATAAGTATCCTCTGAACACAACTGATCAACTGTGAAGGGAAAGTAGAGCTGTTATAAGTGCACGACCGTCTCAATGCCGCGAGTATCAAGTTCAGAGTTAAAAATCAATTTGTTAGGGATACCATGGCTGAAGGAGAGAGCACTATTGTTAACACCATCACTAATGTGATGGCATTCACAAGCTGATCACTGCAGAAACTATTTAGTAACACCCTTTACAGCCATCTTCTCTTAGTGACTTGCTTGCTGTATTGCATACAGCATTTAGGTAAATCGCTATGGCAACACGCACTACACCGTGAAACTATACCCAGGTATAAGTTACACCATTTTTATTTACCTTCACTTTGGAAGTCTTGCCTGCTGATTATCACTAAATGTATGTTTTCCTAACATCAAAGGAGAAAACTCTTCCAGTTGGCATAATCTAGGCAATTTTTGCAAAATTATTCTGAATTAAAAAACCCATCATCAATATCCTTTAAAGGACTTGCTCAGGAGTTGCTTGCCTAGTTCTGGAAATTAGATTTCTCTTCAAGCCACAGGACCTTCAAGTAAAAGTGAACAGAAAATTCTGACGAATATTTTTTGCAATGAGCTTCCCATGAAGTCTCCCTCTATGAGGCTGAGCAATAGAATCCAACACACTGCAGAAATCAGCACCTCCTGATGTTACACCATACACAGTGCTGGCAACTACCTGACCCAATGAAACATGCATTCTGTAAGTACGTATTTATACACCTAATTTTATAAACAATTCAACATCTCAGATCACATATGGTCAGCTGGTCAAATAAATTTTAGATATTTTACCATCTGTTGTTTAGTAAGGACATCATTATAGATGGCTTCTCGGCGCTTAACATCAAGCTCCTGGCTTGCCTGCCTGCTTAGGGCCAGGGCCTGCACTTGGCTCTCTGTGAGTGTTACATTTTCTTTCCACTGAAAAGGAAAAAGAGTAATGATAAATGAGGTCTCACATTTTGCTTAGAGTCACATCAAGAGTAAAACTACAATCAAGTTTCCAGTAAATGTAAAATTACACTTCCTCATAACTATAAACAAGAATTATCAGCTCTTTTAACTACTAATTAAAATAATGTATCTCTAGATTATGATGAAAAAGGGAGAAATGCAACAGTACAAAAAAGCTAGATATGAATGAAAAATAGGAAGTACTTCCTATACGAGTATAATTATTATCCTTATTTGTAGGAAGTCAGCATTTGCAGTGCACGGCAAATAATAATGGATCTAACTTGCTAATCCTGCAAGGCTCTACAACATCTAGAAACCATTAATTGTCACAATAAGCTACGGTGATAAAGTCAATATAAATTCAAAATTGTGTTTAATAACACAATTAACTAGTTGAATGAGCACACACAATAGCCATTTCTTTGCTTGATAATGCTTAATAGCTTTCCATATCCTGGTCCAAACCTACAAATATCTATTTCACTCACTATAGTTGAAATGATGTCTTCAAGGGGCTGAATTCTTGCTGCAGTTACATTGTTGGTTGCTTCCACAACTTTCTCTCTTCCTTGATTAATGAGGTCCTGAGAAAACACCATAAAATTAATTATAAAGCATAAATGCAAAGCACGCATCTGTTTGCCAGCATTTTACAAGCTTTCTTCAGCATATGTACCTATACTTTAATTATCTTTTTCTCACAATTAGCACAAATCAATAAATCTGGGTAACAAGATGGAATCTAACTTCCACACATTTGAATTTGAGAATAAAGTAATTGAATAGAATACATAAATCTCCCAAATTTTACAGTAGACAGTATTTATAAAAACTATTTGTTTACCCAAAGGTTTTCAGATCGTCACAAGTGTGCTACTTTTATAGCCAGGCAAATTTTCTGTGGTGCTGATTTTGAGGACATTACATCCTCAACTCATTCTATGTGCTCAAACTACTACGATCTATTTTAACATCATGTGGCATAGACGTACTATATGGGTATATTCAATACAGGACCCCTGCCTCTGCCTGTTTTGTTAGAGGGTTTCATTTCTGTAACACGGACTCCTCTCCAGACTCTTAATAGGTGGCATAAGACAACCATGCTTCAGCTATTGCCATTTACAACCTTGCAACTTATTAGAAAGGAACGTCACCAGCTACTTCGGCCAAGAGAGCAAACCATGACCTGAGATAACTGAGGAATCAAGCACGATTTCCTCTCTCCCATTCCTTCTTGGGGAGAAGACAGATGGGGGCAGAAAACTAGACATGGCAATATCTGCAAAGGATGCAGGTAATCCTGAATCCTGAGAGACTACACAGGTACAGCCCTTTCAATACATACACACTGGTTAAATTTCAGTTGCAGAGACCTATAGCTACACCAGAAAAATTAACTGCCAACAATAGGAGAAAATTTCCTAAGTATCAGGATGGTTGAGAATGACGTTAACTATTGATTTGTGACAGAATAATAAGCATATGCTTACAGCAACATAGACACGTTATGCTATTTGAACTTCACTACTTACCTCCAGCTGCTGATTACTCATTGCTGACAGAGCTCCCAAGTTGAAAGGAATATATGGTGTTTGAGAGTTGAAATTTGTGGGAAGCATAGTGGTCCCAGTTGGCATATTGAAACGCATAGTCAGGCCCTTAAAAAACACAAAATGCACTTACGTTTGACCATCTGTTGTAATTCATGTTCTTCTGTAATAATTCATGAACCAGCACACAGAAACAAATCAGACCTTAGAGAAGAATGCAAGGACTGTACACTACACATGGAGGCTAACCTGTCTCAGCATAGTGAATCGCATTTCCAAACCTGAACTCAAAAGGACCTTTTGATCATAGGGGAACCTAAGCTCTAGTCTTAATTATGGAGTTTAGTTTAATTATAATCATTTGGTACATTACGACAATAAACTACCAAGGTTTATTAATATACCTTAAGTTGTTTAAGATGCATCTTTTAATCGCAAACCCAGTATTTAATGTTGATTTTGATATATCTGATTTTAAACAAATTCTGAAGAACTGATATGTATAATTACTATGTGTTTTGGTTAGACTGAAATTGTTACAGATGTAACAAAAACAGAAAAAGGTCTTCCAAAAATTAGTCAAACATAAAAAGAAAAAAAAAAAGAAGAAGTAGAACATGATCAATCTGCCCTTACTAGAAATACCAAACAGAATTTTGTTGGTGAAGGCTCCTTAAAATTCTTCTCTATACTATAAACTATACTGTTTTCTGGAGAAAAAAAATCTGATAAAAAAAGCTAGAATCAAATCAATACATAGATCACACCTAGATCCTTTAAAAATTTATGTTTATTTAAAAAAATAACAACCTCCCACCCAAACCAGTTATCAGCACTAATTAATTCAAATGTGCATAATGGGAAAGGAAATCCTTAAAAAAGATAGCTAGCTAAAAAGTATGTGATTTCTGCTGACACCATATATTTTCAGAATGGAGAACAGTAATGTTCCAATATATTTAAGCAATATAGAAATATCGTATGCTATTTTTCCCTGTATCTGAAATTTCATTGTGTACAGTAGTTTTCCTTTTAAATACACATTAAGGCATCTAGTAGATATGTTAGCAGGAATACAAGGTTTATATCCCATATGTATTTCTAGTAAGGCAATTTCAGTGCCTTATTCCTCATTAGTCCAATACTAATTTCCATATTGTAAATTAAATTATAAATTATTATAAATATTATAAATTATATATCTCTTTTTTATATATATACACACATATAGTATAAATTCCATATTATTTCAATACCTTCCTATTTCTTCTCCCTCATAAAGCCTTCTTCCAGTATCACTCATCTGTTCACTCAGTATCTTCAGCAGCATTTTATCTAACCCTCTTTTTGTCCTTTCAGGTTATTGATCAGACCTGAATACCAAACTCGGTCTTTTCAAGAACTTTCTACTATTAAATTCTCCACAGAAGTGAGTGGTCATACCAGTTACAAGTTACTATTCTCCTCTGATAGTAGGATAACTGTAGCCAATTTACAATTTTCTTGATTCTTTTCCCTGCTTACATATGATAATGATTTTCAGTTTTTAAATATGAGTTACTAGTTGTTAAAACCAAAAGAAAACAAAAGATTTTATTCTCCAAAGGAAGCGAGTTCATTTTACTTCCTGTAGTGACCGACTTTTTGCCTCCCTTGCTGTAATTCAAATCAAACTAATTGCATTACCATCAGCTGCTATCTTCTTGGAGAGGTTATAAAACCTTTGTTAAACATCCAGTTTCCTTTCCCACTACTTTTTAAAATGCAGTAATTTCTGACTTTTGGTAGCAGTAATCATAAATCTCTCCTAAGAAAACAGGACACAGAGTATGATGAAAAGAGTAAAATTTTTGGCCTTTTCTGGCAGATGCTTATGTTTGCTGGACTGTGGCAAAAAGTTCTGAAATCAAGCATACCTCTTCAACAGAGCTAGAAACTTCCCTCAACTTGCAAAAGTGAGGTATGACACAGGACACCAGTCCAATTTTATTATGAAACAGAAAAACTGTGTGTAAAAAGAAAATGCAACTTTTACATCAAATGAAAGTAACAAAGAAAATACACACAAAAGACCACCCTCAAAACGGCAAACGACCTGATGTCCCAGTTTCTCACATCTCAGAGTTTGCTTTATATATCCATTCCTTAAGCCTGTAAGAGAACTAATTTTCACAAAACTCATGGAAAAGGTAAATTGTACTTAAAACTGAAAAGTATAGTTTCACATACTTAAAACTGGTATAGACAGCTTTACCTTCTTTTCTGCTTCATACTCTGCCCATGCTGCCTTCCTTTCTTCTTCTGTCAGCTCCTCCTCCTCCTTATGGTCCAGGAGTGAATCATGCTCATGATATCCTACTATATATTCTTTATGGATCTGAAGTAATTCTGCTAGAATCGTATCCTGTTCAAAGGAAAAAAAAAAGAAATTATAAAAGGAGAAGTCACTCAGTAGCTTTGTTGTTATACTACTTCTTTGTCCATGCCTAAGTTTCTGCTTCGACTCAATTTTCCTAAGTAGCAGCTCAGAGCACTTCACAAAGAAACAAAATTAAAAAAATAATTAAACTGTACAATTTGTCTCAGAGGGTGGCAATGGATTAACAATCTGTTAGACAGATGACAGTCAAATCACTTAATGAACCACAGGAATGCACTCAGATTCCTCAACAATAAATGCAGTTTAAGAACCTAAATAGAAAGGAATGCGCTAAATATCTTTTTCTTTGCTTAAACTGGGTATCTGAGAAGACGTATCAATAATTCTCATCCATAATCTATAAAGAGCACCTTTTCTGGATATAAAACCCTAAGTAATACTTTGGTCCTCCAACTGTCCATCAACATTCAACAGAAAAGGATGCTTTCTTAAAACTGTCAAGA
>NW_028186756.1:10686-34198 GCF_003343005.1 Rhea americana
TTTTTTTTTTTTTTTTTTTTTAATCAGAAGTATTTTATATACAGATGACAAAATTAAAATTAATCTCTTAGTAAAAAGTAAGACTTCCGTATTTATAATGTCCTTTATTATTGCAAACTATTGTGAATTTTTGTTCACACATACAAATATTATATATATATGTACATATACATACATATATATATATATATGTAAATATATACATATATATACACACATATATAAAGAAAACCACAATCCTAGAACTGTTTTCCAAAAGGCAGTTACCAGCCTGTTGCACGTTTCCTAGATAAAGTGAAAACAAATAAACTAGCTGCTAACCAAAATATTTAGTTACTACTACCCTTGTTTGGGCTACAGATGCCACATAATGATACTCATTATCTCAATTAGAAAGTGAAATAAAAACACAGAGAAAACAAATAGGAAAGCTGCTTAGATCTCAAGTTAGGAAGTTAATGATTCATTTTCACTGAGTTAACATTCCTGTCTGCACAGTCTTTCAAAGATGATTCCTCATCGTGTTAAAATGAAAGGAGTACTGCAGAGCATCAAGAAAAACACAGCCCACGAGACTACTGCAGACAACAACTGCTGCACCACAGGAGTCTGCATTTCAGAATTACTGACTTTTTTTTATTATTATTATTTTTAAGGCWCCTCCGTGACTGACGAGCTCCAATACACTCAGCATTCAGTCTAAGAGTTGTGACAGGAAAGTACCACAGGCCAGCATCCGCCCGGACGTTGTGGAGCACTCCTGAAACGAGCTACAGCGAGCGCGCCGCAAGGGCTGTCCTTCCGGAGCAGGACTAGGCAAACGCCCCCAGACCCGCGCAGCCCTGCACGCCTTCCCCGCGGGGCACTCGCACGAGCGGCACGCTGGCGTGGGCCAACAGCAAGCGTCCTGTCCTGCCGCTGCACGCTCTGGGCAGAACAGTGACTGGCAGGACTGACTTACACCAGCGGGGAAACGAGATGTTTGCAGCAGCACCAAGATCTCCAAAGTCCTCACCAGKGGCTTTGTCACTGCTGCTGCAGAGCGCTGCTTGCCTCTGTGCACGCCTACACGCAGTTGTTTTAACCAGCTCYGTAGGAGCCAGCCTTGGTTTCGCCCTTCTGTTATCAGCTGGTCTTCTTGAATTTGAACCAACACCTTATTCTCCAGCTTCTCAAGAAAACATCTACCTAATATTTGCATGACTAATAGTCCCAAAAAACATATAATAGGATTTTGGGGGTTCAGGGAGAGGGATGGGAATGTGATAATGGGATATACTGGAAAACATCTAAGGGAAGTGGATGAAAAAGTTCAGAAGAGATTAAAAAATTAATTTAACATAATAAAAACTCTCTCAGCATACTGTAGCTGTACATCAGTGCATGGAGGGTTCTTGGACATGCATATGCATTAATTTCCATGGAGACACTAGTATTGAAAACAATACTGGAATATAATCYATACTCACTTAGCCAACACAGTCTTCAAAATGTGGTTTAAATTACATCCAACTGTGCACTTGCTTTTCTTTGTCTAAATTTTCTTTTGCATTAACTAAAATGATGGAGCTTTAAAACCAAGATATGGAAGATACTGCCATTTAATTTAATTTAATTGATTTGATATACAAAAAAGTAATAAATTCATCTTGCATACAAAAAACAGTAGAATACGCASTCCTTTTCATTTGTTTAGCTTGTTGTTAGAAAAATGTTTATTGATTTATAAGTTTTATAATGAAATCTTGATGATGGATGCAAAAATGAAGAGATAATAAAAATTTTTTTGAATTTAAAAAAAAGTTTCAGTTGTCTTTTTTAAACCCTGATGAAAACTAAATGCTGCATGGAGATGATGTATCATAAAAGAAGTCATTCCGTAAGCGAATGCAAGTTATGTGGTTGTTCATAAAGAAATTTTTTTTTCAATCTACTCAGAATCCAATATCAGGGTTGAAAATAAAGAGGAAAAAAAAACAAACAAAAAGGAGCCAATCCTTCTGATTCTGAGATTAACAGCCTTCCCAAAACTCACAAAACCATCTCACAGTACAAAACTACACTAAAAAAAAAAAAAAATGCCCTGGCCATGTCCCAAAGTAGTACAAATTAAAGATGTAYTACATCCAACTGAATCCGAACTATTGCTTTAATCTGCTTTTGCAATCTGCATTACATGACTCCAGTGGAGCCAAGTTTTCATTTAACATAGAAAGGCGGCTGCGACTCCAGCTCGCCGAACGCTGCRATCTGGGGAAGGCAGCCCAGGTTCGGAGCGAGGAACCGCGCGCGCAGCGGAGCCAGCTCCGAGGGGGACACAGCGCCCCCGCGATCCCCTCTGGTCGTTGTCCAGCTCCCCCCTCTCGTATTTACTGCTCCCAAACACGTATCGCGCTGGCCAAGGTAAGCCATCTAGCAACAAGTACTCACTTATCACCGAGTCCAGCAATTAGGATTTGCAGTGGAAAATCTTTTTACCGCTTACCTACATATCAGCCAAGTTCTACCCCAGCGTACATCCCTTTGGGAGATGAGTGTTAAGAGTCGGTGGGAACTTACTTAATAACATGATAGTCCAGGCATAAATCATTTTTTTTTTTTTTTAAATAAAAAAGGACTCCAGATTCATCATTAAATTCAGGGCCAGTAAAACAACATTTGAAATAGGATCATAATACATTAAACAATCTTCTCCCTTTATACCATTTTTTCCTGTTTAAAYTGCTGCTCTACAGAAATAACAAAAAACCTGTTTACTACTCTAGTCTGTATTAATGAGTCACTAAATTTGCATAAAGTTCATGGTGTGTATATAGTAATTATTTCTCTAYTTACATCAGTAAATTCAAGTCAGCAATTACTTATTTTTAAGATACCTGCTACGCCTCCCTTGGACTGAGAGAATTTCTAATATAATCATTTTTCAAATCTGTAGGGATAGTAGATGAATGAAATCTGCTTCCAATCAGTAAAAATTTAAGTCAAATTCAACAATTCCGGTGAACTTTTACATGGAAATGACATTCACGATAAAAATATTCTGTTAAAATCAAGCATTTACTCTTCTTTCTGCAAGATGCAAAGGTTGTTTCCAAGAGACAAGAGCAGAGAAATGGCACTATTAAGTCGATATTGCAACATAATATGCATTTTCCCCTTGAGACCTGCAYGCGTTGGCTCTTCAGTACTCCCAGKCAACCTGACGGCCTTGTTAATACTGCAAAGCGCAGAAAACTGCTGCTAAAATTAAAACTTGACACGAAACTTTGATAAGCTTCCAGGAAAACRTACATACTCCACATTTGCCATGTGACATTTTATATAAAACAGCAACRTTCTACCTAACTGTTCTTTGATTGAAACTAGGATTACTGAGAAGACTTAATTCTCAAGGAAATCTTTTTAAAATCAGTAGTATTTGTTTCTTTACTTACATAAAGGCTTTATTTCTGACTTTTAAAGCAAATCTACAATGCATTCTCCCAACACACTAAAAAAACCTGAATTAATATTTTTTTTCTCATATAGGGAAAAAAAAAGCTGAAAATTGGGTCAAAACTAGGAGTTTTAAGAACAAAAACAATCTTCAGCCCTGAGTGACAACATACACGATTCCGGGCTGCACAGCTAAAAATCCCTACTACTGCAGGGTTTTACTGAGTCAAGAAGTACGCTGGCTTTACAGGCATCCAGCACAAAACCTACTGCTCTGCTAGGGTTTTCCATGCTCATGCTCAGACAGTTGGAGAAATGGAAGATATTTTACCTAATTCCTATCCATAATTCCCATCAAAACACACACTTTGAAAGTATGCTTTTCAGAATCAAATCCTTTTTGTACACATCCCGAGGAAACTCTTCTTTTGGGTTCTAGCTGTAGCTTTGCTTAATATTTCCAGTGTATTTATGTGTATTTATTGGACAGTTCACACCAATGGTATGGATTATGTAGGTTAGCCCCTCACCGTACTGCCTGCTCAGTAGTAAAACTAYACAGTGATATCACTGTTCAACAAACTATGCCGGAAAAGATGAAAAGGTCTGAAGACAAAGAGGGAAAATTGCACACACACCCTGCTAAAAGCAAAACAAAAGCCTCCTTTTAGCCTAAGTGCCTATTTTGTTTTGCTGATAATTATAAAGGAACAGTTCAGTTTTTGTAAGCAGTAGCTATACATTGGAAACCAGTAATGCACGTGTCGGCACCACGTTTTACTGGCCTTTGTTTCCAAGTACAAACTGCAGAGGAGTCAGGTCCTGGAGCCCAGTTTTGATATTTCCTTTTGATTGTCTCCAGAAGATTTCTAGAGAATGGGTCAGAATAAAAGAGACAGAATGTGAAATAAAACATAAAAGTTAAGCTGGTATGCTATAAATGCTATAAAATAAGGTACGAGCCACAATTCGATTAAGCAGCTCACAGTAACCAGGAAGGAGTCCCTGCAGCCACTGGACTAGCTCCGTTTTGTATGTAAAGCAAGAACTCAGTTGTGGATAGAACGAAAATTAAAATAAATAAATARATACATAGATCAGAGTCAGCTCAGYTTCGCAAGGAAGAAACGTGGCAAAAACTAACAGTGGAATAATCAAACTGTTCAGGGGAAAGGGCTTTGTCTTTACATTTCTCATAGTGAATATAATAAGGACCAGATGAAACAAAATCCTCTGACAAATTCCCAAGTGCCAGTATACTACCGTTGCCTCTGAGCCCTATTCACCGAGGCGAGGCGAGGCGAGGCGGCGACAAAGCCGGCACCCCTGCCCGTAACGCCTCCCGCCGCATTTCTCTTGGCACGCCGCGTCCAGGACTCCCTGGCGAAGGCTGACGGCGCCCGCACGTGGAACGTCCTCCCGGGACAGGCTGCGCTCCTCCCCTCCCACGGCTTGTCCAAATCCCAACCCGCAATTAATGCTTTCCACAGTGACAGTCGCCGGTTTTTACTAAAGCTCCCAAAATAGTTTTTCCCTAACACTTTGAAGCATTGCCAACAAATGAAGACCAATTATACATGAAAATATCACGCTGCATGCCACAGACTGTTAGAGCTGAGTTTTTAGCCCCTTCAAACATCAAGTCCAAGAAACGATTAGAAATTTGCACACAGTACATGCTAAAATGTACATCTTAGCAAGAACAAAATTCCATTCAAGACCACCTGCTAAATCCAGGAAAAAACAAAGAATTCCTACACACAGATTTGCCTTCTTTATAGCCAGAGATTTGGTTAAAAGCTTATATTCCCCTTATACGAACCTCATGTGTCTGGCTGGAAGGAAATTACTATGAAACTTAAATTTTACAGCTGGATGCTAAAGTAAGTTTGGAGTTTATAAACCCTCTCTCTTTCACTGTGCTTTATTTATTAATTGATATGTTATTATAAAAGAAAATAAGTAACTTTCAAGATACAATTAGTGCAATGGATTATGTACTCAAAGCACTATCATATTCAGTTGCTCCACAGGTTTCCCACATTGAAAAAAATACACAGTGACAGCACACTGTAATGCACTAGCTGTTAGTTTGTGGAAATATAAGTGTTGTACGGCATAAAATAATTGAGAACATAAAAAGAAAATAATTAAGAAATATATTACTTATAAGCTAAAATGTTTTAGGAGGTCAAAAAAAAAAGAATTCATCAACATAAAGTTATAGTAAAACAGAAAAAATTCAGTTACCTACAATTTACTGCTTAAACTGAGAATCATAATAATAGTAAGAGCTTATATTTAGCCATTAAAGTTTGTGTTCAAGGTTTTTAAATTAATGTGTTACAGCGGCTCTTTATAGGGTTAACACTTCCTGAACGCCCGGGCAGCTGCAGGGACACTGTAGGTGGTCTAACAGACTATTTCAGAGAATGCTGGTGTGATGCTTAAGCACAACTTAATATGTTATATTGGTCTACAGATAGTCCAGAATCGAAAACATGCCATTTTCATTGAAAAATAAATGTATCTATAAATCAGAAAATCTCTACCCTTCCTACACCCAGACAGTTTATAATATCCATAACACAACATCCACAACAAAGCAGTAATGCAGAAATGAAATCAGTTAACCAACTACAGGCCACACATTTACATGTTACTATTTACTTGCTATTCACCTGACACAATCTCACAACAGCTTATTGATGAATTTGTCTTTAGCAGACCATATTACATTAGTGCGTGTGGACAACACCTAACAAACAATATATACCTATAGACAAAGGATTAGAAATTTAGTCTAACCTTAAATGCAAACTGATGTGCAAAACAATGAATAAATGATCTAGTCATTCTTTCTCTGGAACTTTTTTTTGTTTGACTGTGAAAATTACAGCTTATTTTTAAACTTGATTAGTATTTTGGGGGGGGGGGTCCCTACGTACCTCATGGGAACTGAACCGTTATTCAATGGAACAGTGATGATGTAAGAGTGTCACACTAGTAAGAGTGTCACATCCACCGCATGTCACATGAACAGTAAGTTGATCTATTTTACTACTCTAGCTCTATTAATGGTCTCTACAAGAAGAGTTAAACAAGGAACTAAAAAATGTTTTCGTCTTTTAACTGAACATCTTTTTTTCAGGTACTTTTTTCAGTTAGACTCATTAGTTAGATTCATCATCTAGTCGCATTATATCATCCATTACACTAATTACGTATTTCACTATGTCCCCAGTTATTCACCTACTACTTTCGAAGTGAAGACTACCACTCTTCACAGCACTCTTTTCCTCCCAAGGTCGAGAACCCCATGCCCTTAAAGAGACAACTTTTCTTCTACTGTATTAATTCCCTGTGATGTGCATCAACTTACTTTTGGCAGCATGGGTGTATCTCTCTTCTTCTTCTTTTCTGAATTAGGATCATCCAGCAAATCTGGCTCAAAAGTGTACAGCTCTGTAAGCTCATTCATAGTAAAATGACGCTCAACTTGCTGTTGGTCAACAACCCGGAAAGACAACGACTGCTTTGTTACCTGCCGATCATAGATCTTATCTTCCATTGTTCCCTGGAAAACACAGATACTCACTTTCATACAAACACTGGACTTTCTGTCACCAGAAGAAAAAAAAATCAATAAATGTAAAAGAGCAAGAATAACAGCAGTGCAACAGTGCTCTATTTTTACCATTTCTTTGACCAAGGATCTACAAAGTTATCTGGAAAACAAACAAAAAAACAAAAAAAAACAAAACAAACAAACAAAAAAAACTTTCCTTCATTTGCCTAGAAGAAAATAGATGCTTCTGGAAATGAACATATACTTATGTGGACTGTTTATGTGACAGGTATCATACACCATTGAATAGAGCAAGAAATATTTTTTTCAGTAGTGTTTTGAGGAGATCAGCTTTTGCCTCAATTCCCCCAAGTATGATTATGACAAAGAATGGCAATTTCCACAGCATGTGCCTCATTTTGCTACCTTGATCAGCCTGTAAAAAGGAAAACAGATACCACACAGTGCTGGCGTGGCAGGGGGGGAAGAGTGGCAGTCAAGGCTAATTCATCACAGCTGTGTAAGAACAAACTAGATCTTTGGGAAAAATAAGCAGGAAAATTACTTTTTTTTTCTTTTTTTTAAAGAAAAGATGATGCCTATGTGAAGCATGAGAACAGCACAGCCTGTTCTGAACACTGCAATTTAAAAAGGATACCAGCAGTTCAAAAGTGCACATGAAGACCTACAAAAATAGACTGAAGACTGAAAAAAAAATCCATGTCTGACAGTAATGTGTTTCAAAAAGCAATCTATTTAAGTTGGCAACGGAAAAGTGACTCGATCAGTAGTTACACACTATTACTGGGAAAAGGTTTTCAGTCTACAATGTAACAATCAAAGACTAGACTTTGTATCAGAAATATGGCAACATACCTGAAAAGAGCATAGATTAGAGACCATCAGAATTATCACCCTGTAACGTTCACAGGTTAAGATACAAGTTTTCAAATTATGACCGGACGTTTTTCAATGGGGGGGGGGGGGAGGGGAAGCTTTTGCTCCCTATGCACTTCAATTCCAGCTAGATCTTCAGAGGCCAACAGACCACTTTTAAGGTGTCTCCAGAGGACAGCTACATTAAGCAAGCCTATTGCCTGACGAAAACCATTTGCTGGCTATTCGATTAAGAATTTTCAGGTGTGTGCAAATCAGAAAAGGTTGAAAACACTATTCTGAGCCTAGATGTGTGAATCTCTGGTGAAATTCTGAAATTTGTACTACACAAAGTGTCAGATGAGGTGGGCTTAACAGGAAATAACTTCAGTTATTGTTTACTTTACTAATATTCTTCTTCCAATATTTTGTTCAGTATTTTTGGGACCCATTATAGATATCAGATAGGGCTGGAAGTTGCTTGACTCAGTGATGAGTGGTACTGACTTCAAGTCCAAACTGTTACTTGTTATATATTTGATTGTAGGACCAGAATATCATAAAAACATCAGAGAGAAACATACCTGAGCCAAAAACCTGTATACAAACACAGGTTTGTTCTGCCCAAAGCGGTAAACTCTGAAAATACTCTGGATGTCATAGGATGGGTTCCAGGAAGCATCAAAGATGATTACTCTATTAGCAGCCACGAGATTAATTCCAAGGGAACCTGCTTTAGTGGAGATAATAAACAAGCGCCCCCTGAAATAAAGAAAAATTAAAAATTTTCAATATTTTAGAAAATGCATTACCATTCCTGTGTTGCCATGCTACTGTGGAACTCAAAAACTTCATTAAAACACTGAATTAATTACAGAATAGATAGAGATTTTACACAGATAAAACTTATAGCAAATATACACAATTAGAAATACAGATCACAGACTCTTGCAAATCAATTGTTACCAAGAACTGGTAGATAAGAAAACATTCTCCCCCCCGTTTTTTAAAAATGTAATAAAATTAGTTTTAATGAATTAAACCATAATTTTAAACGGGCATACTCTGTATTATTGAAATTGTTCTCTGGCTAACAAACTCAAAGAGTAACTGTAGCAATGACACTGTCTCTGTAACATGTCTCGTTTTTCTTACTATCATCAGCATCCAGGTTTAATTTAAAATGAGCTCTTTATATATACCTGCCAAAATAAACCACATAATATTAAGAATATTAACACTGAAACAGTTTGATTTGTTCCATTAAATTTGCTTTTTTATTCCTTCATACATTTAAAACGATTGCAATTAACTAATTTCATTTTTCTTAAAAGAATTTAGGAAGACGTAGCTCCTTCAGCTTTCATTAAACAAATAGGTACAATTTTCTAATTATCTGCCTATCTAAATCAATCAGACTGGGAAGTCCCAACTCGTACGAACAGTGGATGGCCAGGAGGCAAATGCAGTCTCATTATAGCTATGAGAGCTATGTACTTCTCACTGGCCAAGTGGCTGCTGTCTCCAGGCCAGACCCCATGGGGCTCTGACCTTTCCAAGTCCTTGAACGTAGGCTACACGTAAGCCTTGAAGAGTCTTTCTGTGTAGTATCTCTCAAGATTTGTTTTTTTTTATTTTAATCCATCTACTTTGTTAAAATTCTTATCCTGTATATTCACTGCTAATCCTTTTACTAAAGAGGCTGCAGGCACAGCTATTATTTTTTCTATAGATACTGAGTTTCTCCTTCCTTTCATACGAAGTATTTTCTCAGAAACAAACACCCTTCTTTTCTAGGTGACAGTGATCACCTTTCACAAGAATGCCTGTGGTGAAGAGAAAGAAAAGTAAACGTATTACCTTAAAAACCTTGCAGCATTTTAAACAGAACTGTGTCATAGCTGCATTACAGGTCATTATACAGAAAAACTTAAGTGCATTGCAGAAAAAAAATGGGAATTGCCTCCAGTATTCATATGAAACATTCCCTAGAGCTCACTGGCTCAGGAAATGGCAGGATTTAGAAACATGTTATTGCATCTGTTGCGTAATTTTCAAATTTTCAGACTGAATTTTGACAAGTATGATTCTTCAAACAAAACTGAAGATTGCTAAAAACAGTAAAAGAACCCCAAGTGTTGTCCTCTGTTTTACGTATCTGAAAACAAATATATCTTGTTAAAACTGATTTTCAAGAAATGAAGGAATTTATCTCCAGAAAAACCCTTAAACACAAAAGAAGCAGTGAGTGCTGCAGTTCATGATGTGGGAATAATCCCATATTGTTTGTTCTGTATCATCTTTTTTCTTTTTTTTTCTGTTTGTGGCATAAGCTCTATCAGGTGGTGATAGAAAAAAATTATTATTTTTTAAACAGGAAGCTGACAAAACTGTCAGTAGAACAAGAGACACACACACTGACTTAAACTGTAGTTTAAAGATGATGATTACTATGGAATAGTTTGAAATCTTTCAAAGATTGTGAGCATGAATTTCTGTGCAAGAATCTTTCTAACAGTATCAACCAAATAGGAAAGATCAACCTAAAGGTTAACATGGTCAGTATATTACCAAAGTTGCTGACAGTCTTGTTCACACAGAAATGCCTCTTCCCACTATTGTGTAATTAGCTATTACAGTTGCAGTACAGAAAAAGTATTAAAAAAAATAAAGGTGGTAAAAAAAATGGGTATTGTATTTTTATAAAATGTACCTATCAAACTAAAATTGCAATTTATCATTCTTCATCTTCACTTTTGAGCTGATATGGAAAGACACCTAAGTTACCTAAGTTGAGAAGTACACCTAAGTCAACAGCCAACTCTTCTACCAAACTCCTCCTGCTTGTCCTATTTTGCAGTTGCCTATACACACACAGCACACCTGAGAGAGTGCCACATCAGAGGGCAAGACACGCAGCAAAGAACATAGCCTGTAATCATCCAGCTCTGTCAGAAAGCCTTAATAAAACGACAAAATTCWTATCTCAGCAAATTAAAAAACTCTCAACTTCAAGCACGTTTCTCTCCCGTAACAGCAGAACCAATTATACCCAAAACTACATACTATGTTTTTCTTCCTAAATATTTCTTCAACTTAGTTTGCTTAGCTCAGTTTAAGAACAGTTCTTACACTGAGCTAAATAACTTATAATTAAAGAGCATATTTCGCAGCATCTCAGTCATCTTTGCACCTTGGTATTCTCCATGACTGAAATAAATAATTGTGTTTARAAACAATTACCTTAGGCCAACACATAAGTTAAAATATCAACTTTGTTACCACTTTTGATTAGTAGCACATAGCTACAGAGAATTTGCATCCAAGAAACGTTATTTATTTACTTAACTGAATTCCTTTGTTGAAAAACTTATACACAATATACTTATACACAAGAAGAAAAATCTGCCCCATTTTAAAGACCCTGTAAAAGGTACCAACGTGTAGAGACTGAATCAATAGGAACGAAATGCAGAGATAACATCTTGTAACAGCACAAGTGAAATTACTTCCTGGAACAACTGGTCTCAGAAATCACAAGAAAGCATACTACTTTAGCTTCTGTCTTAAGTGGTGCACAGGACATTGCTCAAGAGGTAGAGGCAGAATAAYCACAGTATATTTTAGATTAACATTGCAGTGGAAGAAGCAAGCCAAATAAAATTAGCACAGAGATACTCAATTTCAACAGAGGACTATATAGAAGTGATGTGATTAGTAAAAAAAACCCCAACCTCTGCCCCAACAAGCACTTAAAAGGGAGAGTCCAAAAAACCCAAACCTATAAGCAGCCTAAAGGTTGTTCAAAATACTGCAGGAAAAGTCTAGGTAAACTGTGTATGACAGGTTGAAAAAAAAGTGTTTGGCTTAATATACTATTTAAGGGATATTCCATACAGAAAAGGCTGGCATTTATGAAATGGAAAGCTCATCCAAAGGACAACAGGAAAGACTATAAAACATGACAGGTCAAATATAAATAGGAAATTAAGACAATTAAAAGGGAATTTGAAGATTGACTTGTGAAGGATAATTGCTTTAAATATATTAAAAGCAATAAAAGCTAATTTGGGAATCAGAGGAACCACCTGATGACAGAAGTGTAAAGGAAGCACTTTGGGATGATGAGGCCACAGCAAGGAAGCTCAGCAATTTCTCTGCTTTGGTCTTTACCGATGAAAACATTGGGGAGATTCCCATACCTCATGCATTCTCCATAGCAGGTAGGTCATAGGAAGATCAATCTGAAGTTAATACACCAGAAGTATTAGACCAAATAGATCAGTTAGGTGTTAACAAGTCACTGGAACTCAGGAGAACCCAAGAGGCCAAGGAACTCAAGCCAGAGATCGCCGAGCAGCTAGAGAAATTGTGCAACCCCTCTGATTCAAAACAGGGCAACGGCAGACTGGCTCAAAGAAACAGCTGGAAGATTTCAAATGCAAAGACAGATAAAAACCTATATATTTTCTTAGTTCTTTCTTTAATATGGTTGAATCATTTCAGTTTGTATTAAAAGGAAGTGAACTGTGAGTACAGAAAACACATGCAGCTGATTTCAGCAAATAAAAATGATGAAAATAGAGTCCCTCCAAAAGGTAATACACAATTAGGCCGTAACTATTGAAGTAAACAAATATGCACACTGAGGAGCAAGGAAAGAACATTTACATGTTTAAAACAAAAATATTAAGCAAATTCTGCATCTGGCACCCTTCTGATATATTTTTTTACCTGCATATCCTTAAGAGGTACAAGTAACAAAACAATATAGAACAAARGAAAGAAAAGGGTAAAACATTTATCATATATATCAGTATAGATCTCACCTCACATTAGTTTCATCATTGAATTCTTCTGCCCATTTCTTTCTTGATTGAGCTGTAGTTGAACCATCTAAGCGATAGTAATCAATGTTTCTGAACCACTTTCCTTCACCTATAAATGTAAGAGCCAGATAATTAAAWTGATTATGTAAACACCAGACTCAATACTGAATATACAGGACTCTCAGCCCAATAAAAGAATAGACATTCAACATAAAATACACTATTCTCTGACATTTTAAAACAACAGGGAGGGAACACGTTTATCAAAAAAGAGTCATCCAAGACAGAGAACATTTTGGGGGAACACAGGTGCTTGTTTCAAGCAAGCTCTGAAAATTATATATTGAAAATAGCACAATAAAATATAATGCAAGTGAAGTGACAAAATAATGGCAACTGCATTTGGGAGGACAATGGCCTTCCATAAGGCTTTACTGCAGTAATTCCCACTATCCATAAATTCACTTTGTCTAAAATTATTCAAGAGTAGAAAAACATAAATAATGTCAATAGCATTTTACCTTACAAAAAGCAGTCAATGTTTATCATTATCCTTAAGATTYTGGTATTTTAAAAAGAAAAAGATACTAAATGAAATGTCTCGAATTGTAATCTGTATAAAACTGCCTTGAAATGTGAAGTTATAATCAAATTGTGTACTAAGGTTAAATTTTAACTGAAGTATTTTTAGAGATCCTTAGCTTTTCTTGGGTAGTTCCTCTGATTCCTCACAATTCCTAGTCATTTGGACACAACTGTAGAGCAGTTTCTTTATTAACTTGGAGCCAAAATAAATTTTAAAAAGTAGCTGCATTTAATCTTTAGGCATTATACTACTAACTTGACTTTTTAAATTGATCTTTGTAGATTTATGTTTTCAATTAGTCTCAGCTACAGTCTCTCCCCTGCATAGCTTCCATAAGCAAATGCTTAAAATGAAATTTCAGAAGTCCAGGTCTAACCATTTTGGAATTGAAATTCAAGATCAGCTGTTTGAGTTTAATTATCCTGTGAGTTATGGCTAGTTCTTGCCAGATGAAAATATATAAAAATTACAGCTGATAAAAGCAGATTTTCTTCCCCTCACAATTCAGAACTAACCTTTCATTTTCTTTGGCAGCATATATGTACACAAAACAAACCCCACTGTGTCATCAATTAAATGAAAACAACTTTTTTCTTTTTTTTTAAGGAAGCAGCACTGCTCACAACAAATTGTACAWCAAATTGTAAGAAACTGCTTGTTGAGTAATGTCCAAAAGATCTATATATGGTGACTCTTATTATAATACATAGTCTAATTGCTTAGCAGAAGAACTGCTACAAACAAGAAAAAAAAAAGCCTTAAAAATTAGCTCAGGCTACAGGGCCAGACTCTAAAAATACTGACATCTCAAAATCTGAAGATGACAAAYGTTCAGAAGCTAAGGAAGAAGCAGCAGCCAGGAACAATAAATCTGTGTGACAGAGAAGATCTTCCTCTAACTACAATGTTGATACTGCTAAGCCAGATTTCTCTTATGCAACTGTGCAACATGTTTATACTTAAGATATCTGAAAGGAAGCACAGATTCAAAGAAACTCTTCAATCTACAGGTACTGGGAACTGAAACATCCACATAAAAATGAASTGAAATCCTCAAGAGCAGTGGGAGGACTGCCCAGAGGAAACAAAAGAAATTTCCTACACACAGGATACATCTGGCTAGTGACAAATTCCTCACCATTCAAGCACCACTAGGAAAATGATTAATTTCATTCTCATTTTAGATGATATACAGTTAATTTGTTTAGGCTATATTAAACAGATGATAGAAAATGAATTCAGAAGCAAGAGTCCATACTGGGGTAGCACAGACAACTTACAGAGCAGACCGGCAGCCCTGCCAACTTCAGGCATGATAGAGAGCAGACAATATTTCTAAAAAAAGCAATTTATTTCAACCTCATTCCCTTTGGAATGAACAGAGTTGTAA
This sequence comes from Rhea americana, assembly GCF_003343005.1. NCBI lineage: Eukaryota > Metazoa > Chordata > Aves > Rheiformes > Rheidae > Rhea > Rhea americana. The sequence continues at coordinate 25,371 of NW_028186756.1, forward strand.
AAGAGTCAACAGCTTTGTAACAGGTCTTACTGACACTCACCTTTATAAATAGGAGGCTTTTCTTTGTCAGTTTTTTCTCTGTTGGCCAGCTCCAGAAAATCTTCTATCAAATCTAGTGATATTAGGGACTGGCTAAATACTAGCCTGAAAACAGAAAAAAGGGAAACACTCAAAATTCACCTCTGCAAGTTATTTTAATCATTGCATTGGTTTCTTTTTCTTTCCTCCTCATCCTGATTAATCAGGTACCCTCACCTTGCAACAAACAGCCTTTCTAGACAGACTCAGTGACTTCAATGGAATACAAGTATGTATGGGAAAACTCTCCAACGAAAAGGAATGTAACATATATTTTTTTCAGAAAACTGAGCTACAATTTTATAAAGACCGAATGAAGAACACTGACAGACTAATATATTTATGTAGTCCTTAAAAATATTTGTTTCTAGAATTGACTTACACTTTGTCCCCAAGCTCCTCTGCCATCCGAAGAATTTCAAAGAGAAGCACCATTTTCCCAGAATGCTCTAAGACTTCAGCATCTGCATCAGTAACAAAATCCTTGTACCAATCTGGAGCTGGGCTACCAGGATTGGAGGAGGACGCAGCTTTACCTGTAATAATAATAAAAAAAAAGAATTAAAACTAAAACTGAAAGTATGTGACTGAGCAAGGATGTGAACCCCCCCCCCTTTCCCCCCCCAAACTGCAGAACTGCTTCCTCATTATTAGCTGGTACAAAGTGAGTAAAATACATAGTCACAAAACCCAGAATATTAGATTAGCAGTTTAATTCCAAGAGGCATCAATAGAAGTCATATATCTCATTTTTGTGTTACTGAGTATTTGGACAAATAGCTCTGCCATCTGCACCTTTTCCCCAGGAGTATTTATGAACAGCTTTGTTTCCAGCAAGTATGCATCTTTGAAAGCTCATCCATAAATGTCGCAACAACTGAAACGGAACTTTTTATGAAGCAATCTCAAACAAACACCTACAACTCTTGAAAACAGAACAGTCTTTTACCTAGTTCATCCAGCAAGAGAACTCTCTGGAAGAAAACTTCCAGATGATGCAACAATACGGATTTTTAATACTCACCATATGCAAATTATCTCTTATTATTTGTCAGGTTCAGATTTAGAATCTTTTTTCCCAAAGCTAATTTAAGACCAGATTAGCAGTAGGGTATAGGAAAAAAAAGTATATCTTCTCCCTTTTGTATTAATTCACAACAGAGGAAAAAAATAGATTTCACTATCATATTCTTCCTTTTTGAGAAGTTCTTTAATAAAATCTTACTGTCTGCTAAACTATTAAAACATTGCTACACTAATAAAACCCATAAAACAAACACTTGGGAACAATCCTACTTTTAACACCTTAGTAGATGATGTAAGTTAGTTTTGTTAATTTGACTGAACTCTTAAAAACATAAAAGTACGAGAAAGATTACTCTGAAACACTGTTGAATTCAACCAGGAGAAAGCTTATATTCAGCTTTAAAATCTGAACCAGAAAGGCAAACAGGACCCAGGAATTATCTTTATTTATATTACTTAATTTCTTTTTCTGATATTGTATGGCCTTTGGTTTAACCTCCTTTGCATTAGAGTGATACAAATTGATTAATTAGAAATATAACCTGAACTTTTTTCACTTACAAACTTTGATCTGACTGAAGTATTTACTTAGATAGTAGGAGAAAAGTATTCCATCTCACGAGCAATTCAAAACATTTAAATTTTAAGACTACACATAGTGAATCAATCATGACATAGCAGTAATATTTTGGGTGCAAGAAAGAACTGATCTCGACAGAACTCATATTTGAGCATTCCTCCATACAATCTTTTAAAGAATATCTTTTTCAATTCCAGAGTGAATAACGAACATGTTAACCAAAGCAGCAACCTCGATGTACAGTTGGAAAATACCTCATACACCAACTATTCCCATTTTCACCCCTAAACTTTGCAGAAAGGCCTTCACCATTTGAAATGAGATAGCAAGTCTGCGCCTAGACTTCACCTGGCACAGCATCAAATGTTTGTTTAGCAATTCTATACCCATATTAAACTGGACAAAGCTGCAAGAGACAAAATTAAACATTCAAGTGATCTGTATGCAGAAGCTCATYTTTCCTATAATGCAAGTAATTAACACAGCTAATGAGAATCTGTATGTGTACATATTTCTCATGCACACACACTCCCCATTACATACTTATACATGCTTGTCAGGCACAAAGAAAGAAATTTAATTTTTAATCTTCAGTGTTACAAAAAAATCATTTATTTATGGAAGGCACTAGACATTAATGCACCTATTAGACACATAACAAATGATACAGCCAGAAGATTAGCTTTATGAAAAAAGAAACCAGAATAATTATGGATTATTAAAGAAAAATCTGAAAATAAAATATACACACAGACATAGCTTGAAAAATTAATCTTAGAAAAGATCTTCTACATTCTTCTGCATTATAACCACCTGCTTACTCAATTTGAAATTGCAGGTGCAACAATGAATGACATATATATTTCTTAATCTTTTCATCCATATTTCACCAATATGTTTAAGCAAAGATGAAAAGCAGCATAGCTCTGTGTTAACCTTGTATCATTTTGTACTTCTGAATCCCAAATKAACTATTCAGCTTCTCTGCCACAAGACTCCTCAGGTTTAAACAGGTGTCCTTTATTTTTCTGATAGGTATGCATCATTACAAATAGCAGGAGCTTACTGTAAGCCTAGAATTTGTTCACAGAAGTATGAAATTTGTCATTTTTTACAGCAAAGTAGAATTTGTGACAGCCCTCTCAGAGCACCTTTTGCAAAATGATGCTACATCATATTTGGTTACTTGTACATTGCACTCACCTTCATCCGATTTTGTAACAGATGGAGGGTTGTTTACAAGTTCCTCTGCATTTCCTTCTCCACCTCCACGAGATCTTGAATTCCAGACTTTAATGACTTCAACATCGTTATCACTGCCACTTCCACTTGAGCTACAGTCTTTCTTCATTTTTTTCCCCTTAGATTTTTTTTTCCTAGAAACATAAAATTATACCCCCCTTTATTTCAAAAATATTCTACTGCAAGATAAGGTATTATAAATAAAATAAACATTTACTTTTATACAAATCACTTAAGTTCTATTAGGGAAATAAATCCAACAACAAACAACAAATAAAAGCTCAATTACTTTGCATAATCATCAGAGCTTAAACTCATTGAAGTTTCATCGGAATCTGAAGCTATGAACTCATCCAGACTGTCTTCATCAAAATAGCCCTCAAAAGAGAAAAAACAGAAATTTTATTAAGTACTCTCATCCAGAAGCTTTTATTAAACCTTTAGCCACCTGCTTATTAAACAATGGTAAGTTCCACAACGAATCGGCCTTGCAAAATGTTTTAAGAATGACAACATATCCAGAAATAAAAATATGACAAAAACAGCAGCAAAATCACKCTACCCCACAGCAACAAAGATTTCCATTAATTTGACGAAACTTTACCTAGCATTTGGCATAGCTGATTTGGAAAGTTCTCAATACAGAGTATTTTGATATATCTAATTTACCTTATTTTCTTTGCTAATATAATCCAGCTGCAAACACCAAGGGTGAGTCCAGATTCTGCTCAACATCTGGAAATCCTGGAATAGCTTAGCTCCAGCTTTGCCTCTTCCACCTTCATTGCCACTACCTACACCTGACAATAAAGTTCAGATTTTAGAGCAAAACCTTGAAGTAAGTTTGCCACATACTGTTCCCCTTTGAACAATCCATTAGTTCAGTACTGAGCGTTCTTTCCAGATGCACATCATATTGTAATGTCTCTTGTAAAAGAGGTCGAATTACTCAGTCACAGGCATTTTTTTCCTARTTAAAGTTGTCAAAATTAGATTTCCCCCTTTTCTTGATAATGAGAAACATGATTACATTTTTACATAGAAGCACATTTCTCCCCAATATAGGAATGAATCCAAATCCTGTTAAAAGGATAGTCATGTCTATTTAGATTTTGTAGAAGTAGGTCTTAAAAAACAGCCAAAGCTAGAAAAAGCAAAGAAAAATTTGCATTTAGGCTTCAAWGAATTTGGCTTATTGTTTTCAGCTAACTTTTTTTCTATGACTGCATTAACCTGTTTACAATAAAGCATCTAAAAATTCTCAGCCTATCTGCATTGTTCAAGCACAAATTAGTGCAAAAAAGGGTTCAGAGACATATATTTATTTTGTAGCCTCAATTACTCATTAAGCATCACATTAACTTGACGTTCTTGAAACTGATCATATTTCATAGTTATTAGAGATATTTATTATTTCATATTTATTACAGTTACACAATTTAAGGCACATCCAACCACAACAAAACAGAATTCACTGCATCACGATTATCAAATATCTGTGACAAAACAGGCACAAAGATTATTATTATTATTTGTTGAATAATATAGACTACAAGTATTTTAATAAAGCAAATTCTTGATAGGTTTTATTTTTAGAACAGGTTCAGGTATCTTCCCCTTTGTGTTCCTCTGTCTCTGGGAAATGTGATTGTAAGAAAAACAGAGCATCTTATCTTCTCTAAACCTTAACTAGCATAAGGGAAACTCAACTGCTCTGAACTCAAAAGGCAGTATTCCCTACAGAGTTTACACCATTTTTCTGTGTAACAGAAGAACTGAAGCAAACTGTGTCCTTTTTTTTATAGGAAGGCAAACTGAAAGACTTGGTAAAATTGTATCTAAAGTATTTCTGCTTTAGTTATATGCCTCTATTACAGTCACGGGAAAACATCATTAAAAAATACAGATGAGAAGAAAAATTTCCCCTGCTATATTCATCTTCAATAGGAAGACTCAYTTGTTATTTAATGAAAATTCAAGAGGCCATTAGATTAGGCAGCTTGCTTTCTCTGAAAGAGGCAGTTCCTTCTTCCTTCTCTCCTTTCCCTCTTCTTCCTCACATCATCTCTGGCACTGATCACTGAATGATTTGATTCAACACTCTGAACTGGCAGGAAACTAACCCAAAATTAACAGCGAGAAAGCAGAAGATGCTTTATACCAGGTCAGGGAGTTGAATCAGTCCGCTAAGGAGTAAGTCAGGAAATGGGACCAGCCCTTTAGACAGCTGCAGACTCAGAGACACTCAACTCATTTTGTTGAATCCTCAATGTCTAGACAGATTAATTAAACTACCTGTCCTTGACTGAGTTAGGGAGCRCATTTTCTTAGGGTTATTCATATACAACCTGTTAAGAAATTAATTGTTCCAACAATGCAACAAATTTGAGTATTTCCCTTAACAGACACTGGATAAGGGGCTACTCCCTCTTAACTGCTGCCTGGTTTATTAAAAAAGGAAGTACTGAAAGCTATTGTATGTACAGTAAAGACTTCTGTACAGACTAAGAAAAAAAACAGTTTTAACTATTTAACTATACAGTGCTAGCTCTTATGCTAATCAATGATCTGTAAAAGACATACTTTGCCATCTAAAATCATGCAAGACCAACAAAGCCTGCATTGTATATGTATATGAAATTACAAAACTAGCTCTGCTTTCCATCAGAAATAGGCCAAAGAATCTCAAAGAATCTGTACAACTACTGTGGTAGTTATGATTAAAAAAAAAAAAAAGAGCTATGAAGAAGAGGAACTTAACCTGAATCATTCACATGCATGCCTGTAAAGTAAATAGCTAATACTTTTTATTTTTAAGCTATGAGCTTTTGGAAGACATTTGGATTGATACAGAGATGCAGAAACGAACAGAATGCAAATAAGCTTTTCAGAACATTTATATAAGGAAGAGCCAACACTGAACAGACTGCATTACAGAACTAATTAGGAAGGAGCACTACATAGAAGTTTAGATTTGTTTACACAATGTTTTTAAGCACTATTAGTGTAAACTTTAAAAAAAACAAAAAACAATGCTTTTCCTTCCTTAAAATAAAAGGGCAAGGAGCAGTCTGCACTTAGACGTCCAATTATTACTGGAGACATCAGCAGAAGTAAAATTGTTCTCATTGGTCCTTCAAAACTCTACTTCTGTAACTTATACCAAATGCAGACAACAGCTGACAGCATTCCAGAAAGGAAATCCAGCTTGCAGTGTGTCTAGGAGATCACAAACAACATTATCCAGAATCTAAATCATTAAGACAATACAGTGAATTTCATATTGTTACAAATCACAGCCTGTTTTGATACACAATTAATCTTTCTTGTAATTAAATTCAGGAGAGTAACCAGAATAGAAAAATATTGTATACTTAAAAAACAAAACAAAACAAAAGCCTGTAGCAGCTAGATGGGCATTTTTAAGACATGTAGCTTTAAAGTAGTAAACCGGCATAACAGACTCTGTAATACATTTTGTAGTCACTGCAAGAAGCAAATATATGCTTTAAAGCTTTAGAAAAAGCCTGCCTATCATCAATGCCTTACATATTCTCGACTATGGAATTCAACCCCTGATTATTAAGTCAATTATTATTAACAGCATTTAAACAAAGAGAATCRCTCCAGAGCCCAGAAGCTGCTGCTGTGGAATTTAGTTGCTTGAGGCCCAGCCACAAACACCAGCTCAGCGAGAGCTCCGAAATTACCATCCTCAGAGCCTATTCTTCAGAAGTGCTACTGACATTTAGATACCTTGATATACTAAATTACAAGCCTCAGTGGTTTATCTCTAATATAAAGYGAACAGCACAGCAGCTCACAGTACGTGTGTGGTTTCTTCCTTATATATCCTTTCAATTAAACAATTTTTTTCTTAATTTGGAAGAAGCAAGTCCCCAAAGACAGAGAGACTAGTCAAGACTGACATGAAAGCTGATGAAAAGCATGGTCACTGTGAAAAATAGACTTGTGGGTTTTGAGAACGAGAGAGGAGACAGTTCCCCAAAGAGCCAATATTTGACAAATAACAGCTTCAGCTAGCACGATGACAAAAGGAAATTGCAAGGCTCTGCAGTGCACTTACACTGCTACATCTCTATTTTGAGTTCTCGCCTTCCAATCTTACTGTTAATAATTTGTTTCTTTGAAGAGAAAGACATTAAGTAATTTGTGTTTTATGTTTAGAAGAGGTAGAAAAAGGAGAGATGAACCACAACCTGAAGGCAGACTACTATTAAGAGATGTAAATATTAGTATTTCTCAAAAAATATTCTTGTGTGTTACCAAATGTTTTGTTAAAATTCAAGTTTCAGAGTTAAAGCAGCTTCTACAACAGGAAAAATACATCTGTAAGGCTGATTATTTTTACACACTTTTTATACATATATGTGTGTGTGTGTGTGTGTGTGTATATACACATACATACACATATATACACACACACACACACGTATCTATATATACACACGCATACTTATGCACACACACACACAGACATATATATATACACACATAAATAAACATGCAATCTGCAAAAAGCTCCTGATAGAAAGACCATTAATCTTGTTACCTGAGTGAACTGCAGTTACGTACCAGTCAAGTGATCTAAGTAGTATTGGTACAGCTTGCACTGAATAGGTGTCATTCTAACTTCTAGAACGTACTCATATTTTGGTGGGAGGAACTTTGTTAATGCTGTGTAATCTTTCCTCTGTAATTTTACAAATAGAATTTTAGTCATATAAACAGAAAGATTAATATGCTGAGCTTAAAAACTTCTAGCATCTTAAATGAGAAATTATGTTGCACAAATTACAATAATTCAGATGCTTTCCAACCATGAAGTTAATCGAGCTAGAAATCTAGTACAGTGAAAATACTTAGGTCGAAAGTGAGAGCTGGATTCAACAGACCACTTTAATAGCGTATTTACAGGATAATAGGCCTTTAAATGCTTTATTAGAACAAAATTAAGTAACTCCTCTCCTCCCTCCCACCTCTCCCAGCTAATTCAGGTGATTAATTCAACAGTTCTTACCTGAACACATCCAGCTAACATCTCATAGAGAATATGTGCACGCTTCTTCATTACTCTGACATCTACCAGAGTAGAGTCTGCACACTGACCATTCTGAATTGGATTTATAAATCGATTCCGGAATTCTTTAATGGAGCCAAGCAAATTCTCCTTAATAAAGTTAACCATGCAGTGATCTAGGACAGAAAGATCATACTCCAGTTATTCAAAATGAAAAGTACTCACAGAAGGGTTAATTCTAACAGAAAGTGAATGTRTCTTATCTAAGAAGTACCTTCTGCTGAGCAAAAAAATAAAATAAAATAAAAACTGTATTTTCGGGAAAGAGTCTCTTAAACTGAYACATACTTTAAGCACAGAAGTAATTTCCAAATTTAATGTCAGATTTAAAACAATCTCAACTTAGATGCTACACAGAATTTGAGGGCTGATACACACCAACACAGTCATATGACAGAATAGATTCAAAAGCACATTAATCAATAGTACCAAATATTACAGCAGAAGCAAATATCATATGTTAATTTAGAATGAAATGATCAAAACAGCAACATAAGTCACTGTTTTAGTAAGTTTACTAAGAACATTGTTTGACAATGCTTAAACCAATCTAAATTGCTGCTGCAAGATCTGGTCTACCCTTTTCCACTCTGAATATTTCCTTCCACYCCCTTGCAACATGCTGACACTCACTGGATTCTTTAGTGAGCCACATCAAGAAACTAAACTATCATAAAGCTATCTGCTTCAGCAGTGTTAATTTTCTGACATTCCTTGACTGAGAGATCAGATGCATGTAAGGCCAATACAAGGAAAAGCATGAGGAAAGGCCATAATTCCAACAGTTTCAGTTTAACTTGG
>NW_028186756.1:34252-90070 GCF_003343005.1 Rhea americana
AAAAGAAAAGAAAGAAAAGACCAAAACAAAAACAAAACAAAAAGATATTCTGTTAGATAAAGAATCAAAAACAGTTTTTCTAATCAAATTAAATCCATCTGTAATTATATATTGCTGAAGGTCAAAGTTATATTCAAAGAAATAAGCACTTCTTAAACAGAAGAAAACTACTCACATTCTATAAGATTATTTTGTAGCGGTGTTCCTGTAAGAATTATTCTTCTTCTAGATCGAATAGAATTCATCGCCTTAGAAACAGCAGATGCTTCATTTTTTAGTATGTGCCCTTCATCACAGACAACAAAGTCAGGGCCTAGAAAGAAATAATAACATTAGATCTCTTCCGTCTTTTACAATTACAAAGAAGTTGGCAAYCTAAAGACACCCAGTTTTGTCTTATCAAAGGTTATTATGTTTTTGCAAAAATCTTGTTTTAGTGATTAATTAAAGTTCTTATTTAGCCTTTGCGTAGGTATTCACAGTAGCTACCCTGGAAAACAACAGTGTCACTTATAAAAATCTTTGTGAGTGATTAAATACAGTTTGGTATATTCCTATAAAGCTATCTATCCATGCACCAAATGAGTGGACACATATTTTCTTTCACCCTGTCAAAAATTTCATAGAACTGTTCCTTAAATTCAGCTTATGCTGCCATCTACTGGACACCAGTAAACTGTAACAAAACCAAAAATCAGGCAGTAATAGTAATATTATATATATTTCTTTTAATAAGACAGCAGATCAGTACTGGTATGGATAAACAGTGCAATTGAAAGTCTTACCTAAGATATATGCACATAAGTAAATCTGATCTGAATTACAGAGAAATGAATTGCCACCAATTGCCACCACTGCTGAATGTCATGACAGAAATGTCCGCAACACTTTTTGCAACATTTTTCTAAGAGATAAAGCCAAGGATGCTAGACTGAAATCCTAGACAARTAGCAAAGGACTGTCAAACACACACAGCACAATATGCTCACACAGTACGCAAAGCAACTACAGCAGAATTATTACATGTTAGAAACCAGAGCTTAAGACAATACAAAGTTTGGCAGAACAGATTTACACAACCCTAGTTTTAAGATTTGGAGCAATTTCTAGACACTCTTTCCTTGGAAAGAGGAATAAAAGACATTCTAGGATACTGCCAGTCACTTAGAACAAACGCTTTACCAAATTTAAAACAGATCAACCCCAGTGCTGTCAACCATGAAGTTGGCAGACATCAGCTTAGGGGTCTTGGAAGGACACCACCCAAAGACACCAGCTGCAGCTAGCTATTCAGCACTAAAAAAGCTGGTATTTTAGGTGGCAAAGGAGACTTTATCAGCRCAATCAATTTAGTCTTTCATTACTTGCTGAGAACAGGCTTTCTCAGACTACAGGGGTAATTTTTAAGTAGCTTCTGGAGATGAACATTAACTCTAGGGAAGTGAGCAACAACACAGAAAACCAACCAGCAAACCTTTGATCACTTGCACAATTTATTGTTCATGCCAGACATAACCATCATGATGTTTTAAGTCTCAAAAAGTGGTTTAAATCTTATTGGCCAACAACAGAAAAACAATCGAGRAGACACTTCTTCCTAAGCAGAAAAAAATACCTCTTTTTAACCTAGCTGAGAAGGCAACTATAAAAATTCACTATCTATATGAATTCCAAACATACTTAGACTTGTCTGAATTTACTTATTTCTGAATTTTACAGAAGTTTACAGAAACATTTCCCCATACCGTTTTGAGACTCTTGTACCATCCCCAGTTTGGAGAGCATGCATGCCGCTCCAAAGCCTGCCTTTAACTCAGGCAAGCATCTCTCTTCAGTGACAGGTTCCTTCTCTGGTCCCGATTCTGAACCACCTCGGGGCTAGCGTTTCCTGAAGAGCAAGGATCTTATGCAAACAACCTGATTACTCAGTGTACGGTAGTACTGAGATGGTTTGGAGCCGATTTCTAGAACTTGAAACATTTGCAAGGATTTGCAAAATCTCCCCAGCAGATTTGACAGTTTGACATACCCAGGCTCAGAAATGGATTTCGTCTAGTGCATCATGCTAGTATCAGAATCAAAGTATATAAGAAAAGAAGGATAATGAAATCTTAATGATAATTAGTGATCAGAATTGTGCCAATGCCCCAGAAATCACTGTTTTGATACAGACTGTGATTCATGAACAAAGTGGTTRATTAAAAAAAAATCTTTAGACTAAGTGTCAGTAAAAATTTGGGAAAAAAAATCGKTTTGTTTGGGAAACAGCACTTATATCTTGAACTAACTCTCTACAATTCAGTGGAAGGGATGCTTCATAAATTTGGATTCTTTTCTTCTTCTTCAGAAAATGAATTAGGGACAGATTATTTCTCAAAAATCACAAATGTAAAACTTAAAAGGGACCTCAATGGATCGTTCAGTCAGTTAGAGAAAGAGATGTACCCTCCCTGACAGGAGTAGGAAACTCCACACYCTCTCTTTTGCTAAAACACGTTGTGTAATACCTACTCTATATGACCCCTGCTGCAAATCAAGACAAATTCTGCCTTTTCCTTTCTCCAGCTGATGTAAAAATCAACTGGTAATAGTCCTCTCTGTAATCAMCTCTCTCAAATGGTGCTGAAAGTGTCAGTTTAGTCTTCTTTTTCTTAAGCTAACAAGCCTTATTCCTTCAATGTTTCTTTAAAGATCAGTCCCCATCTTCCTACCGCTTCTTGCTTAACTGGCACACATTAATGTATTGACATCTACAAAACACGTTCAGCGAGATGCGTGTATGCAGTTCTCCTGCTACTCTGCAAGAACTTAAGCCGGTTTTATACAACAGTAACGGAATTTTTACTAGTATTAACGCACACAAAAATACAATCAGTGAAATGCTGCAAGCACAGCACAACAGCTATCAATAAACCAAGGAGCGTTTTATCAGAGGCCCAGAGCATTATGGGAAGTCATTTGCTGCTTCGCWTGAGTACCTAATCCTGTTACTGCTTCACATAGCAGAGCTACTTCGTTAATGAAATCACTTCTCACACCATTTTCCCCCCATAAACTTTGGCTAAACCTTCCCCCTCTGGTTCCCTCTTCCGTAGCACACAGGGCAACGTAAGCTTCTACTATAGACTAYGTCTATCCTAGCAGTGTTCAGCTTAACCAGCCATACATCATTAAGTTATCGCTCAAATACCATATTTGCCACTTTTTGAATTAAAAYTGCTCCCAGAGGCAAAGGTTCTCTCTTTTACAGTCACAGCAGTAAGCCAGCACATAGCTTCATAACCCTCCTTTTTTACTGGCAGCCAGCTATATTGCCAATGCTGCAATTCACGGGGACAGCAAGAAACGAGTAGTGGTTGTTGCAAGATACCTCCCACCGGTTTAGCCAAACAAAAAGCTTCCAAAAAAYACTGGGTAACAGCAGAAGAGCATTTCTGCCTTTTTGTCATTAGTTTCAAGAGAAAAAGACTTGAAGCTGCCTAAAAATAATTACTGAGTTATTTCAATATTAGTTTTCCTAACACTCTGATTCTATTCTACCAACCAATCAATCTAACAGAAAGATCAAAACAAGGTTTCCATGTTCATGTGAAATTATTCAAAGCCTACCCGGCTCAGGGTGCTGCAGTTTCTGAACCTGATTAAATCTGCACAAGTTATTAACCTATTCACAAAAACTGTGCTATGAAGCCGTCCCAGAATGTCCAAACAGATTTGGAAGCAGAACAGAACAACCCTCATAAGCGGGATGCAAAAAGCAAAACAGATTCACAAGGGGCAGGACTGGGAAGGTCACGAGATACTGTCTCATCCATATTACTACATGCCCAACACGCCATCTCACTCCACAGTTCGTTGTTTTTCCAGTTATGTGACCATCAGAAGGGATTTTTCCTCTCTGCAGAGGGAGGGACATAAAGGTTCAGTACAAAAAGAAAGGCCAACTATCAGGATACCAAAACATGTTAAGAATAGATCAGATGAGATTTATTATAATCCTTCCACACAGAGCCAGTCTGTAACTTCTGGAAACTTTCCCAGAGAAGGATGTTTCCCATGCTATTTTGGAAAGATGATCCAGCGAAAACAATAAACTACAATGAAATGAAAAAAGAAAAATAATTAAAAGGAACCACTGAAAATCTGACAATTGCTCCTTAAAACCTGAAGCATAAAGCCCAAAACAACAAGATCTTGTCTTGCTGAAATGTAAACTTCCAATTTTTAAACAGCAGCACTATTAACAGTCAGAGGTTTCATGACCTCCAGAGACTAAACATTTTCCAGCATTTCACTCTGCTTGTCTTGCCATCTGTTTATAGTGGAAATTCACCACTTAGTTACTACTAGTTTGGCCACAGCACCCTGACCTAGGTGGCTGCAGTCCATTAAGCTTTCAATTCTCTCAAAATAATTCTTTATACTGCTCTTATCTTTTGCAAGTGGTGAGTATTCTTCCCACCTTAGGCTTCCCAACTCAAAGGAAGTTAAAGGCGTGCATAAATTTCACTGTTGATACACTCAATTTTTACCAGTATTTTAAACTGCATTTTCATCTTGATTTGGGCTTCTTAACTTGATTTATTTCCCTTGTTCTTCACTTCTTTTGTAAGCCAAATTCAGAATTTTTAGCAGCTTTGAAAAAGTCTTGGAAGTCAGAGCACTGACCTTGTAATCCTGCCTGAAGATGGAAGATTACAATTAAGCAATGATATGTCCATAAAAGGAACACGCTGGTAAGCTCTGACTTGCATTAGACATCAGTACGCTAGCATGAAATAATTTTCCGTGTTTTCTTGGGAAAAGTCCCAAATTTTCTCTTTGAAACTACTTCTTTAACTTCTCTTCTCAATCTTGATTTTGAGCTATATAGGATTTCCAGAAATACTATTCCAGAAGTCCATAGCGCTCATATTGGAAAATAGGTTTTCACCACTGTGTTTTAAACAGGGCTGCAAAGAAAAAAACAGTGGAAGTGTCTTCAGTCCAGTCAACTCATCAGTTGCTTGAACTCTGCTAACACTTATTCCCAATTTTAAATATGCTCAACTTACTGCTAGTAGAATAGACAGTTCTTGATGTGAATGAAAACTAGTATGATACTTTGCATTTCCAGTGTAAAACAGTAGAGTCGTGAATCTATAGCAAAAAGAAGTATTATAATCACTTACAAATATGATAAGTATTTGTAAGAGATAACAGATAACCCTTACAGCTTTTGAAGTTTACAAAGCATTAATATACTGTTTTTTTAAAAACAAAATGCATAGAGCTCTTGCAATAGTACTTTATTGGCTAAAAAGCCCAGCACGCATGTCGCCAGGGCTCTAAACAGCAGCTGTTTTACTTAGGAAGTGGTTGTATGATAGATTAAGTGGATCTGAACTGCAGCTGCTCAGGTCCTGTCCTTTCCCCAAGCTCCAGCAGCACCTTCCGCCTTCACTACACCTTGTCACCGAAAGCTGTGTGTCTACCCTCAATCTGAGCTAGCTCAGAGAACTAGAATAGAAACATACTAACCATTTTTAAAGGTTTAGTTTGGGGCTATTTTACATTCCTGAACCAATTCATAACAGAATCAGACAAAYGGCCCTTCCAGTGCGAGGGAACAAGCAGGAGCATAAGGAAACGGCAAGAAGGCGGAATGATTAGCAGCTTTAATTTAAGCTGGTTTCAAGTGCCATGAAACCATACTTTTTGTGTTAAAATTAGCATGGTGGCTCAAAGTGTAATACAAGCATGCTGATACAATGGAACAACAATACAGGTACAAATAAAAATTTAACAGGCATTTTAAAACCAATTATATCAGTTTACGTAAGAGTAAGATTTTTCTTAATAATGGGATTCAAACTAACTCTGAACTTTGTTTTGACTCTTGCTTTATACTTCAAAGCTAAAGTCTTAAACATTAAATTTCAAGAATCACGTTCAAAATTAAATACCTCATGATCAGTAAACCTGTATTAACATACGGATTTGTGCTATATGACATTAAAATGGAGATGATAATACACTAATATTTTTATTAAAGGTTCCTGTGTAAATTAAGAAGTTTAGAAAAAGATGGAGACACCTAAGGACATTAAAAAAAAAAGAAACACAACTTCAGAAGAAATGTTTATAAGAAAGTTTCAGGCATGCCAGTATTAATCAGATAATTAGATTGCCAAAATTAATCAGATAAAAGCAAACAAAACATAGTGAGCTGACAAACTTCCAAATTAAGAAGCAAGAAGAGCCATCATCAGCTAAACACGGTTTAGAAACACAGAAATGAGTAATTGCTTTGTTTAAAGACTATGGAGACTGAAATCGCGTAACTGAATTGGGGTAGTACATATAGAAAGCTGTCTAAAACAAACACATACAAATCACACCAATGCTATATTTCATATATTTCATCAGAATGTATGATGAAATGTTTCATCAATATAGCATATATTTCATCAGAAATCAGAATCAATGTTCTTTTTTTTTTTAAAAAAAAAGTGAACTGTATTCTTAACTGTCAACAAACCTAATGATCAATCAGGTAAAATAAGAAACAGAAAAATCTACCTCAGAATCTTTCCCCTACCATATTCCCAATTCTGATCAATTTTAACAGAAATATCAGGTATCAAAGGTACCCTCCAGAAATGAAGTAAAATGTCCCATTTGCTGAACAACCTTAACTGGTTTTCAGTCATCAGTTGTCTGTTCAGAATTTGGACAAAAAAATTACCTTCACTTGCCATTTTGGTGTAATTTGGTATTCCTAGGATTTTTAATTCTGTTTGGCAATTACTTAATAGATTAGTTACATCGCATTAAAATCATTTCAAGTGCTTATATTTTACATAAATTTGCTCCAACATAGCTCAGCTGAGCTTAAAACCAAATGTCTAATTTTCTTAGTCTGAAAAAATAACTGCTTTATCTGCAATCAGTTCATTAGCACTTGATTAACACTTTTTCTTCACACTTCTGAACTATATTCTTAACTATTTTTAATGTGTAGTTGCTGCTATAAAGATAGAATTACAGTGAGGATAAAGCAGTTTGTGGCTATAGCAAATCAGCAGATTAAAAATAACCTTAGGCTCCCAATAGAGACACTTCAAATTACCAGGCAAAGCAAGCAATGCTGGTAAAAGGGATACCTACTAGACAAATAAAATTTTGCTAATGGTCATGCCTATCAAACACCTGAGATCATTTTTGTATTTGACCTAATACATAAAATCACTAACAGACTACTGATAAAAATGCAAGGAGTGGTTTCTGAATGACCATTTCTGTACCACAGCAAAGGAAACAAGCGAACAAAAATTTATTTCACCGACATTATTTTTAAAACAATTTTCCAAACAGATTTCCATTTGCCAGATTACTTAGCTCATATATTCAAACCAGAACGTATAATACATACAATGCACACTTGCACTAATTTTCACTTACCTGGATCAACTAAAGCTTTATTAAATATTTCTTTAAGTTTTCTACTCTTCACATTTCTGCCTTGTGCAAGATTGCGATACATCTCGTAGCCTATTATCATCACACCTCCTTCATCTTGCCAACGCTGAAGCATATAGCTTCTCTCTTGAGGGCGTTTCACAGTTGCTAGTTCACAGACCTTTCAAAGGGGGAAGAATATGCTTGAATCTGCCCTTAAAAGTGCCAAAGCAGTGGTATAACATTTAAATTTCTGAAGTATATTAATGTATGTATATTTTTCAAATAAAGCGCATTGCTTAACCTGTATTTTGAGTAGTGAACCACGCCAATTACGGAAACCAATTACATAAAAGTTGCTTCATTTTTAAGAACCCTTTTTAAACTTCATACCTCTAGTTTCTCATCATCTTCTAAACCTTCTTGCCATTTTTCAAACTCATTCAACCAGTTCAAGGCAGTGTTCAGTGGACACACTACCAGAGCTGTCCGGAAATCCAGCTTGTCACAGAGCAAGACTGTGTGAAGAAAACTTACTACCTGCAAGAGAAAAAAAACCCAAACAAACCCAAAATAAAACACTAGGTATTAAAATCCAGAAAAGAAACATACAAGTGTATATACATTCACATAGAAAACTTACCAGTCATGTTCAAACTTTCTTACTCTGCTTGTTAAACAATTCACTTTCTGCTTAAAATTCAATACACATATATTTCATTTAAAGACAGACTTACTTCTGTTATATGGGTGCTCATATCCTTCACATATCAAGAGACATCTAATTTTGCATTGCTCCAGGTAGCTGAACAATTCCACAAATAATAAAGTCTCCCTCTAAATTTCATCAATTATTTTCGTATTTTAAAACATTTCTACTAGCTCATTTTTGAGCCTTCTCCCTGTCATCCCCACAATCTTTAATTAAATCCACATCTTTAAACTTCATAAATGTGTTAAGTTTCTTCAAAGGGAACTTCTTCCTCTTAAATTACATGTTTTCCATATTTTTTCAACTCATTGGCAAACCCTGGCCTGGATTTATCATATTTTCCAGGATTCAAATCAAGGTAGTACTTTCTCAAAAGACCTCTGAACCAGGATATTGAAGTCCTTTCCAAACATTCACCTGCAGCCAGTCTGGGTGTATGTTGCAGATGATGTCATCTCTTTAAGGCTCGGAAGTAACTCTTTTGGTGCCAGTCAGAGTATTTCTGCTGGAGTGCCTGTTTTTGAGCAGCAGCAAATGAAGAAAGGACAACAGGTAGCATTCAACATGCTATGAGTACAGTCAGTAACTGTGGCAGCTCCAGCTCTCTCAAGCCAAACTTTTAATGGTGGAGACTGCTCTAACCCACAGAAGTATACAACATCCTGTAAGCTCCTTCCGATTAAAACCTGGTATTTGACAATTCCAGTTTAATATACTATCAGAATATCAGAGTCATGTCAACCTACATGACTATGTTGTGAACAGTAGACACCATGCTCATTTTAGATGCCACAATAATGAAAGAAACACTAGTGGTTTTATTATTAGAATGAAAGCATCTTATGTTCACATGCAAGAAGAAATTACCCAGAAGACTCATGACACAAGTCCTTTATCCTTGACAGCCAGCACGTTGCTAACTGCTTTACTTCTCTGATCCTTTACTGACATTCTTCTCTGTGATTTACAAAGTCTTCTAAAAACTAATCTTTGATTTAGCTCTTGTAAGAGCTAAACAACAAATGCCATTACGGAGTACAGAAGCAGCACTAGCAAAGGACCACATAAAAAAGAAAACAACTCAGTCACCTCACATACAAACAACAATCAATGCAAATAATACTTAAATTGTGGCTTTTTTTGATTATCAAGAAGCCACAGCCAAAAAGACTGTCAAATCTTACGAATACATGTGGATCACAGAGAAAAGTATCTTCTGCTGTGAATTATTTCAAACTATTTACTGAAATATATACTATAACACAGACTGCATTTCATTTCTGCTATTCTGCAATACCTTGCAAATTTACAGCAAAAGGTATAATTTAACTCCTGAAGAACCATAAAGTCTAAGTCAGAATTAAGTATGTAAAACACACTTTCCAAAGGTGAATTTCAAAGTATGTGCAAAAATCCATTTTTATAGGATTGTGGACTGACAAAATCTTGCATCTGTCACGTCAACTTCCTTAAACAAAACAAAGTTACATACCAGCAGCTGGACTTACTAGAAACATACTGTCTATACATTGGACAACACAAGCATTCAAGACTGAAGCTTGTTTTACCTAAACAGCACATGTACAGAATGACTGCAGTCCCCCTGCTCCTCTGTAGCTCAATGTTACTCAAAAAAAAAAAAACAAAAACAAAAAAAGCACAATTCCCTTGATTTACTTTAGCCTGTTTTTTTTACAGAGGTAGCTGAAGAATTTAAAGGTGTTATTCCAAACTCAAGTGCTTCATGACAGCTCCTGAATCTTGCAATTTCCAGGTCAAGAAAGAAGATTCTCAAAGTCCTCTCTAGCAGGATCATCAAGTCTTAAACAGAATTTATCTCAACTATGTCAGAGGAGAGCAGGATCATATATTTGCTATGTAACTTTACTTTTTGAAGAATCTTGGGTAGCAGTAAGATTAGAGGGAACATGTAAGAACTAGGAATGCATCAGACCCAGTGAGGTTTAGTTAATTCTAGCTAAGAATAACTGACTCCTGCTAGATTCTCTCTGAAGGTTTTGCCTTGCAGTATACTTCAAATGTCTAAAAATAATACTCATGGACATCAAGCTAAGCCAAGTCTGCTGTCTAGGAGCTTTCCAGGTGTGATGAATATGTCTAATGCCAACCAGCAAGGCATATGTGAGCACTACAGTAAGTAAACACTTCTGACAATTCTCATACCAAGCATAGAAGTGTCAAAGACTAACTGATTGTCAACAGGATTGTAAAGCATTTTGTTTGCTAAGTTACTAACAACATTGCAACGCTGGCTGTTGTCACTTTCAGGCTATGAATCTCACTTTCGTACAAAAAAGTTGAGACATCTTTTATACAGGTTGGAATTCCAGTACATCGATATACTGACCTCTCTATGAATGAACAGATCTGGAGCCTTCAGGTATTGTGATAGGGCTTCCCAATCCAATGGGGAAGCATTCACCACAACTGACCAAGATGGAAGAGGATGGTGAAATGGTATTTCCTCACAGACGCTTTTGAGGATCCCATCCTCACTGTAGGAAGAAAACAACCTCTTTGAGAACCATCATCACCATGCTAAAGAGACTGCACTCCAGGGAATGACTAAAGTGTGTCCATTTGAACAAGAAATCTAGAATGAAGTGTTGGCTGCTATGCAGTCTAGAATTGCCAGCCACAACCTCACTTGAACTGTTACGCAGATCTCCTAGAAAGTGATTTCATAGCTAAGAATTGATCCTGAAGAAAGGAGGCCCTGACTGAAATGATACTGAGTTGAAATCAATTCTAACAGATCCCAATGTCTACAGAAGCTGCAGATTAGACTTCTAGTGTTCACCTTGAGCTAGAGAATCAAAAAGGTTCATAATAAATTAAAAATTCATTCCTTTTAAGAGTCATTTCACCAGCCACTTGGCCTGATAAAGATACGGGACTATCTCCCATCTCCAGAAATGAGCAAATAGCATCAGAACTTCAATGAAGGCCTTCAATGATAGCAAAACCAAAATGGCCCTACTTTTATCAGCAGTAATCTTGTCTATAAATAGTAGATTCTTCTGGAAAGATACGCTAACAGTCAGCTTCCTGCAGGTCAAGAAGCATGAAGCAGATTCCCTTCTGAAGGCTCCGGATGATACCAGCTAAGGGCGCTATCTTTTCCACCTATGAATGTAAACATTCAGTCCTTTTCAGCATAGATGAAACTGTCACTCTTCTTTCTTCAGTGATTTCAAAAAATTCCCTTCCTTTTTCCCAGAACCAAAGGAAGAGGTTTTTCTGTCAAAGTAATTCCTGGGAACAAAGGCAGCAGAGCAGCAAGAGAAGCAATTCACCCCGTTACTTCGTTCACAGCATTTGTAGCGATGCTAAATCTGACTAAATGCAAAAACAAAACTTAAGAAGAGACAGAAGCAAACAGAAAAGGAACTCATCGCTCCTAACTATCCTCAAAAGGTACTAGCCTGAATACCGAGATGCAGGAAATGCAAGAAATCTCTGGATTTTGATCTTTTATTTCTTTTGGAGTTCAAGATGACTTCACAGGGCGTAAGCATCTCCTGAAGCCTGCAATGATTATAAAAGGCCCAAGAAAAAGAGCTTTAAGCAGTGATCAGTTTTGGAAGAAACATTTTAAGATGGGGATTGAGCTTCAGGTTTTAAAGACTTACAGACCTGGGTAGCTGCCACTTTGCCACTTTTAACATGGCAGAACAGGGGCTTGTATCAGACAAAGGTATATGGAAATCCTTTTGATTAATATTATAATATCCTGTTTTAAAGTTATTTTAAGAAAGGGTAAGTGTAAAGGAGAAGGAAGAGTTTAGGTGCACTGAACTGACAAAGGAGGCTTGAACCTGAAGATCTCAGGAAGCAAAGAACTGTAAAGCCAAAAGAAAGAAAGAAAGTGAAAAAAATCGTCGAAAGTGGTAAAAACTCCTACGGTTACTGCCGAGGCAATAAAAATTTCTGGTCTTAACTGTTTGCAATGCACAATGATGTAAAAATGTGAATATACAGATGAACAATCACTGAAAAGTAAAACAGATCACTTTCTGCCACAATCCAGAACAGTCTGTCTAAATTGTAACAAAACACTGTTTGTCTTAAAACACATCCCATTTGACTTTAGACACTAAAAGAAACGAAAAATGCTCAACAAACCTCTACTTCAGCAGTGCAGCAAATAAATCCAAAAACCACTAAGAAAAAGAAACAACTTAAAGAGCAACAAATGAATGAGGAACACAATAGAGTACAACCTGCTCAAGATTAATTATTAAACTGGTTTAGAAACAGAGGTTCTTGAAACTTATCTACTACTAGCTATATTCTGTTATTCTAGGTTGCAAGGGAGCCACACATTACTTACAATTAAATATTAACTTTTCAGTGACACCAACTATTTCCTGATTTAATTTTACATAGTTCTAAAGCAGAGGATGCACAAGTGTATAGTAGAATTTGCATAACTACAGAGACAAAGCCTCTTTCAGAAAACCTTTTATAAACTTTTTCAGCAACCCCAATCAAGTCACTGCCTAGGAAATAGTAAGTTTTTACTATGTCCTGAAAGTCATTAAAATTGCCTTTTGCTGGATGAGCTTGTGAGAGCAGGCTACACACCAGAAAACAAGGAGACTTTTGTTCCTTACCTGTAATGTTTTCCCCAGACCCATACAGTGAGCAAGAATGCATCCAGAACCTGGAGATGTCTTTGTTTTTTTTACAGATTCACAACAGCAATCCCACATGAACTGAACACCTGAAGAACATTTTTGAAAAATTTCTTATTAAACATTCATTTTATTCTAATTTGGGTTGTATAACCCATACTCCAAGGGTTTTTTTTAAAAAAAAAAAAAAAAGAGAGAAAAAAAAAAAAAAAAAAAAAAAAAAAAATTTTTTTTTTTTCTTTTTTTTTTTTTTTTTTTTCCTTACCATCTACTTGGTGTGGTTTCAGTTTGGTAACTATGCTCCTGTGAACCTGCACTAAAGGTTCTTTGGTTTCTTCATCTTCATCTAAAACCAGCTTAGTTGTAATTGGACATTTCAGAGGTGAGGCATCTTCTATTTCTATCACCTAGAAGCAGAAACAGTGTATGACAGGAATACTTCACACATGACTAATACAAATACAAAGCCTTAGCAAAATTGGAAGTTATCTAGTTATTAAGTGAAACCTTCAACTCTTTGCATTATCAGCCTACTTCATTAGACTTTTTCCCCTTCGTGAAAGGGGGGAAAACAGTAGATAAACCAAGAGACAACTTTCTTAAGTTCTCAGTAATCTTAAATAAAATTTACAAATCTTAACCTACAGCAAATTACAATTCAAACTTGTGGCTTACATGGCTACATGTAAGCAGCTTTAAAGGCTACTTACCAAATTAAACTGAGACAGAAATATGATGTCTTAAACATTTTCAGTAATTTAACTTCCTAGCAACGATTTGCAAAGGAAATGGAACATACCTCTCTCAATTTCTCTCTCTCTCGTTCTCTTTCTGCAATACGTTTTCTTCTTTCTTCTTCTTCTTTAAGTGCATTTTGTGTTTCTGTTCTAAGCTTATCATCTTTAATAATCTTCCTTATTTTCTTCCTGCCTTTTCCAGGAGATTTTGAATCATCATTCTCCTCATCCTCAGACTTACTCTATTAGAAATTAAATAAATTAGCCATTAACAAGAAAATGTTAAAAAATACATATCATCAACCCTTTATTTTTATAAAGAATTTTTATACACAGGTATACAACATTTATGCATAATAATTTTTATACTTAGCTAGTTTAGTTCACAGAAAGATGGGTTTTTTTTAAAAAAAAAAAACATATTAGTCAGCATAACAGAAGTACCACCTTAATTAAACTGTATTCTGAACTATTAAGGATAACTTCATCGATGCAAAGCACTAGTAAAGGTACTGTTATTGTAGAATACTAACTAATGACTTTTCCAAATATTAATGTATTAAATAGTATAATATAAAATATAAATATATATTAAATAAGGAACTATCCTTCTGATCTGGTGGTGCATTTATTCAGCTATAACTTGCTTATTAATTTGTATACAGCTGTTCTAGACACCCAAATCCCTAGCTAGTTGGTATAAGAAACAAACTCCTTTTCCCATTTAATTAACTTAAAGCACAATACAGTACCTTGTTGTTATTTTCACTTGAAGAATCCTCTTGAACCTTTATACGCCTTCGTTTCTTTTTCTGTTTGTAACTGCGCTGGTTTTCTTCTGCCTCAGCTTTCTTGGCAGATCTATTAAAAAAAAAAAAAAGTAGTCTAATGGGAAACAAAGTTATTTCACTGCTTCACTGATTGACAATGCTAAAAAACTACACTAAACACACTGCTAACCACCAGAATATATACTCCTTTCATGCAACCAACAGTACTTTCAGATTCTCTCTTCCACCTCACCTCAAAGGACACACACAGCAACATCTATTCCAGACAACCTCAAAGAATCCCAACATTTTTAAGTATTACCTTTTTACTGGAATTCACTATTCCTTGACTGAAATATTTGCCAAAAAATGGTCATGTTTCATTAGTCTGTTTTCCCTATTAGCTCATCAAATAGCGACGTACCACTAACTGTGATATAAACACAAAATTCTTGCATTTGCTGCAAAGTTAGTTAGCGGGTATCAAAATTAAATTTAAGAAGTATCAAAGAATTTAAGGACTGATCCTAGGTCTCTTAAGTCAGTAAGAGTATATAAATTTTATCTTTTCATTGCCGAGATTACACTATTAAAACAGAAACCAAACACCAATCACAAGACAAGCATAGTTATGTTTTATTCATACCTTGTTCTTGGACGTTGGTCATCTTCAGACTCACTAATTTCTTCACTAACTGCAGATTCATGAAACTCTGAGTCATTTGAATCATCACTGCTCACTTTGAAAATAAAATATGATTTCATATTGAATATTATAGCAAAGTAAGCAACATCATGTACGTTCCAATTATATAACATATTTACTAAAATCAACTACCATCAGCAATTCATTTAAAGTAGTATGGGAACCACTGAACATATCAAGAGGAAGCAACAGCCACATGAGGTGTCCAGAGGAAAAAAATATAACACGTGAGCACTAGCTGAGTCCTTTAAAATGGAATATACCCACAGGACTCTTTTTATAGATGTATATATTTAAGTAAAATTTAAAATGATAGAAAGCATTATATTAGAAAGCTTCGTATTTCAAATACAGTGTGTGAGGGAGAACACAAGGAGGAAGAGTATAGAACTATTCAGTGAACGTAAGATGATTTTTACTTAAACAAGCTTTTGTTGCAAATATTATTTTTATAATCATGATTCCCTCTTCAAGATTCATGAAAACACCACTAATTTAATAACAACATACGCAATTAAAGTATTGTATTTATGGCTAGAAATTCCTTCCAATAATGCAAGTTTAGAACTTACTAAAAAGACAATTAAAATACACTTATGCAGCAGCATTAGGTGATATTTTCATAACTACTTTTAGGAGTCACCATTAGCATTTATAGGCAATTAAAACCAGTATGCTATTTAGCACTTTTATAACAGTTTGACTTTGAACACATTCAAAAGCTGAATTGTTTTTTGAGTAGTAGACTTCAAACACAGGTTGTTCTGCGTAATTAGGAAAATACAATGTTAATAATGGAGGCGTAAGACACTAAGCTGAAAAAACCTGTATTGCTCTGCTTGGGAACAATGTAATTTACACAACTTACTGCTAAAATATCCTCAGAATTATTTTGGCCACCCCTTATTTGCACATTCCCACTATATTAATTTTTTGAACGAAATATTGTTGGTAAAAACTCCATAAGGGAAGAACTGCATGAACATACGTTCAGCTAAAAATGAGAATTTTCATGAGGGAGTATATTAAACAAATCACATCGCGTCTTTTGGCCAGTGAACGCTGCTCATGAGCATGCCATGGCTAGCAGTACTACAACAGCAAAAGGAGAAAAGTACACCTTCACTGTACAATACACATCCTTGCTTCCACTGCCATGGAAACACTGTCAGCCATCTACTCTGACCAAGGTGGCTGTCAGGGTTCACCTCTTCCACCACTCCCTGGTTCTTTGCTCTTGCACGTCTCAAGGAAAATGAGAAAGGTTGAGCACCGTTTCACAGTGCCATCTGGCGTCCAACTAAAGCTTGCAGCATTTAAACTCTATGAGGGAGAAATTTTCTGGTGACACAATAGGCTATTAACAGTCCAAGGAAAGAGAAATTGCATTAAGGGAAGAGGGAAATTGATACTCATGAATTAGTCATACTGGGTTTAGCTCAGTTATTCAAGATTAATACTCAAGATTTAAAAAGATTAACCCAATCGAGAGGATAGAGTAAGCAGAGAAAGCTGTTATGAACTGCAGTCACCTTTCACATTTTATAAAAGTATTTATCAAACACAAATAAGGGAATTGTAGCTATAATACATAAGGAAGTTTTTATAGTTATTTTAAAATTACAGAGTTTACTACAGATCTCCAGTCTGGCATGCTTCAGACCTGTATAATAGAAACAAGTACTTTCTGTGACACAAATTTTAGATTTTGTACCTTTCCTTCTATTTCTGCGTTTCCCTTCTTTTGTGTCTTTAGGTTTCCCCTTTTTCTCTTCGCCAGATTCTCCGTCACTCACACTTAGTTTGTGCCTCAGAAGTCTGTGTCTGTATCTGGGCTTCTTGGACTCCTCTTCATCTGAATCTGATTCAGAATCATCTTCCTTTTCATTCTCTTCTGTCAGAGATAAGAGTCAGTGCAACATGCACACTGGTAATTATTTTATTATTTAAATTTAGTAAAATTTAAAATTAGAATTAATTTTTGGCTACTTTTTGTGCTTTTTCAGGAAATTATGGACAATGTACAGTTTTACCTTCCAAGTATAAGTACTTTACACTGATCATCTGAATTATCTCTAGTAACAGTTGTCTTTGTTAATCATATCATTCCTACTGTTTTTTATACATTACTCTTCACACATCTCTAAGACTTCTGAATTGGTTACAAAATTTGACTGTTAACCAAAAAAGAAAAGAAAAGAAAAGAAAAGAAAAGAAAAGTCCACTCGCACTGGAGTTTGCGATAACAATCCTCATGGTCATACACATTGGCATCTATTTGGCAACTAGCTGTTCACATCAGTTAGGTTTTTTTTTTGCTGAAACTGAAGAAGCTTTGCTAATTACAATTTTCCCTACGAGATCTTTGAAATTATGATAGACATTACAGCACCACTTTTTTCCAGTTGCTTTTTGGTGCTCACCATCATCTCCTGGGTTTTCATTTTGCTTTCCAGTTTTCTTTTTTCCTTCATCCGACTCTTCATCTGAAGATGCATCCTCATCAGAGGAAAGATTGGCTTTGATTTCTTCTAAAAGCATTTTCTTGGCAATTCTTTGAAGTAAAACAGAAAAAACTATGTATTCCATTGTTCAAGCAAATCTATGAACATTAAATGTAATCCTACACCATTCAGAACTTCAAAAATCAGGTTGAAAGCTGAACAAAAAAACGCATGATGAAAAAATCATGGTGATAAGACAGCATATATCAGCAAAATCTTATGTTAAATGTAACACGCTAACTTGCTTTTAAAAAGTTGATCTTTATAATGCTTCTTAAAAAACAGTTTTATACTTCACAAGACAGGAGATAGCTATAAACTGTACGGAATTAAACATTTCAACAAGTAAACCTATTTTTTTCCTTTGCTACTTGCTCAATTCTTCCCCACTCATCTCTCCTTATTAATTCTGGCATAGGCATCTATATGAATTCTAATGGTGGCAAGAATGTGAAGATGCTGCAGACCAAATCCTAGTAGTCAAACTATCAAAAAAAAAAAAAAAAGTTATCACACTTAATTGACTTCGATCAACAGGATTCAGGTGCCCTGATTTTCTGTGGCACTGAATCTACATGACTGTAAACAGTAATAGTTTTAAAAACAGTGTATCACTGAATCCATTTGTTCTAAGCATAAAGATTACTGTAATATGCATTAATTCACACAATTCAGACTCTGCAAGCTAAAATGAAGAAAAAATTATTATTACCCTACATCTGTATAGTTTGCCTTCATTGTGTTACCATTCTAATTGCCTAGGCCCACTCTACTGCAAAAGAGATGCTGTAGTAATTGATGCAACTTATGATGTCTCAAGATGAACTGCTAATAAGTGCCTGGGGGGGAAAAAAAACACCGAATCCCCCAAATATCTGCAAGCACTTGCCTTATGACAACTATAGCAAAATACACACATGCACACGCACGCGCGCACACACACACACACACACAGAGGTTTAAAAAAATAATCTATTGAATATTATGGGACCTGAACTTCAGAGAAAAATTACAGTCTTATTTCCTGTCATGCAAACTGTTTGCTCAGCTTCCCAGTTTCATCTCAGCACAAGAACATTTTTAGCTAACATACAAAAAGTTACTATGGAAAAATGATTTATTTACATGCTCTTGCAACACAAAAAATAAAAAGAAAATCTAATATGAAAATACATTCAAGGGAAAATATGAAATGATGCGTCAAATGCACAGGAAAACAGTGGACTTATCTGAGAACTCTTTTCCCCTTCTTCCAGGGGAAAAAAATCCTGAAAGAATAAAACCAGGCCTTCCTCATATAAATAACAGAAATATTACACTTTTCATTCCACAGTCTTCAATATTAAATGAAAAATTTCTTTCTTTCCTAGGTCAAATCTGGTCTGCCCAGCTTCTCAGGAGAATTAGTGTACACTGTATGCATATAGTTCAGAATGGAAAGGTACTTATGCCAATCAAAACAGTATTTCAAAATCCATGAAACTGAACCACCATCCAGGCTTCACTGGAATAGGCAGAGGAACAATGATCTTTTAAGTACAGCTTCTTATGCACTAAAAAATTACAGTTGGTAACTTTTATATTGAACTATAAATATGTTTTAATTAATTTGCATTTCATTTTCCACCATACAACATGTGATACTAGAACAAAGGAACTTTTCAAAAGGAATTTTCCCAAGACATCTTTCATTACACTTCATACTGTATTTTCTATCTTTTAATACATTACTATATCTTCTGCAAAGATTCTAAGGCTAATGTGTGTTTAGTTATTATTAAAAGATGGAAGTAAAATGGGTTTGTCAGCAGTATGAAGACATTTTACATTGCTCAGCGAATCACAAACTGTTAGCAACCCCCTTCCCCCCCTTTTTATTTTCTTTGAAAAATGGTTTTTATGAAGAAGCACAGTCTGGGTTAGAACGCAGTATTCTTGGTGAGCTTTTAATTCCATATACATCAACAGATCACACTGTAAACCCAATGAAAACTTACTAAAGTCCGTATTTGTATTAGCCCTTTCAGAGGATTTAGAAAAGGGACTTAAATAAGGTATTAAAAGGAAGTATAATAACAGGAATAAATGGCTCCTTTTATTAGGAGTTTAGATTACATTTCTTCCATCTGTTAATGCTTTGAAAAACATTTTAATCGGAATAAAACTGCCTGGAATGTCACAAGTTGGTTTCTTTTAAAAAGCTTTTAATGTAAATTATTAACCTTGAATCCTATGCAGACAGAAGCAGTTTGGCCACTTTTTGTATTTAAAAAAATAACATCATCATCATCGTACTATTGCTGCGAACAGTAAAGAAGCAATGCTAAGAAGAACTCCAAAATTTTAAAAATTAACCCTCAAAGAAAAGTCTAGTAATATTGCATCTGACTTATTTCATATCACCCCCAATAATGYTAAGCAAAGTGAACAGAACTTGAATAATGATACTCACCTTTCACACAAGTCATTTAWAAAAGTGATCTTTAAACAAAAACGGACTGTGGTTTAACAAGAGAAGGCAGGGATTTTTATTTGTTCTTTACTTTCTTAAAATGTATTTTTACAAAAAAATCTAATACGGAATATATCATTCACTTTAAAGAAAACAACACATACACAAAAATCTATTATTCATAAACAAAACATGCTGCTATTTCCCTATTAATAACCATTATTCTTCACAACAATAATCAGCTCAACTTCTACACTGGGTAAATTCATTAGTTTCTAATTGATTATAAATAATGATGTTCATTGGTAAGTGACTGCTTCTATACTCTGAAATAGGAAAAAAAGTTTTAGGCTAGGATGAACATTCAATTACTTTAAATCAAAAGGAAATGGAACTATTTATTTAGTGGAAATAACTACATTCTCTTAAACATGTTCTACCGCAATAGTGTTAGACTAAAAATGTAAGACACTGTTCCAACATATCCAGAATTTAAGATTTCTGCTTTTAATGTAACTACATAATTGAACAGAACTAAAAGTGTAAGCAATATCAGAATTGAACATATTAAACCTTGTAAACGCATCTGACAAATGACTGATGTAACAAACAGTTTATAGAGATTAGAATAAATTGAGTACTGTGCTCTTGAAATTGGCTTACGTTAAAATTGTACGTGCTTCAAAACAGCATAGCATATTCCTATTTTAAGATGCAAGTCCATTAAAAGTGAACAGGTTTCCTAAGCTAAGAAACTTCACACTTTTGCTTTAACATCTTATAATTCGTTTTAACATCAAACTGCAAGTACCAAGAAAAAAAAAAATCAGGGTAGTGTGAAAACTTCCCCCTCCAATTTTCCCAAATAAACTCACGAAAATTAAAGATACTGTAATATTTACTGGGGTCAAGGAAATAAAGTGTATTCTTGGCCACCCAGATTTAACAACTGAATACTATAAAAACCTTTAAACACAAAACACAGAAAGCTGTATTATCTTTTGTACAGGACTTCAGGCAGTAAAGAAACCTGCATTTCATTCTCATTTCTGCCACTGACTTACTGTGACCTTGAGCAATTCATGTTGCATATTCCCATCTTAGCTAAATAGATAGTAAACTTTAATAAAAGAACATTTTTCTAATATGTATTTATACAGTGACTTTCAGAATGGGGCCATAATCTCAACCAGGGCATATAAARGCAACTCTAGTATAAAATAATAGCATATATGTATAATTTTATATAAATTAGGATTTAAATATATTTCACCTTTGTAAGAATGACACTGAAAACAAACATTTTTAAATGAACTGGTTACAATATATTTTCTAGTTTATGCTAAAGGAGAACATAATAATAATAATAAAAAAAAAGAGTTAGGCAAACTGGAAGTTACCTAAGGGTTGTTTAGTCACAGTATAGGACTACCTTATATTATCCTTCAGACATTTCAGTAAAAATGTAATAGTAGGTGCAGCCTTTCATGATGTGGAGCTAAGTCCACACAATAATTTGCACCATTCTTGTTCATGAATTTTAGGGAGCCAATGTGATGGACTCATTCAGAGCTTTTCAAAAATCTTGATGAGACAATACTGACACTATAGAACATTTTTCCTCTTAAAAATAGTCATAATTTAAGATATTAATTACTATGATACATTATTATTACCAATTAGATATCAACTCACACGTAGTGTTCATAAATACCTACTAGTTATATGTAGAAATAAAGTTGCCCAAAACAAGCCTGGGGGGGGGGGGCAGGAACACTGTGGAGGGGGAAAAAAAAAGAGAGGGGAAAAAAAAAAAGACACCTGCATGTGGCTAATAAAAGGTGCCATTTTTTCAGTTAGAGCACTACTGAATTAAATGGGCCTTTGATATATTTCTAAAAATTTACACCCATTTAAAATATACTTTGAGAGATGAATGTTTGAATGAAATGTCACACATGTTACAAAAAATAATTAGTCAAAACTGCCAAACACCTTGTTCTAAATACTGTGCTGTCTTTGTGGAAATAGTCTGATTTTCAAGCTGTCAGAGTTGTATTAAATTAAATGCTTGGACAAGAAAAATGTTTTACAAAAATTTATTGCATCCATCAAATACTTAAAGGCATTCTGCATTAAATACACTATGTACTTCTTAATGAACAAAACTGCTGCAAACATTAAACAGTACCATTTAAAAGATCAGAAGGACCAATAATAGATAATTACACAACATAAGATGAAAGCATACAGCACTGTCTGTCATATTATGACCCACTTGGATATTGCATTTTGGCAAAGATGATTTCAAGACTATTAATATTCATGTCATGCACATCCAAAGGTATGCAAATAAAAGAACATCTAAACTAGAGACTTGCAAACATGAGAGTTCCCACACTACAAATACCCAGTAGGTACYATGTACCCTCTTTGGCCTGGAAGAAAATAGGCAACTTATCTGAATAGTAGGTAAACTACTTAAACACTTTGTGTTGAGTAAACAGAAAACAAGCTTTTAATTTCTCAAAATTTGTTCCATCTTTTTACACTTTATATCTCTGATTTTGGTGCCAAGTACAATGCATGCTGAATGTAAAATTAGACTGCAGTTACCAATTAACATGTCTGAAGGTTGACAAATCTATTTATTGACAAACACCTCAACTCAGAAATATATATTCAAAATATTCTTTAAATAAAAATGTCAACAAAGATTCAGCTTAAACACAAATTACAGAAACTGATTTTTAAAACCTAAATTGATACTACTGATTTGTTCGTTACCAATCGGGTTATCTCATTTCACGATATAGCTCTTAACTAATAACGAAGATCTGTCAGTTAGCATTTGTACTGTAAACATTGAACTTTGACAAAACTGTGTTGGCTAAATTATCAACCATAAACACTTAAGAAACAAACAAAAAAGGGAAAAAAAAGAAAAAATCAAAACAGAACTAAAATTAAAGCATCGTTTTAAAAAGTCTTGTTTTACCAATGTTTACATGTTCTGCTTATGACCCTGTGCTTTAAGACCCTAAAATGCATCTTTCTTTAAAAGCTGAGTTACTTCATTAAATTTTATGACTGAAAACAAGCAAGAACTATATCAGCAGCAACATTTTGATGCCAAACTGAGGTCCGTAAAGGATAAAAAATAGTGTTTTTAAAATTTACTTCAGTCACATATCAAAACATACAACTCTGTGAAACAAAGATACTATATTCTAAACTAGTAAGGCTCAGAAGCAGAAAAGACTCCATCAGCAATTGTGCAAAGCTATGAAGCTGGTCCCATATATGCTATATGGCAAAAAAATCAGTTTCTGAAATACTGTATAAAATTCTGTTGAACAACTGTTTAGACTAACTACAGTAACTTCCAAAAAGAAACTCCAGCTTGTAACTGAGCAATACTTTATTTATATTGTGCACTCATTAGTTAGGAAATGAAGCTTTTACATTTTCTAGCCAGGCTAATTTCAATGTCTACAATGGTATTGGTTGAATTATGACACGTCTTAATGAACTAACTATATCTTACATAGATTCGTTTTTATTGAACTTGAAACCCAAGCAATACATTTAGGCCACAATTCTGAAAATATCTATGCAAAAACTTGAAATTTAACGTATAATTAGTCTCCTTGATACCAGTTGAGCCTATGCACAGTGCTTGTAGAATCACGGCCTTAGCTATCACACAAGTGACTTCAGGTATTCATTACTGGATTAAAACTCAGTTTAATTAACAGTTGGAAATGTCTCTAATACTGTTTTTTTTCACATTGTGTTTTCTCTTTATTGAGAAAAGGTATTTCAATTAAAAAAAGCAAATTCTGTAACAGTAATAACCAAGTTCATTCCATAGAGATTTTAGCACTGCATATTGCACAGATGCAAATTTTTACCTTCTATTCATATAATTATTCAAAAATTCACATTTATCAAAAGTAGGTTTTTACCTGACTGAGTAAAAAATTTGTCACAAAACCCACACGTTCAATGGGAACATAAAATGGACAGTGCTGCAGTGCATTTATAACACACCCTATGCAAGGTGTGTTAGTTATCACTTCTAAATACTTTCTTTGCATTTCTGGATTTTGGCCTCTGTTTTCTGGCCTCACGTTCAAACTTGCGGGAAGCCTGTGAGCGAGTCTTTACAAGGCAGGCAGTCCTGGTTTTTACAACCTGCTTGCTCTTCCGTTGCGCCGGTTTGCGCCCACGCCTAGGGTGTGTTATAATCTTTTTTAAGTCCTTACGGATGGAATCATACCTATTCTCGGGATCGTCATCATCATCATCTTCCTCCTCCTCCATTGGAACAGCCCTTGACTTAGTCTCTCCCTCATCTCCTGGGGGAGGAAGGAGAAAAAGAAAAGRAAAGGAAAGGAAAGAAAAAGAAAAGAATACTTGATACGTGTAAAACTAGCAATAAACATACAAGGCATACAAACTATTGCCTCCATGAGAAATCCCCATGTAAAAATATTTTGGTAATACCACTGCTTTTTCTACTAACGAACAAAAAAGGCAGTTAGTATCTTAATGGATAGAAGTAAATGTTTCTTATTAATAACAATACATAATTTTTCAAGTAGCAGTTTTGTCTACATTTTTCTTGTTACTAGAAAAACTTGCAGTTTTTCCTTCCTATTATATAGAATAAAATTCATTTTTTACACTGAAACAGGTAAAGACTGCCTACTCCATTCAGGAAGCTTCATTGCTGAACTGTAAGAAGTTAGCAGCCACTTAGTTACTCCTTTCAGAAGTTCTGCCACTGAATTTGTGTAAGTTGAAAAGAAGGCCCAAATATAATGCAGTATCACTTACCAAACTTCTGAGCTGCCTTGCTTCCATTAAGAAGTACTTCAGAGCAACAAATTTCTTCTCTTTGCTCATTTTTATTTTCAGAGTATCAAGGACAACATATGTATATTTGCTGCATGTGTATGAAGACTTACATTTTGAAAACTACACCTGCTATCCTTTGAGCAAATATCAAAATTCAGCCATACAACACAGATACTATCTCATACAGAAAACACACCAAACCCAACAGCATGGGGCATGGAACACAGTGCCAGCAGAGCAAAAGCACAACRTGACACCTGAGGGGAATTCAGAGAGCACCTTATTTCTAGCACACTCCCACACCTTCCCCCTTTCTTTTCTTTCTTCTTTTCTCTAACCCAAATGTTAAACAAGCCAAATCTGCTAGTGAGTGTATTAATTTTAGGGAAAGACTCCTCAAAATTTTGATAAAATGAGGTTCTCTCATTCATCATTTCTACTGATTATTTTCTACCTATGGGGAGTGGATCAACACTCCTGCTGCAACAGAGGCTGCAACAAGTTTGCTCCGAGTTGCTTTAACATATACTTGAATTAGGACTAACTAGATGTCTGACAGTACTGTGYAAGAGCTGCACACACAAAGTCCTTCACTCTTAGGCATAGACAAATAAAGTATCCTGTTGATTAAAAAAGACTCCAAGTCAATCATCTACCTACYGACCTTGTTCAAACACAGAAAAATATTCCTTTATCTATCTATTAAAACACAGGTAAACGGAAAACAAATAGAATATTTGCCTCCCCTTAAAATAACATAATACAGTTTATTCTCATAAAAATTATATAAATTTCAAATTGGAAGGTACCCTTGGGCATCACCTAGTCCAAATCTCTGCTCAAAGCAGAGCTAACTTTGTACATCAGTTTTTTTCCAGGGCCCTCTCCAGTCAAGTTTTGATTATCTCCAAGGACACAGATTGCAGAACTTGACCAGCTACCTGTTTCAGGCACTACCATCCCCAGTGTAAAATTCTTCTAGTATACATCCAATCTGAATCTTCCCGGTCACACTGGTGTCCACGGCCTCTAAACCYTTTGCAGTGCACCTTCAAGCATCCGGCTCTGCCTTCTCTATAACCATTCACTAGGTAGCTGGAAGCCAGCAATTAGAGTCCTCATCTCTAGCCTTCACTCCCCAGGTTGAGGGAATGCAGCTCGCTCTCAGCCTATCACTACTGTCAGTCATCCCAACTCCAT
This sequence comes from Rhea americana, assembly GCF_003343005.1. Lineage (NCBI taxonomy): Eukaryota > Metazoa > Chordata > Aves > Rheiformes > Rheidae > Rhea > Rhea americana. The sequence goes on from NW_028186756.1 coordinate 60,295, forward strand.
CATCTCATTTTCCCACTTGTACACTGTTCTTTCCCACACCCCGTCCAATAATTATCTAATCTTTCAACTTGTGACTTGCAAATAAAACTTAACTGCCAACAATGCCTCACACAACTTCTGTTACATTACTACCAACTTGTGCCCCCCTGAGCCATTTCAATACCTAGTCTACAGACACATACTGTACATGAGAATTTTCTATTTTTAGAGTATTCTCCTTTGAAGATCCAGTGAGGCTCAAAACTGTTGCAGATGGGTTACTGCCCCTGAGTACGATAATCATCTACCTGTGGGACATCTTTTAACAAATGCGGCATTTACCACTTGAAAGATGTCAGTTCATTACTATGCAGAGTTGATTATTTTCTATCTCCCTCAGCAGTGGCATCCTTGGGGAAATATGCTTCTGGTGGTTTGCCAGTCGAGTAAAAGTCCTAAAAATCCTAACATTACATACACAGAGACTCAACTAAACTTACTTTATCAGATGGCCTCAATAAGCTAATGAAGGTATTACGGGGCAGAATAAGGACCTTACCTTTCAACTGTTATTCTACAGTGACGCAAAATACAACTAATAAAACTTTACTTCTTACAGGGCACTAAATCTAAAGACAAGGGTAGCACCTGTGAAAAGGAATCTCTGCAGATGCAAAGTTTAAGAAATTCCCAGAGAATGAAATGCAGCAGAATCTGGAGAAGAATCTAGTTGGCCTCAAGTTGGTCATAAAAAGGAGAAATATGATATTGATAAATCAGACATAAAACTGTTTTTCAAAGTTAGTGTTCTCATTAAATAATGCAATTTTGCACTTGAAAGCGGTATTGCAAGTGTACTCTTACAACTACTTTTTGGGAAAGCCAAAAAACACCTATGTCCCTTCTGCTAGCTCCATAACATGCTGTTGTTTCATTTGTATTTTGTTTAGTTGCAGCATCACATATTAGGTAGAAGAACTGAATGAACAATTACAGTAAAATCAAGTACAGAAAGTACTGTGAACTATCAACAGAAATAAACAAATAGGAAATAATTTCCTTCTCACAGTAATCAAAACAACAAATAGATTTCATTTTTTTCTAGTTGAAAATTACTTTCTTAAAACATCCACAGTGCCTATGTAATGTAAAAACTACCCTTCCTCTTCAAGTCCTCTAAAAACAGGCTTTCTAATCAAGCAGTTTTCTGTGTTCTTTTTCTATTATTATTATTCTTCCTAGAGATAGAATACATCAAGCATTGATGAAGTAGTACTTCTATGTTAGCAAGAATAATTATTACTATGACATCTCCTAAGAAAATCTGAAGTGATGACAAACTTTTGTTAACTGATAGCAGCTGCTCAATTGGAATCCTTTGAGGCACAAAGACGACCTACTTGATTTTTAAAAGTGTATACACACAACACAGCAGCTAAGTGTCAGCTGCCTGAACATGACCTGAGAAACATGATTTGCGTTTATGAGACCCTCTACTCCAGCTTCTGCTAAATATTAACTGGATAGTCAAAAAGAATAACAAACTTTGGAAAACCATGGTGCAAAACTGTATCGGCTAGAATTGCAGACTACACCTACAACTGTTTACAATAACATCCTTTTTTCTAGAAATGGTAACTCRCAAATTAAGTTAAAATGTGTGCTTCCAACTCATTATCAGACAAACTATCCGGCAGCAGAATTTTTTAATGTGTATTTACCACCTTACAGATATTTCTGCTTCTAGACTATTAAATGTTATCAAAATCTTAAAAGTTTCCTCTACTAATATGCTTATCAAAGTGTACATGAAAATCTTTTGCACACCTGATGACTGACAAAATCCTGCACCAGCAGACAGCACTAAGTTTTCAGTCACTGGCACAATTTTCTGCTCATCACTGCTTCCATCATCTGTTGAATTCTGTTCATCATTTTCCTCCTTATCAGATGAGGAAGAAGAAGTGACAACAACCTTCTGCTTTTTTGACACTTTCTTCTTCTCTTTTAAGTTACCCTTTTTACTTTCTTTTGCTGCCCCTCTTTTAATCTTTTTTTTTTTGTCTTCATAAGACTCCTCATCAGAAGATGACAATGAATCATTCTGTTCTTTCTTGGAAATTTTCTTTTTGTGACTTATTCTTTTCTTTTCTTTAGCTTCAGTTCGTTTTTTATTCTGCACAGCATCTTCAGAAGAACTCTCCTCTTTCAGAGGAGACTTCTCAGCATCAGAGGATAAATCAATATGCACTCTTTTAGATATTCTCTCTCTCAAATTCCTCCTTTTCTTTTCTTTAACCATAGTTTCATTTTTAGTTTTATCATTTTCAGAAGAATTGCAACTTCCTTTCTCTGGGGATGACTTTTCCACATCAGAAGAGGAATCATCTTGTTCTTTTTTGAAACTTTTCAAGTTTTCAGACTTCTTCTCTTTGCTATCACCTTTTTTATTCTTCAATTTTTCTTTTGAAGAGTCTAAACTGTGTTCTTTCTTTGCAGATTTCTCAGTACTCTCTGAAGAAGAATCTTCCTGTACCTTTTTCTTTTTCAAATCCTTATTCTTCTTAACTTCAGTTAGCTTTACACCTTTAGAAGGACAACTCTCCTCTTTCTCCACTAAAGACTTCTCAACATCAGAAGACTCATCCTGCTTTCCCTTTACATTTTTTTCTTTTAAGTCTCTGTTTATCTTTTCCTTAATGGCTGACCCCTTACTAATCTTCTTATCCTCAGAAGAATGATTAATCTCCTCCTTCTTCAGGGATAACTTTTCAGCATCATCATCTTCAGAAGATTTACCTCTTTGTTTCTTCAAATTTATCTTTCTCTTGCTAATTACTTTTTTTCTCTGTTCTTCTTCAGAGGAATCATAACTATCTTCTTTTCTTGAGTACTTTTTCTTGGCTTTTTTCGCAGACTCAATTTTACTCAAACTTTTTATTTCTTTTTCTAACTCAGAATCATAATTTGAAGAATCTGAGTAATTTTGTCGTTTCTTTTTTGCAGAAGCAGGGCTTTTAGTTGATTTGCCTCTTTTAGCATCTAAATCTGAACCAGAACTGGAACTTTTTCTCTTCCGTTTTCCATTTTCATCCTTTACTGGCTGTTTCTTTAAAACATTTAAAGTCTTGTGAACATTTGTCAGGGCTTCACTATTGCTATCAATATCTGAAGAACTGTGACTCATCATAGCTACCTCTTTAAGAACAGCTGGCACCTCATCAGAATCTGAGCTGTTATCTAATACATCTGGCTTTTTTGATTTAGAAAGTTTATTAGAACTAGGACTATCCATAGTACTGTCAGAAGAAATTCTTTTATCTTTTTTCTCCTTTGGTTGTTTTGATGATTTCCTCTTACGTTTTTCGTTACATGTGTCATTGCTGTCTTCTTCTGAATTTGATGTTAGAGGATTAGCATCTGTTTGGCGCCTCAGAGGTGTGGTCTTCACACGCGGGGATCTCCTGAGATCAGATTCCTCTACAGGTGAAGCAGTTTCTTTTTCTGTGGAACGTTCAATGACAGCATTATGATTTTGTTTTACAGAATCACAGTTTTCGGCTCTAGGTATTACACGAATATCCTTATCTGCCTTTTCTGGATTGCTGTCTTGATCTTCAGCTTTAACTGTAGATTCAGAAATGGAAACAGGAGTCAATTTTACAATCAATTCCTTTGTTCCTTTAGCTGATGCTTTTAACTTAGCTCCACCTTTGATATCTTTCAAAGGAGCGTTCAATTTTATGTTTGAATTTAGAGTCTCCTGATCCGTTGCTGTATTTCCACTGCCTTGCTCATCTGATGTAGTCTGAATTTCCATAGCAGATTCTAGAGTCTCAAAAATATCTTCAGGAACTGATGAGGGAACAGATACTATATCCATGTCTAAAGCCTCTGTACTATTAGGTTCATACTGAGGTTCTTCATTTGTGCCAGATCTTTTATCTTCACCGGCAGTACGCTTGTTATCTGTTCGTTCCCTTGTTGGAACACTTTGATCCATGGGCTCATTGTCAGGCTGTTCTGACACAACTTTTTTCTCTGCCTTTACACCACCCTCCTCTTTTAACTCTGTATGTTCCTTTCCTTCATCTTTTTTCACCTCATTTTTTTCAGATTTAAGATCATTTTTCTTCTCTTTGGTACTTTTCTCTTTGATTTTAACATCCAGCGTTTGAATCTCCAGGTTCAGACCTTCTTCTAGTGCCAGATGAGCTTTTTTGATGTCACCCAACACAGATTTAAAAGCTTTTAGCTGACGAAGCTGCACAGCTGGGCTAATGTCTAAATTTTCTGCAGCCTTTTTCAAAAAGCTTATAAAGCTAGCATTCATATTTGCTGTAGTCTCAACCAGCTTTTTTGTTTTTTTAAGCATGTCTTTTGGCACCATTAGTGCTTTGTAAGAGTACGTTATAGAACCAGAATATGATTCATCTAGTTTTTTTTCTTCACCATTACAATTTGAACTATTTCTCTTTGGAGAGAATTTAAGTGTATGGTCATATATTTTACTTTTTTCACTTTCAACTCTGATCTTTTTTTTGTTTTGTTGCAGTAACTGTTCTAAATTTTCAAAGACGCTGTCACATGCAGTGACCAAGTCCAACAAAGGTTCTGGATGGCAAATATAGCAGTGCCACTGGCTATTTTCATCCAGTATAGTTGACAGCTCTTTTCGACCCAGGTTTCGCAAAATGCACTTTTTACAGAAGGCGTTATGGCAGAAGTCACAGCAAATTAAATTTCCACCTTCGGCACACCATCTGAAATGAGACATAAAAACATGAAATTATTTCCATAAAAACAAGGTGAAACAATATCAGAAGTTTATACATTTTTACTCTTCAATATAAAAAATATGCATTTAAAAAACTAAGATGGTAAACAGAAATCCATTAATTGAAAATGCTATTAAAAACATGACTGAAAGTGTCCACCGAATTGGAAAGTCAGAAAATTAAGGTGTCAGACTAACAGTTCAGAAAGTTGAAGCAATATTGAAACAGATGCTCAGCACCAACTTTATCTCCATTCTAACTACTGTTGCCCAGTCTTCATACATCAGCGTAAATTAGTGAAAAAAATAATTAAATCTAGATTTCCCCATTTTATTATTAAGAAATGGCTGCTGATTAGGCTCTTTAGTACTAGTCTTTATTTATTAATAATTTTACTATTACTAGGAAGAAAAAACGCAGAACCGCTCAAGTGTTAATACAGTCTTTACATACTTACCTACACTGTTCATCCATTCCATCTGAATCACGACTAATGTCATCGCTCATGTAGTATTTGTAACAAGTCTGCAAATAAAGAAATAGAACAAAGAATTTTTCATTAAAATCTCATCTGAAATTTAGTAATTCATATAATTTCTGCATGTATTCGAATTGGACTACTACAAAGAGCAGCTGAGAGGTTTTCAGCACTCTAAACACTTCAGGTTCATGACGAATCTGAAAAACATTTTCCATAGATACAACAGACCCTAAACCAAGACTTACTTAGATTACTCAACACTGATTTGAAAGTTAAACACTTTTGTTTCATGGTGATATTTTTACATTTTAGAACATCCAAACTGAATGTTTCTTCTCATATTTAGAAAACTGATTTCCATCTACTTTCTAGGAAAATCAATTCCATGGTTAAAAAAACAAAACCACCTCACATACCTTCACTGAAACACTCAATGCTACATAAATTACAATTTTCAATTGTATGCTTTTTATGTTAGCAATTAATCCCATCAGATTTTAAATAATACCTATCCTGATTTTAACATCCAAAGCTTCAATTTTCAGCTGCAGACCCAGCAGTTTCAGTGAAAAATAGGTAACATGGTAATAAAACAATACATGCAATTCAGGTGCAGCAGTGACTTTAGTTACTGAATTCTTTAAATCAAATTTAGAAGTTTTTTTTTTTCCCAGCCATTAGTAAAGAAAGTTCTCCCTGACCAGAAGTTCTACTTTGAGCAAGGATTAAATATAAGYCATTAACCCAATTCTGACATTATACCCAGTAAATTCAGAGTCCAGAAGAGACTTCAGCACCTGAATTTAAAATAATGCCCCTTCAACTGGAATACGGAGTTCAATACTTGTTCAACCAATTTAAAAAAAAGAAAAAAAAAAAGAAGGAAAAAGGAAAGATGCAGAAAAAACAGATATTCAGACTGTCAACAGAACATTCAGAGTCAAGGAAAAGCAGCTTCTGAAGAGAGATGGAAAAGTCTGGGACTGTCCCTAAGTAGGAGAAAAATAAGAGAAACTGGCAGAAAAAATAACAGAAGGAATAGAGTATGCAGGTCAGAAACTTCCATTTCCCTCTCACACCTTAACAGAAGGCCACGTTCAATTAAACAAAAATACAGAAGGGTTTATGAGAAACAACATGTGCTATAATTACCTACCAGAGGTCATAGTCAAAATGTGCTGCTGAACCCAACAGCCTATCTAGTTTCAAAAAAGAATCAGATACTTGCATGTACCACAAGAATGCAGTGTTACATGTTAAGGACTTCAAAATTTTGGAACAAGAGTTAGGACTCTGTTATAGAGACTGGGAACAATTTTCTTGTGAGCTAATTTTTCTAAAGCTTATATAGTATGCTTTATAAAAGAAACAAGCCAAAATAAATAAAAGAAACAAGCTAGAACATTACATTAGATGAGCATGCCTGATTCATTAGGTCACTTAAATATTTAACACTAATTGGGATTTGGGAGGTAAGGGGAGGGAGCAAAAAAAAGTGAAATGCTAAATGTTTACTCTAACACAGATTTATATACATCTCTGAAAATTTGAAGAGGTCTCCAGAGCAGGAGGTACGGATATTTCCTTCCTCACCTGTTCCCCATCTCCTCCATTGCAGACCGTACAGGGCCAACTGAAGTCACTGTGAAATACGTGGTTCATTTTGGGCCACAGACAAGTTACAAAGGGTGCCATAAATTAGAACAGTTCAACAGCTGTACACAGGTGAAACTGAGATGGCTTTGAAGCTAACTTTCTGTTTCTTATTCTGATATCTTATACACAGGGCTTCACCAGGACATCCAAATTTGAACCTGKTCTTGTAATATGAGTAGGCAGATCCGTTTCAGACAAATTGATTTAACATTAAAAAAAAATTCACTAAGATTAGTCTTAATACTGTAAAAATAATTTCAACGAAACCACAAAGAACTGAATTGGGGTGTACAAAAGCGGACACATAAGCTTTTAAAGTTTTATTTGCTTTTTCTTTTTTCTGCTGTTAATTTCTTTAACTGTAACAAATAACAATTGAAAAGTTTATTGGCTAAAAAAAAAAATCCACCCAAATCCACTAACAYGACATTTCAAACAAAACCAGAAAACAAACAGCACAAATTATAGAACTGTTTACCACATACCTTACAAATAAGAACTTTCAGTGTAGGATGTCTATAGATTGAATCCTTTTGAAAATGGTTCACTTGTTGCCCGCAAGCTGTACAGCTTACAATTCCGTGTAGTCCTTCCTCTATAGACAGGATATAAACCACACATTATTATTATTATTATTTTAAGAAATCTGTATATACCTACTTCATTACTTCATTTTCTTACAGTACTTTTCAGCTTGTCAGTCTTTTCCATATGCCTTTACTTTTTCACCACTTAGCTTTAGAGACAACGTTCTATACCCATGCACCATTTAAAGACTGAAAGAATTTTCCTCCAATTTCTGTTCTCCACTTGAGGTCAAGCTAAAACTTTATTCCTTCGAGAAATCTATAATCTTGGACTAATTTGTCATTACCTGAGGACACATCTGAGTATGTGAGTGACCACTAAAAATGTTTCAAAGCAGTCCTGATAYTCTGCAAAAGCTTCCTCATTTCATCTTTGTTTTAAATAATGTTCGTATTATATCATTTGTTTCACGTACAATTTTAGGAAAGATTTAGGAAACCATGACTGAAGATACATAAAATCCTTATAAAACACACTACTGAAAGAATTATGACTTCTGTCACAGTACAGGACAACCAGGMTATTCTACTGAACATTGTCTGAAAAATCCTTATTCACTTTGTTTCCTTCTTCATGTTCTCCTCTTTGAAACTGCAATTTTCCTATAGCACATGTGTCACTATCTTGCTGATTGCTGCAGTCAGTTTTGCATAACACTCGGATGCTGTATCTACTCTAGTACTTTGGTCAAGAAAGCACTGCTTTAATGTCAGTCCCCCTATTCACTCCAGAAGGTGGTGAGCTTGAGGTTGGAAGGCTTGCTATCTGCCATGTTGTTTAACTCAATAATTATTATTATACAATTTTTTTTCCTTTCATCAGTAGCAATGCTTCCAAGAAAAAAGAATTATTCAAGAAGCTCATCCAAACAGCTTTACAAAAATTTAATTTGGGAGCAGGCAGATAGAGGCTTGACATCACATCACTGGACTGCTACTTGCCCTTTGCTTTCATGTGCAGTACTATAAGAAAATTAACTCAGCAGGGTAAGGGTTTGAGTACAGACTGTATAAAACAACAAAACCAAACAAAAAACATCAAACCACTGCGCGCACACACACACACACTTAGCAACCAAGCACCAACAACACGACATTAAGAAACCGAGTGAACTTTCTCGAAACACAACACAATGACTTTGCTACTAGCAAAGACCAAYAGTTTTGCTACTAAAGCATAAATTTCAGAGAGATTACAGGCCAGTGAGGACAACTAATATACAACTAATAACAGATCTCACCAGAATCAGAAATTTTGAGCACAGAGTTTTTGTGTTCAACTCCCTTGCATGCTATTTCCGCATAGCAGAGTTCAGACTTGCAAAGCACCCCTTACGACCTCAAAAACCCACTCAAACACTTCCGTTTCCAATGCTATTGGATAAATGCATCCATCATATTTTACTAATAGGAAAGCAGTGCCTCCTTCTCTTAYACCAAACACCACAGAAGACCACACAGACCTTGTCAAGCACCATAGTCTTTTAATAGATATAAGAATCACAAAAGGTAACAGCAAACTGAGGGAGAATATGCTGTTTACTGTTAAGTCCCAAACCACTTCCACTTTCTCTGCAAATCTGAGGGGAAGCACTACTGCCTACTTCCTAAAACCTGCAAGCTGAGGAAAAGATAATTTATGATGTAAATTAACTAGGAAAAGAAGATCATTTTTGAGGTGAACTTTTCTAATCAGGTTATTACTACTAAAAATGTAAATGGCTGAAAAAATTAAATAACCACCTATTTATTAATATTGAGAAAATGCTTATTTGAAAAATATTTCTAACTATAAGATCATTAGCAAAAATAAGTCCATAACCATTCTGCAGACACAACTTGGAACTAAAGGACTGACATGATGCCTTTTATAGTCTTGACTAAGAATACATAGATGCTAGAAAGAAAAGAATTCTATTACTATTAATATTTCTAATATACGTAAACAGGCCATGTAACTTGTAATGAAAATGTGAAGAGGTAATCTGCAAAGAATAAGATGGACTGACAATTTTTTTTTTTATTATTCGGGATCTCTTGAGTCACTGGGATTCTACACACTCACCTGCTTAAACCAGTAGTGCTTAACTTTCTATGTATACAGGCCATGCACCTCACTCTAGTGGCACGAGAAAGCTAATTACCGCTTCATTTAATGAGACCTTTTGACTTCAGGGAGTAGAATAAACTGGGATCTGCACCATCTTTTCTGTACATACGTCACAAACCAAAACTGTTCAGATATATTCCTAATCCAGCTGCTCTAGAGGAGAACTGCAGTCATGGTCCTCTTCTGGCTACCTTTCCTCGTCTAGAAATGGAGCAAGTGGTATCTATTCCTTTTCCTTGAAAGTATACAGGGGCTTAACATATGTACTGGTTATCTTTAAAAACAAGTCCAACAAAAATTATTAGTGTGTTAACACAGATACAGCTGAGCTTGTCCTGGATAAAAAGATGAATTAGACAAGGTCTTAATGTTCCTTCCACAACTATTAACTTGTGTGAGGCACCAGTACATGAGTAACCAGTCCAGATACACAAAGAAGGGGCCTCATATTCCCTAGAAGTGAGGGAGAAGATGAAGCTGGTAGGGAAGGTTATATATATTCTCCTGGGCAGGCACACACAGTCCATGAACCTTAAGTAGAACAGTCCTAGCTTAAGCTATTTTTAACATTATACCTCCGAATATTTCGGCTGGAACTGCTGCAGAATGATTTGCTATAAACACATACGGAGAAAGGACTCCTATAAGATGAACTGTGTCTTCCAAAAATATAACTGAACTAACTTAAAGATTGGTAATTTAGAGAAAACATCAACGATCAAAACATGACTAACAACATATATGAGCTCATATGTATGCACAAGCACATTTCCTCACAGTCATTTTTTATTATTCCTCTTTAACCACAGATGGAGAAATGGCACATATAAAATTATAATTAGACATTAATAGAAAATAAGTCTCTCAAAGGATACAAGGCAAGAAGGAACAGTGAATGCAAGGGCTTGTTCATCTGACTATCCTGGATACTTCTGTTGGTGTGTGAACTAAGATATCGCTAGTAGAATTAGAAAAGAAAGTATCTGTCTTCTTATTTGATGGTTTATACATGCGTCCCTTTTCTTTTTGAAAAAACATGAGAAAAATTTGTGCTATCACTAGCATCTACCTATATTCTCTTCAGTTTTATCAGAGGCAACAGGTAACTGGCTGGCACAGTGAGTTTTCACAGATAACCCTTCGAAGGGGCCCACTGGCAGATTTCCAAGTAATTAACAAAACCTTTGGATTTTGTTGGGGAGTTTTAGCTGTCTTGCCAGTTCACTGACTGATAGCACCTCTACATGTGTCCCTGTTAAAATTTGATTGTTTTCTTGAAGAGTCAGTGAATGTTCTGGTATCAGCAGTGTTCCAGTACAGTTCCTTTAAAAAGGAATACACAAAACACCCGAATGCAATCAATCAACTATTCTGAATACAAAGCAAGGAGGGTCCATACAAAGTACGTAATGATGCATCCTAGAGCTACTGTAAGTAGTTTAGTGAGAACTAATCTTAGCTTTCACTGCTGCATTGCAGGGGCAGCAATGGAGGCTAATTTGAGCTTGCTAGAACCCTTAATGAACAAACAGCCAGAAGAGTGGAGGTATTTTTAGGATAATTCATTAGAAATATGAACAATTTTTAGATGTACCAAATGTGGTCATAAGCAGCAATTTAAACCCATTTTAATAAATGTTTTAAATTGTATTTACCTCCACGCTTTTTGGGAGCTTCAGGTTTCATTTTAACGGTATTTCTGCTTCTAAATTCAGGCCCTTTAAAATCATCTTTGTCTTCATTCAGCACTGGCTCAGGCTGTACAACCACTGTACCTAGAATAATTTCATTTAAAAATTGGAAACCATTACACATCCAAATGAAGTGCAAGAGTTCTGTTTAAATAAAAGCCAATACAGTATCTTAAAGAAAAAAAAAGAAAAAAAAAGTGCAATCTATTGACTAAAACTCAACCAGGTGTTCACAGGACAAAAAGCAACCACCACACACTTCGAACTGATTTCCATCTCACAGCTGTAGAACAGAAGCCAAAGACGGACTGGGCTATGAGGAGCAATTTCTGTTCGCTATATCCAGAAGTGGTCCATGCGTAACAGGACTGTCATACTATTGGGAATTTGCAGAGCTATGCTGCAACTAACGGACCTTCTTTTGGTAACGTAAATCTCACAAAAGCCTTAGAAGCAACTACTCTTCTCTCCATCTTTTTCCCCTTCTACCCAATCTTCTTCCTTAATTCCATTTTAGTAAGAAACGAATGAAAATACAACAGAGTAAGACCTATTCCTTCCTTTTATGAATCCTGAAATTCACACTTTTTATTTAAACAGAGAACAGCACTAATCAGAATTATGTGAATGAAAAGCTGTCTTTCACCCTTACAGCTCAGTTTTAATACTTTCATTGTGAGGACACTGGAAATAATCAAACATTCTGAAAAAATAAACTTAAGGGGACTGCTACTCATACAGTGAATAGCAGCAGTTCCTCCAAATCTTCCTGTCACTTTCAAAGGTTTTATAAAAAACAGAAGAGATTAATCAAGCTCACAGAACAGTAAAAATAAATAAAAACACAAATAAGTAAGACCTGGAAGTGACAGGGATTTTGAGACTTTCACAAAGTATTTTCCCTTTTTCATGTTGGTCTTATTCCTGCAAAAATACAGATGTTGATACACATTTGAAACTAAGTCATAAGCATATCCTGGCAGACCCACAGGTTAAAGCACGCTGGGTCCAAACTTAAAGGTACCTGAAGCTACGCTTTTCTCTTAAATGTGTGTGCACATGTGCATGCTTTATACATAAAAGAGAACAGAACCTAAGAGAGGCACTTTACTAATATGTGTGCATTCTAGTTAATTATTTATGCTGCATCCTAATGTTGGCTAATTTGCTGAATTCAGAAACAAAGACAGACATGAACTACCTTTAGGCAAGCTTTTCATATCAACATCGTTTTCTGAGTTTTCATTTGAAATATCTTCATTTACAGTTTCATCTAAGATTTGTTCATCATCTGATCCGACATATTTTGTTACAACTGTAGGTTTCCTGCACAGACAGAAAAAAACCATACTGTGACAAATATTATATACTGCAATACTGGTAAGCCTGGTGCTTTGCAGCAAAACACCATACTAATTGGAAAAATCTATGTTCTTTTTCTAATTAAATAAATTACTAAGTGGAATTCTCTGAGTTACTACAATAAATAAGTTSTACAATAATTTTCTTGTTAGGTTTGTTTCCCTCAGTTTGTCTCCCTCAACCCTCCCACCTGAAACAAAAAGATTTACTAGTAAAAGATTTGGGGGAGGGGAAAGAGGAGGGGGGCCAAAACAAGTGGGGTTTTTTTGTTGTTTTTTTGTTTGTTTGTTTGTTTGTTTTAATAGTATGCAGGAAGTCATACTTTTAGAAAAGGAGCCTGAACAAAAGATGCCTGCTCAGAAATTTTGTATGTCATTCCAAGGCAGCCCAAGGAGAACACACAGATATTAGCAAATGACAAAAAGCAGCTTGGCAGCAAAGTCACTTCCAAGAAAATAAAAGGAAATACAGTAAGAAATGAAAAAGCTACTGCTCACTGTTGAATAGAAAGACTAGCAGCGAGAATTTCATAGAGAAATAATTTTGAATTCAACTCAGTAAAGTGAATGAAAATACTACATCAAAGCACTAAAACAATCATGAATTTTGAGTGCAATTCTCAGTAATATAAAGGTAATACATAAACTAGGAAAGTCAGTGTAGGATGCTGTTTTTCTCAAGAGCAGGCAAGTATGATAAATTTGTGTGTGACAACATCTTTAATGATAAACAGAAAACAAAAAATAAGACTACAAAAATGATGTAAATGAAAGGACAGTTTGGCAGGAAGTCAAATTCAGAAGGACAAATTTAAATTGAGCATGAAACTACACTTGTAAATATGGAACGAAACTAAACAGAAGAGGGAGAATGAAGAATATTATTTAATATCCAGCAGACAGTATAATCAGAAACATGGACTGAAAACAGATACATGACAAATAGCAACAAGCAGGAAGAAGGCAGCTGTTAAATCATGCCATTAGAAGAGGTCACCTATCTACACAATATACTAGGATTAAATCAAAATAAAACAAAACACGCAAATCATGAAGAACATAACCTGAAGGAGTGCCAGTTAACAGCAAAAGTTGAGAAGGAATTTTACTAGAATACATCTGCTGTTACTTAGGGCACAAATAATCTGTACTCTGTATGTTCAAACTGATAAACAGTTAATTCCGCATCTTTTTAAATCAAAGAACAAAAAGGGATTAAACAGAGATACAGCAAATGGCAGCTTCTGCACAGAACAACTTACCTGCACATTTTGATTCTACAGTCTCCCAACAACAACATACATAAACTCATTTTTCCGTACGACCTAAATGACATTTTTGGAAGAAGCCTGTACATAGAATAAGAGCTAAGTAGCAATTGTGTAAGCACCTTTGTCCAGTTAGGAGATGGAGGCTAAACTTGTTTGTCTTTGTTTATAAAAAAAAAAAAAAAAAAAAAAAAAAAACACAAAAAAATAAGATCGAGCTTTGACTGTGAAAGATGGTTTGAATTTTATATACCCCATTAGGCACTCATTTGTTTTAAAAGAACTCTGTTAACTCTATTGAGTTAACAGATCTGAAAACAGATTTATACCAATCTATACTAGAAGTATCTGGCATGAGATGCATGTATTTATGTTACAATTTCATATAACAAAAAAATATTTATTTCTTTTTATTTTCTGAACCAACCTTTTTGAACGTGATGATCCCAAGGATTTGTTTCTTTCTGAAGAACTATTGCCCTAAAAACATGAAAATATTAAAAAGTCACCATATTTTTCATCAAGTCACCTGTCAACAAAAATAGTTTCTTACATTAACTAAAAAAAAAAAAATCAGAAAACATCAGATTTATTTTTTTAAAAAAGCACATCAAGTGATATATGATTTCAGCAGTCAAGTCAGTTCAATTAAAATACTAAAACTATGTCATTTTAAATAAGTAGTAACACTCCAAGAAGTCACAATTACTTTGAAGGTATATTTTAAAATAAGTGTTATCAAGCTGTAAGCTGAATCACTTTAAACCTCAGCATACAGGTCACACAAACTGAGAGAGAGCACTGGCATTAGTTGAGACATTCTGAGAAAGACACTGGACTTGAGTCTCAAGTACTAAGTCTTCCTGAAATTGAAGAAATTCTCTCTTTGCTATTCTCAACTTCACTGCCTTCTGAGAGAACTGTCAGCTTTCTGGTGAAGGGACTGAGCATAGCCCACAAGCAATGGTCAGCCCTAATCAGAAACAGTTCTGAGGTCTCCCAGCCTGCATGTTTTCACTAAAATATTAACTTGCAAGATCAGCACACGGAAGAATGGCATAAGCTACACGCAATGTAAAAGTCACGCTGAGTACACACAGCCGCCCGCCTCCACATTGCTGTACATTTTCACTTTTGTACAARTCACCAGGGCTCTCTGTTTTATGCCTAATGGCACTTACTGTTTATGTAGCTTAAGCTGCTCAATGAATATTTTCCACACTATGTGAAAGAAATTACTATTTTTCTTGACATATAGACATGGAGGGTACTGAAAGGCTGGTCCTTAGGGGCCATCACTGCACAAGTGATACAGTGCGCAAGCATATCATAAGGTTAAAGAATTGCCAGTGGAATGCAAACACTTGCTGTATGGCTAATATGCCACAAAGGGCTGGCTTTTCATCAAAGCATATTTTTAATAGGTTTGCACATGCATATGGTAACCAGGTTTGAGCAACATCAAATAAATACCTAAATTTACTGCAATAAAGGCAAATTAAGAGAGGACATTGGCACTTGTGCTTTCTCAATATATAAATGTATTCAATCAAAATGTTTCCAAAAGGAAGGTAGACTCTAGTAAGATATACGAGATGAAAAACGTCTTTGATGAACATACTATACAAAAGAAYATTGCTAAAGTTTAACAATATTCCTGTATCTCCTTATTTTATTTATTTATTTTTTTTAAGAGACACATATTTGCCTGAAAGGATATTGAAGAACCTATTGCTACCTATGTGATAGGGCAATAAGGGTAAATAATAAGTGTAAATAAGAGCCAAAGTCCAATTTTTTTTTTAAATAAAGATAAATAAAAGATCTGTTCACATTAAAACCAAAGAATAAAATTAAGAATAAAAGTTACTAACAGAATTTCTTGAAAAAAAAGGCATCAAACTTTTCAATATATTCATTCTCAATTTTAGTAATCTGCAAGACTCTTCCATTTCTTAACAAAAAYGTAATTGCATACCTCAGGTAAGTAAAAATTGACTTTGTAAAGCATATTAGACATATTTTACCCAGGAATTCATTGAATATCACAAAAAAAAAGTTGTTCAAGTAAATTAGTATGTTTCAGTAATTTAGAAAAAACAGCAGGAGGGAGGGAGGAACGTATGCTTACATACGCTTAACTGCAGTGGATATTGTTCAAAATTTAAAAGGTAACTTTAAGATTATTTTAAAATATTCTACAGCCAGTGTTTCTCTTCAGCATCTAGGATGTTGACATCTCCTACATATGGTTCTGAGAGTGTTCTTTAAGCATTTATTGTAAAAGCAACAAAATGAATTTAGTTTCCTATACTGGCCATTCTGCACTAGTCACACAACTAGAATTCGGAAGTGTTATTATTCCTACCTCTTCTCTGYTGTTCTCCATTGGAGTTGGACTATTTTCAGGTTCACTACTTTTACCTATGAGAGAAACAAAAGCAATCCACTGAAATGCAAGAATTATTAGCAGTTCTTTAAATCGTATCTCACAGTACTGTTTATCAGCAGAAATAAAGAACGACTGTGTGAGTTTCACAGACAAACCTGTTGCGCAACAACAAAACACAGTTCACTCTATGCCACAGGTTCTACAGAAATCATTTAGAAATTACTTTCAGTTGCATAAGTTGTTGACAGGTCATTGAGGAAGACACCATATTACAAAAATAAGAGTGCAACTGTATATGCAGAGATGATATAGACAGAACTCTTTTTTTTTTGGTTTCTGAGAAGTTACTTTAAGTACTTTCTCTTACATATCTGACATTAAAAACACAATGTTAAATCTGGGATGATGGAACCGCACAAAAAAAAAACCCCATTTGACACAGGATATAATACAAATTCGGATTTATCTTCGGAACTGTGGGATACATAACCTGAGGACATGTAAATAGCCAAGAATCTGCTAGTACCTGCTCTGGCCACCAAGTCCAGGTGAGGGAAGAAGGGAAAGTTTCCAGCTCAGTGATTAACAGAAGTTGCATAAAGTTGCTCAAAGGCTTAATATGATAGTAAGATAGCAGCAGCAGTATTTTAATAGATGTACTTCTGAGGAACATGCAAGTAAAGCAGTAGTAAAATTACAGGACAAATAACATTACCACTTGTGATTATAACTTCAGACTGAAAACATTGCCACTTACTATATCCTGACACTTTATATTTTAAAAAAAAACTTAAGTTTGTAAAAATTTATATCACTTTAACTGGTAAGTTTCATGCTGGACATATCTTATGCTGAATTGCTTGGGAAAATTCTCGTCAAAATTATCCAACTATTTTTGCACGTGAACAAGGTGGGAGGGAGGGGGAAATTAAAAAAAAAAGATTTTGGTCCTTTCAAATAGCTGAAATTATTTCTTTGGACTACTATAGGCATACCCCTCCTTCTAAGAAGAGGACTTGAAATTTGGCAGAAGGGTGCCATTTCCTTTGGAGACTGGACTCTGTCTACCTTTGACTGTTTTCCCAATTTTGCCCAAATCATAAATCTACAGAAAACATCAGTTTCTATGTGCTCAGTACAGATTTCTTTGATTCTGGCAGTTAAAATTTCTGCAGATTCTGCCCTCACAGACTGCACATGCGCAATCCCCAAAAGTGACTGAAYATGCTCCATCATCTCACAGCTTCTACAAGTGACTGGACTGCACATGCGCCATCCCCATAGAATAACCAAGCATGCTGCATCCCCTCACAACTCCTAGCGCTGACCAAATTGCACATGCTCCATCCACTTCAGGGCTATGAGAGCGCAGGATTTTCCCTGTGACTGCTGCTCCAGGGCAGGGGGCCGGTCACTTGAAACAAGAGCAGGAAGTCAGTCTCTATTGCGCTCTCAATGATCCTCCTGCTGGCACCCACGCAATGTAGAAGAGGGAGTCATCCAATTCGAATGCAGAGGGGATAAAGAAACATTACTAAGGCTGTAAAATCAAGTACTCAAAAATTAAGAAAGGCCAGAATCAAGATTATCAGCACAATTTTACTTTACTTAGCACTCCTATGACATATGCATTATGGTACAGTTCAACTACACAGCAGGGTACAAGGTGAAGCGCTGAACAAGCGACAGCTCTGCATATCAATTGACCTGTGAATGCGGTGGGTATGTGTCCCAACTCTCTCGAACCACACTCAACCCTCTGTGTCATCATCTCTCTCCTCACCACACTACCTAATACTTCACATACACTCCAAACTCTGGAGGTCCTTTAATTATATAAACCTGACTAAGCCCCAATTATGTCCATTACTTATGCAGTCAATGCACATCCTGAGGGGAAAAAAAYACATATACGTACATATATATATAAAAATAGTGTGGATCCTAAAGACTGTATCATAATGCACAGAAAGCTGGGAGGAAAAGCAAATCTGCACAGTTAATTCTGACATTTCCTAATATTTAATTTGTGACTTCCCAACTTTAATATGTTCTTTTTTAAAAGAAGAAAAAGAAGAAGAATTGAGCTCTCACATACAACAATGAAATATGTCTATTATTAGTCAGTGTATCTGACTAATGTAATGTACCACTGTAAACAGTGTACCTCTATTTCAAAGTAAATCTGTATTTTGGTGCAAGGAGTCCAATTCTACTCTGTAGAACTCTACTTTACTACACAGTACAAAGGAAAAAGATGTGTTTCAAAACAGTATGCTTCTCAGAAAAATTTCACTTTGAGATATATGCATCTACATCACAGTTGAATTTATTATTCTGCTGAAATATCACATGCATAATTTCTTTCTCCTATTTTAACACTTTAGCTGGATGCTGACAAAAGGAGGTTAGCACCACACTGCAGTGGACTCTCTGCTCAGGATAAAACATTAARAGATAAAAGACGTACACCAGAAAATACACATAAGTCTATTACTGAAAACAAGAGGGGTTTGAAAATGAACTCCATACCACAGCCAACTAATTATCCTTCCCCTGTACTCTATCATTTCATCACAATTTTAATTCACTGCTATGAAACAGTGTAGCTCAAAAAGTTTTGTGCCTGAATCTAGTTCAAATTAAACTCTAGCATAAACAAATGTTACTCAGTACTGTTCTGAAATAATTTCATTTTTTCCATGCTGTAATCAAAATAAAGTGTTTAAAATTCAAGTTACCTATTTCTAACTGGTAAGTAAAAATTACTAATATTATATTTGACCTAGCAAAACATTCAATGTTTTTTGGAAGTATCATTTCGTTTTCAGATGTTTCCAAATGTAGAAATTCTTTCCAAATAACTAAGAAAGCTTAATCTACAGAACTTCTTACATGTTACAACAACCAAAAAAGCTTGAGAAGAGATTATTTACTTACACAAAGTAAAATAACTTTTAAAAAWGAACCGTAACCTCTCCAAGGAACCGCTACCAAAGCAAATGCATGCATGCTACTGATTTCATATTTTTTAAACAGTAAATCACATGTAAGATTTGTTTTTTCCACATCTACAAAACATTCTGTGAAGATATCATCACTTAATTAAATCATTATAGGAATACACATAACTGCACCACTGAAGTGCAATAGAGTTATATACAAAGTTGTTCAACTCAAGAAAAATACACACATTGAAAATGAAAACACAAAATTCCTTTTTACCTATGGTTTTGTTTTCAGAGAATGCTAGAGGAGAGTTTGCGTCCTCAGATTCTTCTGATGAGTGAGCCAAGAAGTCATGAAGCTTTTGCACCAATGTATTCAACTTGCTTTCACTGTTAAAATACAAGTAAAACTTCAAGTTACCTATACATCTCATGCTAATTTCGCAAGCTTGAGAAAAATGATGCTGACTCTCAATTAATACATACCTACAGAGGAAACTCAGTTACTACCTGAACATTAGTTTCCAAAGGGGATATTAAATTAAATATAAAATACACCATTTTATTAAACCTAGAGTTAAATATAGGTGCAACTTTTTTGACAAAATATGAAAGCACTGAGGAGTCTGTTAATAGTAATAAAAACCACACACATTTTAAACAATGTTCTTAACTAGATCAAATATGATGTACAGAATTCATGAAAATTTGAACAGCAATACTATCAAACTGAAAAAACAAAATTTTAAGATTATACTTTACCAGAGGCGGAACAGAAGAAGAAAGAAAATCTTGATTTTATTATCAAAAATGTATCCTTTGTGGACATAAAACAGTAAAAATTCACCTCAAAGTTCTCCTACAACCTAAAAAGCAAACAGGTCTACTCAGCCTAAGAGATCTAGATGTTCGTGTAAAGCTTACATACATTAAATCAACCATATATGTACTGTATATTCTGTATTTATTTTGTCAAAAAACAACAGTGCAGGATCAGAATATTTCTTGATCTCTTTGCATTGGTATTCATGTTTACTTTATATACAGTATTACCCTGGAAATTTTCAATAGGCCATTTTATAGACCAGGAGACATTAGTCTTCCACATTCACTACTGTAAAAAAAGCAAYACTTCTGTATTTGTGTTTAAAAGGTATACCTCTTTAAAATCTACATGTTGCTCCCTCTCATTTTATGTTTTTTATTTTAGAATCATTTTTTCACCCAAAGATTCTACTATTTCCTGAGACAGCATGCCTTTTTCCAGGGGCAAGAGTACTGATGGTGACCAAAGGCAGTCACCCTCTTTCAGATGTTCACATTCAGCTGTTTTGTCACTGCTTCCCTCCTGAAGGCAAGCAATCCTCTAAAATCCGCCAGCTGAAATGTCTGAGTCATCATACTCTATCTGCTATTAGATACAGTTTCTCAAACTGAAATACACTATCCTCTTCATAAGATAACTTTACAATATCCAATTAAAGGATATAAGCTTTTATCCTTTCCACTTTTTACCTCCCCATTACTTTCAGAATAGTCTTCTGATAACAAGAAAAATTAAGATTTCCTGGGCTCTATTTTACAATTTGAAGGGTCTTTTAAATATTTATCAGTGCAATCCATCACCTTTACCCCCTCTCCTATTTTTCTTCACATTTATTAATTGCTGACTTTCAATTTAACTATTACTGCTAAGGAAAATCACCTGTTTCACAGAAAGGACATGCAAGTAAGCTCTCCTCAAAATAATGTATGAAAGGGTATCATATTAATACAAGAGACTATCTAAAACAGAAGATTATCCAGAAGAAATAGATTCTTTTTAATAAATATTTAGCATGATTGCATACATAGTTATTTTCACTGAGATATTAAAAAAAAAAAAAAAGAGCATTTTGTCATGAAAATATTTTCTAGATGAGGAAAGCGTAGTTTTTTGGAAGACTACATACATAACATCAACCACTAGAGCAACTCTGAAAGACAGTAACAAAGCCTGTTTTACCCTCAATTGTATCTTAAGAATCTTCCTCTCAATCTAAGAGTCTTTGCCTTTAATGATTGGCCTCATGCTACTGTAAAACTGCCAGTCCCTAAACCTGTACTTCCCTTCTGCTCATGAATGGAGTGCATATCTGGAAAACATTACAGAAGATGATAATAATGCTTTTCAGTTTTTAAACAGATTTGTATTCCCTACTTTAGAAGTAGATAAATGTAATGTGAATAAATTGTCATTAAATCATGTCAAATTTATCAAGTTAAAAAAAAAAGGAAAAGCACTGGCACAGGTTGCCCAGAAAGGTTGTGGAGCCTCCTCCTTTGGAGATATTCAAAGCCCACTCAAATGCAACCCTGTCTAACATGCTCTAGGTGACCCTGCTGAGCAGGGGAGTTGGACTAGATGATCTCCAGAGGTCCCTTCCATCCTGACTGATTCTATGATTCTATGAAAGAGTTTTTGAGAACTATTTGATAGTAAAACTATACAAGAAGATTTTATTTTCTTTCCATMTAGTGTGAAGAACTCACATGTATTTAAAAAGGCAACAAAAAATACTTTTTAAAAAAAGGTGAAATTCTGCTAACTTGTTATATAAACAACATATTTTGGTAATGAACTTTTAGAAAGAAAATGGCAACAACAGATAACTTATGACATTATTTTTCTCAGCATACAACAGAAACGCAGAACAGTGTGCATGCGCCTCTGTGACTAAGAATTCAGAATATCAGCTGCTACCAATTAGCAGCTCTTATCCTAACTAGCCTGGAATTACCATTTTCAGAGCATAATGTTCATGGTGACACAAAMTCTACAAACTAATACTACACAGTACCCTCATCCTGCTTTTCCTCTTGCTTATTCAGCATTTTATACCACAATCCCATACTAAAGAATACCAGGTCAAATGCAAGTAAAGGTGCTACACTTAATATACTTCACCACAAGGAAATTTTAATTTAGGGTAGTGCTTTACCTGGTTTTTTAACAAAGCAATTTTTTATATGATGCATTTATAGTTGGAAATATATCATCTCTAATCCTTTTAAATCTTCTACTACAAACTCTTTATTCTTTATAATATATTAATGGACTCATCCACTATTAAACTCATCATGATATATGTATTATTTTCAAAAAATGCAGGATCCTAAAAATTTAGACACATCAGAAGCACTAAATTAAGTTGTCTTCCTCCATCATATAGCAACAGCCCCCACGCAATTTACTAGTGATTCCAGGTTTGCATGTTTCTAAGCAAACTSCCTCACAATCAGTCAGGAGCTCTTTTACCACTGTTCAGTCTMATTAGAATAGGAATGAAAAGAGAGGTGTCCTACTGTTCTTGCTCTGGCCATGAACCCAATTTGCGACCTTGGGAAGCTAGTTACTGTTATGATTAGTTCCCTATCACATAAGAATAAAATTTCTTACCTAAATTCAGAGCAGTGCTATAATCTTAACCAGTAAAGGCCTGGCCTAACTTTGGGGTTCCCAAAGTATGTACTAGGCAAACCTAAAACAGGTATAGGCTAAAACATGAAAATACGTATAGGCTAAATGACCCTGAAGAGCTACAGAATATATATAGAGAAAAATCGTGGGGGTTTTGTCCTAATCTAGACATATTCTAAATACTGCTAAAACCCCCAGAATATAGAAAGTGTATGAAGAAATAGTCTCGCAACACCCTTAATTCAATCTGACTGTTGACCACGGCTCCCCTACTGCATACGCTTACCTCATCACCTATGTTACCTAATGATTGGGCTTCTCCATAACAAGTCAAATCATCTAGGACAAAATAAAACGTTAAGGAACAGCTTTCATTTGAATCCAACTTGCTACATACTAATGTGTTTAATCTGATGGCAGGTGAGGCACTGAAAATTCATAGCCAGGGCACGGAAAAAAAGCAGGACTGCCCAACTGTTGCAGTAAACAGAGGTCTTACTGGATTATACTAACTGGAAAAAACTCTTTATTGCACTGAATTTCTGTCTACTTCCACCAGACACCTTGAAAACATAGGTGGGGAATGTTTCATCTACTATCAACAACCGAAAGACGCTTTTAGCCTCTTCCCACCAAACAAATGAGTTTCCTATTCCTCTACAGAATCCCATCAGCTTTAAGGCTGAACAAATACCCCTCATCTCAATTTCAAATGCCTCCTGAAAGCCTGAGATGCAGGAGCTTCTGTTCAGCTTCTCATCTGTCTCAACTGGTTTTCAAATACACTTTTGTAAAATAAAACTAAGACTGATGTAATTTCATTAAGCATAAAATTTCAAAGCTGGTAGGAAGCATACATTTTTTTCCAAAAAAACATGTAATTTCCTTTCATATTGCCTAAATCTTGATACAGTCAGATCAGTATTCCATCATCTGCAAATCCTCAGGCAAGTTCTTCCTCAGGCAAAATATYAGTGACTTACCCAAATCACAGATTTCAATTAAAATGACAGAGACTACAGAGCCTTTTCCTATAAATTACGTCAATGTTGTGGCTAAACACACATGAAAGAAATGGCTGAAGACTGTGAAAGAAAGTGAAAGATTGTAAAATCTACAAGTTATTTACTTTCTGATTCCTAATCAGAAAAGCTGTTAAAAGGCTTCAATATTATAAGCAATCTACTTCTATCAGAAAAAACACACAACTGGAAAGTGAAACCAGCCTATCATTTTTATATCAGTTATACAAGTAAAATTATGCTTTTTATACATGTGTCAGAACAGACCAGTGCTTCCTTTTGTAGTGGTTATTTTTAACTCATCAACAGTTCTCTAAGGACAAAGCAACACAATGCTGTATAGCTTAAACCAGATTAATATTTTGTAACCTATTCATATTGATATGAATAATCAGGTTTCATGCAATCATGAACCAGCATGAACCAGCTGTACTGCTAAAGGACGCAGGCCCTCAATACACCCAAACATGCACACACCTAATCCCACATTCACAGTTCTCTCCTTTCTCCTCCACTCCCTGTAGAAGGGTTTGTTTTGACCTATACACAGAAGCTGATCCAGATTAAAAGTAGTCATTTCTTCTGCTGACCCTACATCAGCTCCCTGATCCACCTCCCTGCTCATTGGTATGAACATTTCTRCAGGTACAAAGAGGTGATAATCAGCCTGAGTTATGTGGTAAGATAGGACTGTAACTTTAGTGGCAGCAATAGTCTATGTGAGCTTGAACCACTCATACAACAAAAAAAAAATGAGTTTTTCAAGTAAGTGACATTATAAATTGTATCACATTAAACTTATTAAAATCAAATACAGCCCAGAAAATACCTGATTACTGAAGCTCTCTTTCAGGAGAAATGCAGGCATTTAGCAGTTCACTGAATTTGGAGATTCTATGCTTATGACTTCATTAACACAGATAAATGCACTCATTTGTTTTGGTTAGAACTGACTTTAAATTCACAGGAGCTTAACCAARGGATAGATAGTAAGGCCTAAGTAASTTGATGATATCGATGAAGTATCTTTGGAGCGCAAGAACAGCAGAACAGGTTCAGGTAGAGTAGAAAGAATTAATTTTTTGCCAGAGATGCAAGGCAAATGAGAAAGAGATGGTTTAAGATTCACTAAGAAATGCCTACTAGTATTCTAGCAAGATTACACAATTTCTTTCTGCTGAGATGGTATCCAAACAACCATAACAGCATTTGACTGAAAGTTACCAGGCTTTACCAAAATGTGAAAAATTCGTTTTTTAATTTATTTCTTCTACGAAGGCTTCAAAACAAACAAACAAGAATGAAAGATGTTAGCAGGCTTGAATCCTATGCAGAAGTCCATAACTTCATTTGCAAAACAGTTTGTCTGCAAACTCAAATAGACTAAAAAATACTGACTGGAGTCTACCACAGAATCACCGAATGGTTGAGGTTGGAAGGGATCTCTGGAGATCATCTAGTTCAACTTGCCTGCTAAAGCAGGGTCACCTAGAGTATGTTAGATAGGATCACATACAGGCAAGTTCTGATTATYTYCAGAGAAGGAGACTCCTTAACCACTCTGGAAAACCTGTTCCAGTGCTCTGTCACTCTCACAGTAAAAAAGTTCTTCCTTATATKCAGGCRAACTGTGTTTCAGTCTGTGCCCGTTGCCTCTTGAARCAACCTGAAAACCTAATTTCTGGCTTTAAAACAAAACAAAGAAGTATTTTCACCTTCACACAACAAGAAATAATGGCAAACTAAATATCTTAATGTATTAATTCGGAAAGGAAGTTCAAGCTAGCATATTTTTAAGATAGAAAGCAGTATTACAGAAAACTTAAAACATGCTTTGTTTAAATGGAAACAAGGGTTGCATCCAACAGCATCATACCTCTCTACTTCTAAAATAGTCTTCTCTTTTGCTTCATCTGCCTATTCCTTTCTGGAGCTTATTATAGATTCTCAGTGCGGCATCATTCATTACAAACTCTGCCTTTCAACTCTGCTTTACATGGTTAGACTTATCTGCCCCAAAACGTCTATACAATTGGGCGTATTAATACCAACAGGTAGATGTATTAAGGCAGAAATTTCTAAACCATGCAGTTTTCAGACTTGACAAATAAGTTACCTGAACAGCACTAAATTTGATACGGGTTAACAGCCTGTGTAATCAAGTTCTTGTTTTTTCAAGGTTTCACGTCTTCTCTAAAAAGAATCAAGTAACTGATCAATCCATCACTCACCTTGATTGACAACAGCCTAGTAGCTAGAATTTGTAAAAAAAATTGTGAAAGGCTAGTACTCTTTATTTAATAAATCAGAGCACACTACCTACTATTTTTTAAAGTCAATATAAAACCTTCCATTATGTTTGCTGATGGATTTCTGCAACTTTTTTCCCCTCCCAAGTCATCACTGGAACAAATTTCTACTGACCTATYCATGAACTGATTCATGTTTCCAAATCACCTGCAGGCACAAACTGAGCTCCAGTGATATGAAATGTGACTTCATGAGGTTCAGCAGTATCCTTAGGCTTTCCTGATTATAAAGGACAGATCTAGTGATCTCATTTAGAAGCATACTTTGTCACAGGCTGTAGGCACTTGTTCTTACATTGAACACAGTGTATTTTGGTACTAATTTCTGTTCTGAGGTTTTCTTTTGGTGAGGTATATGCAAGTAAAAACATACACAAGACTAACTCCCCTTTTCTTCCTTCAAGCAGAGGATGCAAGTGTTCATGCAGTTGTCTGTAACAGATTTGGGAATTTGAAGTTTCAAGAATGATAAGGCTATCCTATTGCAAAATATATRTATCTTTGTCACACTGAGTTATTTCACAGAAGGTGAAGATACCTTCAGCAAGTCCTCTAAAGACACTGCCACAAAGTTTTTAAAAAAACTATCAGAGATAGTACTGTACTAAAGCAGAAGTAACACAGTCTCTGCAGCAAGTTCCACCCTCTCATAATTTCACTTAAATAGTGTCAACACATTGGCTCTGGGGTACACCTGGCACAGAAGATGACAGGCAGCCTGAAGTTTTGCTCTTCGTGGGGGAAGAGTCAAAGAGTCTGCTCGTGTTCATTCCACATGATTCTGTGAAAGACACAAGCTTACACTGCACTTTCAGGGAACAAGAAAGATCCCTATTGACTTATTTCCAATCAGATTATTGTGGCATTAAGTAACATGTCTCATACAATCCTAAAACATCWCTCATTCAGAACAAAGGAACCCTGTCACAAAAGAAAAGCAGACAACTTTTAACAAAAATTTTAAGACTAGGTTATCAAAATTACATACTGCAAGTTGAAAAGCCTGAAGTATTTATCTTAAAAAAAATAGGAAGTTTATCAACTTAAAAAATCTTGTCTCACTACACTGCATAATAGGTGCTCCAAATGAGTAAGATTCAAAACTTGTTTTCCTCCTCTTTTGTGCTTATTTTGCAAAGATGTATGAACCTACTAGTAGGAACAGGTAAGGTCACTACAACAAATATCCAGCCAGTGGTTTTTTTTTTTTTTTTTTTTTTTTTTTTTTTTAATAATTTTCTTCCTCTACAATTTTTGTTCAAAAAACTTTATAAATACTTACAGAATCACAATCTTAAAGGTTCTTTTCTAAGTTATTTCACTTTTGATCATATTTCTAAGGACTCCAAACTTCTTATTCTAGGCATTGAAAACACTCAGATTCTTAACATTAAAGAAAATTGTTTCCTTTGTCATAAACTTTAAAGTCAGCAGACTAGTATTCATCACATCTTTTTAAACACTACCAGCCTATCTTCCAAAAGGTCTGGAAAAAAATTTCAAGAGAATTGTACTGTTCGCACATTTTCCAAACGATTCTATCAATGATCTTCTTAGCTGTGTATCTGGACATTTCTTTAAGGGGTAGAGATAGAAGATAAGCAGAAGAAGAATGTATAGGGTGAAAGAAATGCCGGCAGATGACAGGCAAAAATAGGTCTTGTGGGAAATGGGAGCAAAGAATACAGGGCATGAGTGTGCGAGTCTCTGAGGGAACAATGGGAGACAGATCACCTTTGCTTCTGTACCAAGACAATACCACATTAAGCTCCTCTATACCAATTTTCTTTCTCCTCTCATCCTCTCCAAATCCAAATTTTAAGTAGAACCTGAGCTGCTGGAAAACAAGAAAAAGTCCATGCAACRTATTCATCAGCTTCCCAACTTTTTTTGATGGTAATTTCCAACTTCATTTGTAGCTCCTGGCGTGAAACTGTTCTTGTAAAACAAACAAACAAACAAAAAGTAAACAAAAAAAACTGTTCAAGATGAGCTCTATATGAGATGAGGATTATCTAAAATATTCGGGCTGATTGAGAACTGAGTTCATGAACAGAAGGAAGTTTGGAGTACCAAAAAAATCTTATGCCTATTTCCACAAACACCGTTTTAAAAAAAGAGTTTGTCATGTGGTACACTTAATACGTGGGCCAGATCAAACTCAAAGACTGCAGACAGCCTGAAATCTACTTTGTATATACCTTTTCATTCTCAAGATTACAAATGAAACCATGGTAAATAACGCGTGATTTACCTTTACCGTCCGTATGTAGCCCCAAAATCTGGGCAGAAGAGTTATAAAATTCTGTATTTTATTTTCAGTCCACTGAAGCATCAAAATAAACTAGCATCTTGATATTAACTGCTGCACTAATGACAACTTAAGAACACGGAAAGGCTTAAGAAGGAAGCCTGCAAAACACAGACCACCAAGGGAGAGAAAAAAGACATAGCAGAAACAGGAAAACATGGAATACAACACAGTAGTGATGGTATGAAAAGAAATGGATATGGTCCAAACGAAACAGCATTTTCAGAGTTAGAAATACTAATTATGATCATAAACCAGTGAATAAATATTAGTAAYTGAAATCTTCTTGCTATACAAAATCCAATTCTACCTTTGGTTTTAAAGAATCAGGGATGGAGGAGGAGAAAGACTCCTCAATTAGTATTCCAGTCAATGCAAACAAACAAACAAACAAAAAATCAATCCAACAAAAATAGGTATAAGCTAAGTACTTTAAGAATACAAGGGGGAAGGGGGAAGAAAGTGGGGGAGGGACAGAGAGGGAGAGAGAAAATAATAAAGTGCGTGAGAGAATCTGTTTTACAAAATAAGTAAGAAAAAACATTCAGAAGAAATTGTAATTGTTGGGAAGTCACACACCAGGCAACATGTATTTGTAATGCTCGCAACTTATTTCCTGCATGTGATCAACATTCATGACATAATGTTAATAATCTTTGAAAAATCTTTTTTGTTAGAAGTAAATTACTTGTGCATTACTTCCATACAAACATGAGGGCTTTAAAATCGAGCTATATGCAAGAAAATTACCATCCCTTTAACTCTTGCCTGCAGCTAAGATGTAGTTATGAACAACTATTCAAAAGAAAGAAGTCTAAAACTAGGTGAAGACAAACAAACATGACCACAGAAGAAACTTTTAGCTAAGGTTCATGACTTAAGACAACGTGATGCTTCCTTTTCTTGGCATTTTATTTTGATTTTGAAAGTACATACAACATTTGTGAGGGTTAAGTGACAATACTTTATTGTCTGAACAGTGCCTTGGGCATTCTGAATATTTGTGATGGGTGATGGACTGTGTTGATCTGACCCTCTGCGATATCTATAAATAGGAAACAAACAAACCCAACTATTTATTAATAGTTTAATATGGCGCCTCTTTCTTAACACCGACTGAACTTGTTCTGTGGCAGCATGTTTACTTTATGCAGCAAGGCAGGAATCGCTGGTAAGAATTAGCACGGTACGACACGCAGCTCGAACACAGAGGAGGTGTTTGTAAACCGACGGGAAAACAGATCTTCTACGGGGGGGACCGGTAGGGCAGGAGGTYTTTACTACAGAGCGGCACGTGGGGCGGGGGCGGGCAGGCCGAGGAGCAGCTGCTGCCTGCGGCGCCCCACAGCCCCGCGCCGGGGGCAAGGCAGGGCGGCGGGCTGGGCTGGGCCGGGCCCCGCCCCGCCCCGCCGGGCCTCCCTCG